>NC_081771.1:28517033-28879533 GCF_963082965.1 Carassius carassius
GTTAAATTTAAAGGATTTGTTGTAAAATATTTTCTTATAGCCTATTTTTTCCCTCTCACAAACTCTGATTTATTTTTTAGCATGTTTAAAAAAAAAACATGCAGCAAATGAAAATAGGTGATAAATCCGTTAAAATGAAACATATACACGACTCATATATTTTTTTCCTCTGACAAACTTAATTTATTTTTTAGCGTGTTTAAAAAATAAAAAATAAAGAAAACATTCAGCAAATGAAAATAGGCGATTAATCCGTTAAAATTTGTTACTCTTGGTTAACAGTAATTATAATTATTTTACTTCAGAATAGAGCCTGGGACTAATCTGGGCTATCCAGGGTTTGTTTTTTTGTTTTTTTCATTCCATCTGAAAATGACTTTGTTCATTACATTCACTTCACGCGCTCTGGCGCAGATCAGCCTCCCGCGATGCTCAGCTGTGGACGATTTAAAAATATTTGATATAAAAGCAGTGGTTCTCAACCCGTGGCCCGTCACGAATTAAAATGCGGCCCGCACCACATGCTGAATAAAAAAAATAAATTAAAAAAAATCAGTTTGTAAAATTTTGTTTTTTACATCAATTAAAAAAAAAATGCTACTAATGAAATATAAGCTATATCCTAATGTTTTTATGTGAATTTTTTTTCTTATAGACAGACTGGCATATGCATTTAACGAACACATACAAGCGCGCACTTTGACAGAATTCAATTCAAATAGTCATCAACAGCCATTAGGTAAATTGCCTTTAAGGTAAAATTGCGCATCAGAATGGACAAATTTGTTTTTAAGGGAGGGAAAAAAAAAGAAATTAAAAAAATGCCAGCCAATGAACATGTACAAAACTGTGAATAGTTGCAGTATCAGTATTGAAGGAGAAGTGCTGGATTTTCGTTTTTTTTTGCCCGGCAACTCACTTGAAGAAGTTCAGGCAAATAGAAAACCATACACTACGTAGCAATCCTTAATTGAAGAAATGTGGCAAAACATCTCTGGAGAGAACCTCATATTATTAAATTCAAAAGTGCTTTCCATATTTGGATCAAAATAGGCTACATTTGTGAACGCACATTTTCTGAAATGTTGCGCGTCAGGTCATGCACTTTCTGCGTCCGCGAGTCCGCTATGGACAGCTAGGTAGGCGTGACGTAAAAATCGTCATTGGAAAGTGTGTGCCGAGGCTCTGAGCAGACGACCGCGCGGACAAGTGCGCGTGGTCAGCAGGCTTCAAAAGCAAAATTGCACATGTGCAGGCAGTGTGAAGAAGCTCATTGCTACTCGAACCTGTGCAATCCGTCAATAAAAGAATATAAAGACAGTCAGATGTGCAATAATTCTGGGCAATTGCAGAGCTGGCCATCAGCCTGCACATTCAGAAGTATAAATTGATGAAGTCTGTGTCCGCGCTGGCCGTGTCTGTGTCCGGATTGCTCATGCGGAAAGTATAACACAGGCATTACAATCGCAACTTCTTTCTGTTACTCCTTTCAAGCTGAATCTCACAAAATTGGTCAGCTCCCGACAGCATCAGGTGTTTTATTTATGGGGAGTAGAATTGTTTATTTCAATGAATGTAATAGATTATATATCATAATAGTTAGGCTATAATATTATAAATCAGGTTGGTTTGTATTGCTGACGTAATATGTAAATTATATGCAACTTGCACTTAGACCATAGTTGCACTTAGACCATTATAGAATTGTGACTTTAAAGATTAGTCATTTAGGTGGTAAAAATACTGTGAAATTAATAATGGCATGGATTTTAGAGCATAACAACTGAAGGTTTATGAAACATTAGCCAATAAAGCATTTTTTTTAAACAACGGAACTTAAAGTTGTGAACTAAAATATTATTTCAACCATACAGCACGTGAATAAATAAAATGCATACTTTTCATAACATTTCATAACGTTTCTGGTGTTTGGATTTGTACTTCAATATAATGAGCTCCAAGTTTAAGAATAGCCCTAGACTCGTCTCTCTCTCTCTCTCTCCCTCTCTCTCTCTTTTGCTCACTCTCTCTCACTCGGTCTCTCTTTAACAGCATTAGCTCAATGAAATGAGTCTTCCTTCCGTTAGAATGAATGTTTTCCTGCCTTGCTAAATGTTGGGCTCATGATCAATAAGTTGTATTCGCCTCAATCTGATTTAGTAAAGTCAAACCGCAGACAGTGAAGTTGCCTCACTGAGAGGAGACCCGCGCGCTGTGAGGCGGGAACAGAGGATTCCGCTTGGTCTTAAAGCCTTCCTCAAACACCCACGATCACAAATAACAATGATTTTCGTAAAATAATGTTTAATTATTAATTGATGATTTGTTATTATCATTCTGGTCTTGTGAAAATAATAATATGGGCTGCGAGAAAATTATGAATACAAAGAGTAGTGCTGCTGAGTGCAGACATGTTTCAGCCTAGTAACACACCGTTCCTCAGAGCCAAAACACAGACCGAATTCTGTTCAGCTGGAGGGGGTTGGGTTTTGGCTAGTTATTCATGGCTTGTGGGGGTCGAGATAAAGGTGTGAATTGCTCTTTCATATGGACAGTGTCTTATGAGGCTTTAACTTGTTGAACTGGTTTATATAGGACTGTTGTATTGGTTATATTCACAGTGCTGGCTCTCTCTGACGTGAGAAATGCAACATTCACAGATTACACAATTCGTTTTCGTTTAAAAAACATTTCAAGCTTTCTGTAGATATATTTTTAATGTATGTGAGACACCACGATATTATGTTAATTAAAAAATTATACATCATCATGAAAAAATTAAAGTGATGAGACGGCGCCTCCCTGTCATTAATGCACATTAATAATTTTTGCACAAACACTTGAATATGAGCTTTGTGGTTTTCACCTGCTCCAAGAGCGCTCCATCACGAGTACAATTCATGCCAACAGCCATATAACTGCATATTCAGCAAGAATTCATGTTAAACATTTTTAGCTTGATCAGAAGGTTACAATGACTGCAAGAGTCGAGCGGGAAGTTAAGAGTTTGTCTGTTTCTTTTACTGATTATTTTCGGGTTAAAGCATGATTTAAACAGATTCACACTCAATCGCTTTTGCAATAATGCGTTCAAACAAATGTAATCTTACAGTGCTACTACATTATCAGCATGCTATCTGATTTTGAAATCTTGAAGTTAATCGATCTGTTTAGATAAAATAACTGACAAAAATATACTGTTATTTTCATCACAAACAAAATTTTCACAGCAGAAAGCAGCAATTAAAGATGTTATTAGTTTGGCATGTGATATAGGGAAAAAAAGTTTACACATAGCTTAAGCCACTTTGAAACTCCTGTTATTTATTTATTTTTTAAATTATTATTTTATATGCTATGTTATGAACATAACATTTCAAACATACTGAAATACTTTATTCACACAGTGAAGGCGGAGCGTGTTTCTGGTATTAGAGCGCGTGGAGGGGAAGTTGTTGCTTCTCACAGACTCTGCTGCGAGTGAGAGAGATGTTTCACCTGACGAAATGAAGACGACCGCGGCAACACAAGCACAGCACATCAGCCAAAAATCAACCTGCAGCAATGCTCGTTCATCGACTCGCCAAACTTTACTCTTGTAGGTCGCATGGCAGTAAATTATTCGATAATATGACCATGCAGTCAATACAGATATTTAATAAAAACATTAAAACAAGCAGGGCTGTAAAATAAAACAAAAAACGCACGCCAGGTCTACACTGGAACGATCCAACAAAAGACAAAAGAACACAGTGAGGGATACACTGGACACGATCCCCATCAGTGAACTGATGCTCGTTCTGTTTATGACAAAATGTTCTGACACTGTGTTCAGATGATTTGACACTATAGTGTGATGTCATCAAGTTTAGACACACTTTTCGCTGTGGGGCACAGATGACAACTTTCGAGTCCGGTGTAGAAACAGACAGTGACTGCTCTATTTACAAATAAGTTCTATAAGAAAAGAAAAAAAATCTAAATCAGTGGCATAACGAGATGGAAATATAAACTAGAAAATATATTAACAGGTCCTCCGTCCATGACACTGACTCACTGCGGAGCTGGCAGTTTTAATCTGAATAGCTCTTAAAGCTGAGTGGATGGTTAGATGCATGATGGGCTAGTATTAAAAAAAATAATAATAATAAAATAAAGGTCTTTCCAGCATTAAGGTAATAACAGTACTGTTTTTTTAAATCATCTTGTTGCAGTTATAAATTTGACTGCTAAATGAATGATAAAGAACTATATTAAAACTTTTGTAAAATTTCTTCGTCATTTGAATATTGATTTAAAAATCGGTTTAAATCATAAATCAGATTTTCTTTTCTAAAATAAAAAAAACTGGGATTTTTTTTTTAGGCCATATGATATTACCCTACTTTAAAAGCAAGTTAAGAAGGTTCCCTTTAAAATCACTTAAGTTGTCAATTACTAAAGCTTTTTTTTTTACATCGTGTGAATGTTGTTGATTATAATGAGAGAACTTGAGTTTAATTGTGAGGACGTTTTATTAATTCTTTAGAGTTTCAAAGATTTAATCGTGCCGGTTTAATTTTATTCGTTTATTGTTTTAGGCAAATTAGGCCTAAATAATGGGAACGAAATTATACAGTGCTTCACATTTAAACATGCAACAATTTCTTAATCAGTTTACAGACAAATGTCTTTTTCCCAATAAGTTATGTCAAAATAAAGGACAGGTAACGAATAACAAAAATGCATGTTTTAAAGGAAAAAATATATTTATATTTAAAATATAAATTAAAATATAGGCATAATATATTAAAATATTGACATTTTACATATTAATCCATGTAGCCTACCCCCCTAAAATAGGCTACCACTTTTAATGCTCCGATGCAAAGTAAACCACAATTTCTTTTGAATAATATAACGCATAATTAATATAATATAAATAATACTGCACACCTTTTAAATGTGTGTCAAATCTAAAATATGGTTTAATACCATGTAGCTTAGAAAATATAAGCACAGACTCAGGCACAGGCTTGACATTTATCCTGCTTGAATTCATTCTAAGAAATGCACATAACTTCATAAATACCAAACTTTCATCTGTGAATATTAAATATATTAAATATTTAAACTATAGTGTTTTTCTTTCATTTCCCGTGACTGAAGCAGTCAAATGTAACACATTAGCGAGACAAAACTGACGTCTATTTGCGAAAATGTGCTTTGATGCGCTTGTTTGATAACTTGTGGTTAAAGCGCCACTCAGCGATCAAAGGCTGCAAATGCACTTTATACCGCCGCCTCCGCTGGTAAAAGAGGCGTTTTTTCAATGTCTACTTAAGTGTATGTGTTTGTCTTTAGGTTTTGCCCATGGTACAGGCTGTCAAGATTTGAAAAAAGTTGAGTTGTTTGATATGTAACACCTCAACTTCAATAGAATACAGAGAAAAGAGAGAAGTGTTCGTCTAACCATTTAATGGGGTCTTTAAATTAAATCTGAAGGTAGAAAAGTTACAGTGCACTTGAAATAATTCTGCTTCAAAACATCCTTTATACAGTCTAAAATGAAATTTCCTGCTGAGCATAGTGCACTTTCACTCCTCTGCCAGGAGACCTTCCAGCAGAAAAACATGTAACAACACATTTCTGAAAGGTTATATCAGGACCATCTAGAGTGCATTTCACTAATAAAATACGACGCCTGTGTGTATTCTGTCATAGATCGACGGGGAACTCCATAACATGCACTAAAGTGCAGCCACCAGCTGCCACACAGGAAGTGATGTGCACCATAGAAACCGAAAATGTATGAGGACTAATGTAAGATAACAACATAGCAGCTGTGGGATAACTTTATCTACATGCATGATTATTAACTCTAAACAGAAACCCTATAAACACAGTTTATACTACTTATCATAAAGACGTTTCTTGTGGCCACTTTTATGTTCCAGTGGTTTTAAATGATACTGAAACATTTAAACTTCATTTTAATCACTTTTGATCTGATTTGACGATCATGATTTGATTTGAGATGTGGTGGAAATGACTAATGTTTCCGAGAAATTATGCTGTCAGGCATGTTTTCAGTTGGATGTGAAATAACTAGTAGTGAGTGTGAAACGTTTGCTTTAGGAGATGTTTTTTCCACAAGGACAAAAGGTCTTGTCTTGGAACCAACAGAGTTAGAACACAAAGGAATAGGAAGAGGGAACGCCAATCTGGAAATATTATGGAAACAATGGGGAGTGTGAGAGAGAGAGATGTACACACAACCATTAAACCTTCTAGTATAACATTTCAGTTCTCAAGAAAAGAGTGTGTGCGCGCGTTTACACCGAATTATCTTGTGTTCTAAATGTGGCTCTGGTGACTCTGTGCATTTAGTTTTTTGTGTGTGCGCATATAGGACTACATTTGTGAAATTCCACTCCATGACGCAGCCTACTCAACACAAACGTGACCTGATGTGTCCGGCAGCAAAACAGGGTCACACACGTACAGGCAAGCGTGTGTGTGTGTGTGTGTGTGTGTTGTGTTGTGTGTGTGTGTGTGGGTGAGGTCACACCTTGAGCTGCTGAAATCTTAGTCTCTCATTTTCAATCTCTCTCCTGGCTCGCTCCTCTTCCTCTTGTATACGCCGTTTCTCCTGAAAGCAGAAAAGACTTCCTTCAATCACTTGAATTATGATTATAATCATTTACATTTAAAGCACAGTGACCACAGAATCAAACCTCTTTTAACTTTGCGATCATTCTGAGGTTAAATACAGATTTAAAATCATAATAAGAAATAGTTTTATAAATCTGATACCGTTTTCGAAATCAAATATTTGCATAGTTATGACAGGAAGGTCGGTATACTTGCGTCCATTCATTTTTTAACCATAACAAAAAAACAATGATCTATTGTATATTTAAATGATATGCAGAAAACCAAAATTGAAATTAGAACCGTACACAGAAAATGCTGCCTGCATATAAAATATTGACTTCTGATTTGTTAATAAATATTTGCACTTTTAATTAGGGCTGCAATAATTCAGTATCAATATGTATCAAGACTGATTTGTGGCGTTCGACTTTGTTGAATAAGCATGAGCACTGCACATTTCAAAATCAAAATGTGGAGCGGGTGTTTTATATGAATTTATATCTGAAAGGAACAGTCTTTTAGAAAAGTTTCGATATCAGATTAAATAAAAATGTTAAAGTAGTGTTTATGAGAGGATCTGCTTTGATTACAGCCATTACTGGAGAAACCGCTGGTTCTGCTGCTCTTAAAGCGCCTCCTGCTGGCAGAGAATCCGTTTGCCTTTCAATAATAAGCCCATCTCCAGCGACATGCTTTAGTTGTTAGAAATTACTTTTATTTAGCAGGGATGCTTTGATCAAAAGTGATGCTAAAGACAGTTTTAATGTTACAAGAGATTTCTATTTCAGATAAATGCCGTTCTTTAGAACTTTCTATTCATCACGTTATTGAAATAAGTTATATATCGTGCTATAAATTTTGGACCTATCGTCCGCCCCTACTTTTCATAAACATTTGAAAAATGCACAAATATAGGAAAATGTCGATTTTAAGACGTTTTCTCTGGCTAAATTTAGTAATGCTTCTCTCGCACGTTTCGTTGAGAACTAGAGTTGTCTTTGGAACAATGCAGAGACTTAATACAAATATTATTTTTAAATTAGACATCCTGGGAGATTTATCATCATGGAATTATATAGCCTACTGGGATATGAATGAATTAAGCTCTACACTGCACAATGAATCTCTTATTTACTTATTATAATGAGAGACTCCCGAGCATGCAAAACAATAAAAATTGTGACTTGGGAGTTGATTCTTCAAAGCTTGCCCACTCAAGAAATTAACAGTAAATGTCAGTGATAACTACTGATCAGTGTTACAAAATGCATTTATAATGGAATCCTCCAGGGTTCAAACACAAATACACACGGGAGCATTTGGAAAATATGTTTGTTTCGCCAGTTTCCTATTTTTAGCTTTAACCAAGGTCCCTTGTCTTTGATTTAACTGACCTTCTCTTGCTTTCATTTCGTTCCTTCTAGCACTCCTGTAGAACCTGCCCAGGATCTATTTGCAAAGAAATATGTAATAATTATTATTTCATAGGCTATATGTTTTTAGGCGTGAAAAATGATTGAAATCATAAAAATATCGAAGCTGAAGGTTTTCATAAAGCAGTTATGGTAGCCGCGTCAGTAGCGCGAGAGGGCGCTAGAGTCTGTATAGACTAAAAAAAGGTAGAAATAAAATTTAGCATTTATATACATAAAAAAACAAGCTTTATTTCATTTTTACGTTTTTAAATGAAATACGAATTTTGAATAATGAAAATTAGTTTGTGTCTGCTTATTTTATTCATCAGTGTTTGAACCATTAAAGATGAACACGAATTTCCCATATTTCATTTCTGGGTTAAAAACTAAAAATGAATAGACGCAAAAGTACACAGATCCAGGAAACACTGGCATTTAACATTGCCTTGGGAAAAACAGTTGATCTTAAAAAAAATAAATCATACAAATCAACCCAAATAAGAAATAAAACCGTTACTGAACAAATCACATGTCCTATTCTGTGCAGTAAACTCCTGAAACATTTGGGTCTCATATTTTAGAGCAGACAATGCAATTTATGAAAGTGGTCAATTAATGTAAATCTGTTTGTGGGTGTGAAAATATTCAGATGTAACCCCTTTTGTAGTCATTACAATTTTCATAAGTAACTCATTAGCCAACTTACATTTAGTAACTAAATTACGTAATTCCATAACATGTAACTAGTTACTCCCTCAACACTGATCATGTGACACTGAAGACTTGAGTAATGATGAAAATTCAGCTTCGCCATCACCGGATTTAATTACATTTTAAAATTTATAATAAAATAGAAAAACTTTATTTTAAATTATAATCATATTTCAACATTTTATGTGTAATTTCTTCAATGTTTTGATTGAATAAATCAAACTATTTAAAAAATATTGTAAAAAAATTTGCACACCCTAAACTTTTAAATGGTAGCTATGGAAGAGGATTACAGCAAGCAAAAATAAAACAAATAAAACCATCAAGATTAAAGTTGATACATTTCGAGAAAAACGTGAAAATTTGCATTAAAAAAAAAAAAAAAAATTCCATATAAAATGTTGAAATCAAACTCATTAAATTTAGAGAATAAAGTCATTATGTTTTGAGAAAAAAGTCGTTACATTTCGAGAAGACTCAAGCAACTGATCTCCCCTTTTCCAATGTGACAACTTTATTTTCAAAATTTAATGAGTTTAATCTCAAGATGGTTTTATTTATTTTTTATTATTGCTTGGCCCTCTTCCGTAGGTACCAAATCGACACTTTATTATTTTTAACCTGTTAGCCAGCACCCCCCATTATGGGACTCACAGCTGAAAGTGCTCTAACTAACTTATAATTGTAATAGTTTCCTACTTCAGTGTGTTACAAACATAATTGTGGTGTCTTTAGAAAGAAGACCCTTTGGGCTTCACTTTTCATCAATCAGATTTGATAATGCTCAAAAATATTAAAAGTTATAGACACTAAAGTGCCTTGAATTTTTTTTACCACTCTTAAATATTTTTTTATTTGATATAAAAATACATGAAATAAGTCCTGGAGCAATCTAGAAAAGTAATGGGTTGAAAGCCACATGTCTCATTAGTTTCTATTTCAAATCTGAATAAAATATCTAATAGTTAAATAAATATATATAATAGTTTTTTTCAATTATAAAACACTAGACATAAACTTAGACATCATATAAATGATTTATTTGAGCAGTAGAAAAATACAATAAGAATAATTTGAGTAAGAAAAATAAGAATAAGAAAAATAAAAAAAGATTTAACATTGTTTGCCAATATAGAACATCCTGAGATTGCTAGAGATGCATATTTTACAATGAATTACGATGCAAATAAGTGCTGATGGCCACTTATACAGATGGTAATAACACAAATGTGCCGAAGTAAATAATCCACTCTCCCTATTCATATAGACGCGTTCACTTTGATAGCCGTGACCATTCAGTAATAGCGAGCTGATTTGGGCTGATTTGCACTCAAACAGATGGTAATCATGCACATACATTCACATTCAACATAAAACACACTCTCACATATATAAAAACTCTCTAAAATAAAAAGAAAGACAGGAATTTGCGATCGCTGTAAGTTCCGCCTCCATCAGCTGACAGGTGCGTCAGGGCGCGTCACCAGCTCTCAGGAGAGAGCGCCAAATTCAAATAAACTATTTTCCACCTATTTTTCATTCATTCTTTTTTCCGGTGGATCGCCTCATTCTGTTTGTGACACTGTACGCTGCAAAACCGTGCCGTGTTTTTACTACCAAGACGCAGTTTTCGACCGTGAATTATTCCATAACGGACGCAAACAATTCTCTCGCTGAAGAAATGAAATGTAAACAAAGGAATTATGATCCATATTACAACGTTATTGCTTCGTTGGACTAAACGTGCTTCATGAGATGTTGTTCAGTGGACCCTTACCTTTCTAACTAAACCGGGATTTACAGCTGTGGATGTGTTTATGACTCGTTATTACGACGGATCTGGTATGTACAGCGTTTTCAATGTTTATTTTTATATGTGAACTGCTTACACAAATGTAGCAAATACAGTCTTTATAAGCTTTCCATTGAAAAACAGCGATCTGTCGTCAATGCTTGAGGCTTAGATCTTTATAATGATACATAGTTTTTCAAGATTAAATTTGTCCTGTTTCATTTAATCTATTCATAATCACTTGCATGTGCGTGTGGGAGAGGCTTTGAGGACGAGGACGTCGGGGTGCAGGTTAACAGGTTTTAAATAATCAATAGGTATTGTTTACATATTCTTACACAGTCATGAAACAGAAATAACATATGTGATACCTCATCTTTTAGTCATAACGAATATCCTCCCAAATAATAGTATATGTAATTTTAATATGCAAAAGAAAGAAAGAAAAAAAAAAAAAAACAAGTGTTCGTGTCTGTGAAAAAGCATCATATCTCAACCTGGATTATATTTCTAAACTCATACAGTTGTCCTCTGTAACTAAGCTTTCAGTGTTGAATTTTGGACAAAAATCAACCACTGAACCTGAGGCATGACTTGAAATGAATACAAGAATGCATTCAGAGGACATGAATATTTCGTATGACACGGGCAGGTGAAGAGACTCTTGGGTAGAGCATATTTTCAGTTGTCTGGTGTAGTTTTACCTGGTCTGGACAGACTCCATCACACTTAATAATTAAGTGGCCACAGAATGAGTCGTGAACACATCTAACACCAGTTTCCATGCACGTGTGTTTGTGAGAGACATGCTGTACACTCTTAAAAATAAAAAGGTCTTTGTTGGCATCTGTGGATCCATGAAGAACCTTTCACACCCATGGAAACTTTCCATTGCTCTGAAGACACTTTGTCATTGAAAAAGCTTATTTAAATTGTTCTTCACAGACATAAAAAGATTCTAAGAACGGTTCATTGAAAGGTTCTTTGTAGAACCCAAAATTATTTTGTCAAAATCCCTTTTGAAAACTTTATTTTTAACAATGTACCAAATACAGTCTATTTGTTTTCATGCATGTTCCTATTAAAAGCACAATTCATAACAGCTACCTCTAGAAGTCCACAGGTACTGCAATAATAAGTGTTGTCAAACAGCAGCAGACTCTACTATGATGGATGTGTCTGTATGTTTCCGTGTGACACTGTTTGCAGGGCTTAAGCGGCGCTGTCATTTAAAAGCTAAATTAATCCACTGCATGCTGTTGACGGGTTCGGCTTGTCACATAATGATATATGAAATACAAACATGGCTTTCTGTGGGACGTACCGCTATAGCTTTCAGTCGCTCCTGGTACTTCTCTGCTTCATATTCCATCCTGGACCTGAAATATAAGAGACTGCATTATTTATCCCATTATTTTTATTTTCAAATAGGTTTAATTTGAAATTTAAAACCGTTAAATGTACACAGAGAAATAAACATTCTATAGGTTTTTTTTTTTTTTTTTTTAAATGTGACTAAATAGTTTTATACATCCTTTATACATAAGGAATAAAAGAGATTTGTTAAATCATTATGAAATTATATTTTTAAAAGAAATTAGCACTTTTAATAATTAAGGACACGATTTTATAAAAGTTGCAGTAAACACATTTATAATGTTACAATTGACTTTTGATTTCATGAATGCTGTACAGCAACGACATCTGTGAAGTCTTTTTGCATTCTAAGAGTCAGTTTATGTTGATATTAAGGTGTAATTTCATCTTGTGGTTTGTTATTAGCTTGTAGCGCTTCTCATAAAGTGCTCCCATACAACAGCTCACTTAGAGAAACTAAGATTCATCCGTGCATAATACTTTCTAAGCATGTACCAACAAATCTGCAGCAACATCTGTGTGTTTTGATGACGCCGTGTATATCTCAGTGAAGCTTCTACTGTATCTGACCCTGATATATCCTCATCTTCTTCATGCACACTTTTCTCTCTCTATTCTGTCTAGATCCTGCTTGTTTGATTTTTCTTTCAAGATGCATAGAATAAAACAACAATGTATTTGCTTGTGAATAAATGCAGCCTTGGTGTGCAGAAGGGACACATGTGAACCACAAATTTCATCCAGCTTTGTATTTGTTACAGTGTCAGTAGTATGAGTAAATGGGACTATATGTATATATATTGATATCTTGGTAACAGAAAAATGAATGAATTACATACATACATACATACATACATGCATACATACATGCATGCATACATGCATACATACACACACACACACACACACACACGTTTATTTTTTTAGCAAAAAGTCTTCCAGATCATCCAGCGTGCTTTTGACAGCACCAGAGTTTTTGTAAAATATACGGATCGTATTTATGCTTTTTATTTCTCCACTAACAGATAGTTTGAACAAGCCCAGTGCATTGTGGGTGTTTTTCCACCTTTCACCACATTAATGTTTCCTCTGTTTTCCCTAGTTCTGAAGCAAAAAAATGTATAAGAGATATATATATACAGGTCCTTCTCAAAAAATTAGCATATTGTGACAAAGTTCATTATTTTCCATAATGTAATGATAAAAATTAAACTTTCATATATTTTAGATTCATTGCACACCAACTGAAATATTTCAGGTCTTTTATTGTTTTAATACTGATGATTTTGGCATACAGCTCATGAAAACCCAAAATTCCTATCTCAAAAAATTAGCATATCATGAAAAGGTTCTCTAAACAAGCTATTAACCTAATCATCTAAAATCAACTAATTAACGCTAAACACCTGCAAAAGATTCCTGAGGCTTTTAAAAACTCCCAGCCTGGTTCATTACTCAAAACCGCAATCATGGGTAAGACTGCCGACCTGCGAGAGGGTAAGACACAGAAATAAATTTCTGAACGAATAGGCTGTTCCCAGAGTGCTGTATCAAGGCACCTCAGTTGGAAGTCTGTGGGAAGGAAAAAGTGTGGCAAAAAATGCTGCACAACGAGAAGAGGTGACCGGACCCTGAGGAAGATTGTGGAGAAGGACCGATTCCAGACCTTGGGGGACCTGCGGAAGCAGTGGACTGAGTCTGGAGTAGAAACATCCAGAGCCACCGTGCAAAGGCGTGTGTAGGAAATGGGCTACAGGTGCCGCATTCCCCAGGTCAAGCCACTTTTGAACCAGAAACAGCGGCACTGGACTGTTGCTCAGTGGTCCAAAGTACTTTTTTCGGATGAAAGCAAATTTTGCATGTCATTCGGAAATCAAGGTGCCAGAGTCTGGAGGAAGACTGGGGAGAAGGAAATGCCAAAATACCTGAAGTCCAGTGTCAAGTACCCACAGTCAGTGATGGTCTGGGGTGCCATGTCAGCTACTGGTGTTGGTCCACTGTGTTTTATCAAGGGCAGGGTCAATGCAGCTAGCTATCAGGAGATTTCGGAGCACTTCATGCTTCCATCTGCTGAAAAGCTTTATGGAGATGAAGATTTCGTTTTTCAGCACGACCTGGCACCTGCTCACAGTGCCAAAACCACTGGTAAATGGTTTACTGACCATGGTATTACTGTGCTCAATTGGCCTGCCAACTCTCCTGACCTGAACCCCATAGAGAATCTGTGGGATATTGTGAAGAGAAAGTTGAGAGACGCAAGACCCAACACTCTGGATGAGCTTAAGGCCGCTATCGAAGCATCCTGGGCCTCCATAACACCTCAGCAGTGCCACAGGCTGATTGCCTCCATGTCACGCCGCATTGAAGCAGTCATTTCTGCAAAAGGATTCCCGACCAAGTATTGAGTGCATAACTGAACATAATTAATTGAAGGTTGAATTTTTTTGTATTAAAAACACTTTTCTTTTATTGGTCGGATGACATATGCTAATTTTTTGAGATAGGAATTTTGGGTTTTCATGAGCTGTATGCCAAAATCATCAGTATTAAAACAATAAAAGACCTGAAATATTTCAGTTGGTGTGCAATGAATCTAAAATAAATGAAAGTTACATTTTTATCATTACATTATGGAAAATAATGAACTTTATCACAATATGCTAATTCTTTGAGAAGGACCTGTATATATATATATATATATATATATATATATATATATATATATATATATATATATATATATAAAACTGCACCCAAAAATAGACAACTTTTATTAAAACCCCATCTTGCGAGTGAATTAAGCCTTTAACTGAATAAGTTACATTACTTCATGCATTTCCTGGGAATCAAATCCATACATTTAATATTTTATTATATGTTGACTGAACAAATATGAAATGTTTTCAGGAAGATATTTCTCCATCCTAGCTATCACACAGCCCTGAAGCACAAACGGAAAACACTGTTCAATGCAAGAATTTTCACTTTCAGCTCTCAGCGCTGAGAACAGAAGTTGTGTGTTTCCTTCAGGTCACGTTAGACTCTGCATACATGAAGACACAGATTGAATTGTTTGATCCTTGTTGATGTTCGTACCTGGAACACCCCGCAGGAGAGAGCCCGTTTCTTAAGTAGGGAAAAAATATGGGTGTGTATAGTAAATATATGGAAGTGCAAAAGGGAAACCGAATAGACCCACCTTTGTTTGAGTTTGTGCCAATGAATACAGCCGGACCAGTACATACAGGAAGATTAAACAAAACGCTTCTGTTTTCTTTTTGACTGGCTTGTTGCGGATCTTGTTTTGACACAGGCTGTGGAGACCTCCGGGTTTTTATGGCAGAGAATCACAGGACTTATTAAGTCTATGTCAAATGAGGCCTTGACTGTGACAAAGAGCCTTCCTGTGTCTCTCCTGCGCTTTGCGAGTGGGGAGAGATATGCTTTTACCAAGAATGAAAGTGTTTACGCATCTTCTTCCCCAAGGCTAATGGGTAACTTCCAAACTGCCGCGAGGGGAACAGTCGGCCTCATCAGAGTTCTGGAGACAAACTTTGCCGAGAATAGCACAGAGGAATAAACAAAAACAAGCCTTTGATGATTCACTCTCTTCAGGTCTCAACAGTAAGTTCGATGCTAATTAAAATGTGGAGCTTATGCGTATCCGTCAGGCACAAATAAAAAGAGGAAAAGAGAGAATTAAAGACGAAAAAAGAAAAAAATGCATCTGAAAAGATGAGAAACAATGGGCTTCTCTGTTTTCGCGTTCACACCCGTTATTATCAGGTGTGTCCACCCAAGCTGTTGCTATGGCAACATGCTTCTATCTATCTATAAAGGTACAAAGACACCAACACCCATTTAATTACTATTGTGACCTGGAAACTAAATTTCATAACGAATATATATGATAAACATTTCATATCTTATAAAGCTGCTGCTCAGATATATGCTTGTATATATGTATATCAAATACATATCTTTATGTATTTGTTGTGTTTTAGAGGAACAAATCTCAGTATTTTTAAAACAAAATGCACTGAATTGAGAGCAAATTTGCATGAGACATTATTAGACTTAATTTTAGAAAATATCTTGAATTAATGTCTTACCCTAATGGCAAACAGATCCTGTTTAAAGAATAAACCTCACAAGATTCTGTAAGATTTATGTTAGTAGAAAAAAAATGGGATAAGATGTTCTCTGAAAACAATTTTTAAAATCTTATGGGGCATTTACATGACACTTTATACTTAAGTTTAAATAACTTTAAACAAATGGGGGGAAAAAAACTGCCAGTGCAGGAAGATAAAACATACTTGTGTTAAAAATGCACTCTATGAAATTCTTAACATCTTGTGTGAAGTGCTGCTTCTCAAAATAAATTATATATATTAAGATTTTTACTGGAAATCAAGATTTTAAAAAAAGACCAATTAAGAAGTCTTTTTTTTTCTTCAAGTGCGTGGGTGTACAAAAATTACTAACTAGAAACTCTGTTAGTCATGCTAACAGATGAATGAAGTCATGCTGCAGATAAATGAATGATAACAGATAAATGAAGTCATGCTGCAGAGCTTTTGTAAATACAGCACTGAGCAGAGATGACATGGTTTTAGGTCAAATATGTGTTCTGGGTCTGGTCAGACGCAATGCATTTACCCTGAGAGCAGGCTTGACTGACTGACATACCCCGCTGGAAACCGTGAGAAATGAATGGAGCCTCAGGGAAAAGGGGATCATGGGAACTGAGATAAAACAGTCTCTCACCTTCAGATGCACACACAAAAACTGACACACCCTCAACCTCTAATATTCAATTTTCAACTGTTTACAGGAAGGAAGGCTGCAAATGTCACAGAAAATATAATAATGGTTCTTTCATCATAGCCTTACAGTCTTAATCTCCACTACCCATTCTCTGAATTATACACATTCATGAGAAACCACACTAAACCACGAGAAAACAAAGCAAGTCAGCACCGTCTTTGTGTATTTACTCTGAACACTCTTCCATTCTCAAGCCTGGCTCAATGTCAGCTTCGGCTGTTGAGAAATGAACAAAGCTTTAATATAGATCCTCACAACCACAATCACACCCACTTGTCTGCCAGGGCAGTGCTGTGTAGTTGCTAAGGTCTCAAGAGTGGTTGTGAGCTCATTACTACAGTATGTGGTTGCTAGGGTATTTTGGATGATCGTAGGATGGATGCTTGCTAGTCAAAACAGCCCACCCACAAGTCTCTCTGATAGTCTGGTCTCTTTACACGGGTCAGGCCTCAGTCTAAGTCTAGATTTAATTATGTTTTATTTATTTATTGCCCAAAAATCCTTAAGAAATATTCTAAATTCAGTACAAGTAAAGCCAATTAAAAGAAAGTAATTTGATAATTAATTTAATAACTTAATTCATTTATAAACTCTTTGCCTCCTTCAAGAAAAAAAACTCACTATACACTGCAAAAATGTAAATCAAAAAAATAAATACAGGAAATTCCTAATACAGTACATTGTCTATTTTTATTTGTGTTTTGTTAACATGTAGGAAAGTATAGTCACAAGATGAAGACAATATGCATTAACATGTTAACAGTGTGGGAAAAAAGCTCTGAAACTTTCCTATGTAAATGTAAACACTTTATGGGGGTAGTCGTGGCTTAATTGTCAGACTTGCAACCCAAAGGTCACAGGTTCGAGTCTCGGTACCAGCAGGGATAATAACCAGCTCTCTCTTCCACCTTCAATACCTGAGGTAACTGAGGTGAGACCCTTGAGCAAGGCACCGAACCCACAACTGCTCCCCAGGCGCCGAGGCATTGGCTGACCACTGCTCCGGGTGTGTGTTTACGGTGCGTGTTCACTTCTCATTGCTGTGTGTTTGCACTTGGATGGGTTAAATACAAAGCTCAAATTCAGAGTATGGGACACCAAACTTGGCCACATGCCACGTCCTTTCCTTTCCTATGTAAAGATATATTCAACTTTACACCATGACCCCTTAAGCTGAAATGATGCACTGTTGCAATAAAAGTTATTATAAATGTACAAGTTTCACATTTCTGCTTCATTCTAAAATGTATCAACTATAAAAATAAAATGTATAAGTCAACATTCAATAATCGTTTCAATAATCTCCTAGGAAAGCTGCATGATTTCACCTATCATTCATGTCTGTGGCACAAACTGCGCAGGACACGTTATTCTTGAAAATGTAATATTTAGGGACAGTTTTGTAAAAAAAATCCCAAAATCCATTTTGCATTGAGCATCAGTGATGCTTGCTTTAGGAAACAAGAGTAAAAATGCAACAAAATAAATACTCCATCCCCTCAAGCTGAAATGGCTTTAGTTTAACTGTGGATCATTTGTCTATTTTCTGCCTGGGTAACTTCTTTATTCATGATGCATTACTAAATGTACAGAAATTAGGCTAATAACTTGGGCCGTTAGCGAGCAGCAAATGACAAATGTGACAATCCAAACAGCAAGTAGAGCAGCCATGCGGAAGACACCGCTGCTAATTGTGTGCCCCTGGGTGCAGTGTTACACACTTCCCCACCACCCTGCACACTTTCTGCTCTCATACTCTTCATTTTCATAAAGCTGTGTGAGTTCACCTCATCTTATCCACAGATGACTGAGCAAACATCCTCCACAGTTGTGCTACGACACAGTGCTTGGCTGACTGGGCTGTCAGCAATAACTGCACTCTGTGGCGATGAACACTGTTGCTTTATGAGTGCTTATCGATAATGCACTCCGATTTGGTAGCCTTAGCAACAGCTGGGTGTAAAATTATGCTTTTTTAACTATTCAAATTCAAATTGTTGACTAAAGTGTTTCACTTTTCATAAGATAACTCTTTTCTTAAAATAGGCTCATTGGAAATTCATGACTTTACCTACACTGTTGCAAAAAAAAAAAAAAAAAAAAAAAAAAAAAAACTATTTTATAGATAAAGTTTATTTTTATGCGGTTCTATGCTCAAAAATAAGTTATAACCTCAAAACACAAGTACAAATACATTTTGACAAGTATCACATAACCAGCTCCATATGTATGGATTTTCTGACATCAGTAAACTTGCTCGTTAGCTCACCTGGTACAGCTCTGAACTTGTGATGCAGAGCCTTTAAAACTCGATAGTATTTCCCGTTTTGTAATGGTAAATTTAAGACCTTTTTAACACCGCATAAAGAAAATGAAAGGATTGAATACAACGAAACACAATGTCAATATGGTTTCGAAATGTAAATGCCTTCTATTAGCAATGTATTAGGGTTGTTACCGCATGAGATTTTCACGGTATGATAATAGTCTCAGAAAATACCACGGTTATACACGGTTTAAACAATCAAACAATCAAAACAGGGTTTTTTTGGGGGGGGGGGGGGGGGGGGCATGTGTTTATTCAAATTTTATTAAATCAAAAACAAGAAAATTTTACCATTGTTTATTAGTTTAATAACTTCTATTTATCATTAATAATTCATAAATTCTGGTCTGACTTAATTTTTATGGATTCTGTACTCTGTTTCAGTGTAAAAATTCCACTGAGTAACTCTAAAAGCATGTTCATTTCACTTTGGAAGTGTCGCAAAGCATGCAAACAGCAACATAATATTTTGCAGAAATATCACAGGTATGTTTTGCCAGTAAGCTTGGGTTGTTATTCGGGAATTAGTTTTATTTTTTCACCTACCAATTAAATTGTTAAAAATCACACTGCTAGTGTCAACCAGCATGTTGAAAAGATGCCTAGCAGGAATTCTGACAGCTATGCTAGAGCACACAAACCAGTGAGAAATCGGTCAACACCTGGAGCAGGGCACGTAGCCCTCCGTGGGGAGAGGAAACACATCTGTGTTCAACTAACCTTGAATGTGGACGGCTGAAACCGCAACAGGAAGCTGCATTGATGCGACTGCTGAGTGTTTGTAGTCTTAACCTGACTGCGTGTTCATTTCCCACATTTGTGCATGCAGAGAATTTCAAACACATCTGTGCTGTCCTTACAACAATAAGCACAAGCAGCATCTGAGGACTTTGAAACCCCTGAGCTTGTTAATTGTTGATCTGTTGACACTTAATGTTAAGTATGTACTGCACTTTAAATACACTTTCACTTCAGTACAGAATGCATGCATTTGATTATTTGAGTGCACTTAGCGCATGACCAGCTTGTTTGCAATCTGTCCTCTAACATGACATGCTAATGCTACGTCATGGCTCGTCTATAACAGACATCAGGTTTAACTCCTACTTGCAAAGTTGACATGCTCTACATTAGCATGACATCAGTATGAAACTGTTGTTGAAAGCCTGTTCCCTGCATATCATCCTCACACCCCACATTAAAGTGCATGTTGAATGATCTGACCTGATTCTTGATAACACAGGCATGTTTATCAGATTTTTCTTGGAGTGAAAAACAAGTCTTTTGAGTAAAACTGAGAGACACAGTACAACAACAACAAAGTATTTCTTATTGTATCACATAATCCATATTGTCTAGTTTGAATACCAGTGGTTGTTTTGTGCGCCAGCAAAAGCAAAGCTCTTTGTGGAGGCTTCACAAAACAATCTAGTAGTCCAACGGACTGCCATTTATTACAGTACAATGTCTTGTGACCTAAATAAGGCAGAGATTATACAGTATATACAATAGCGTCAATGTGGTGCGTGTTTGAATGCCCTGTGATTATGGAAATGTGAAGCATGTTATAACAAGGATATACCTGTGGTTAAAACAGTGAATACTTTTTCCGCATTTGAACAAGGCAGAATTCAAGTGCTGTGGTTTTCAAATTTTTGCTGCAAGACTAAAAATGTGTTGCAGGTTTCCAAAAAAAAAAAAAATTAACAATGTGTTAATTTTCAAGAATATTTAATTTTTATAATATAAAGAATATCATATTTTTTTACCCGGAACTTTATATAGATCCTGGTTCCTGCGGTGGAAACACACAGAGTACCAGCCCAAAGTTTCTAGTTCCTGGGTAAAGTTACAGCAGTGGAAATGTGGCTAATGACTTTTTAACCTGCAAGCACCCCTAGCACCTCACACCCATTTCAGGTCTTGCAGTCTCCATTAATGAGCTGATGAGTTGAATCAGGTGCGGTAGATAAGGGAGACACACAAAATGTGCAGTGCTGGGGGTGCTCCACTCCTCTGGGCTGAGTAAGGTTCAACTTTCTATGCATTTACTTCATAAGCAGAGCACTGGTTCATACTTCGGACTTTATTACTTCTCTGGGGGCAGCTCTTCCATGAGCATTGATTCACCCCGGCTGTTTTCTGCAGTCCGGCCCCATTTTGATTCTCCTCAGGCCAAAGACACCAAAATAGTGTTTGTAGAATTTGACCGTAGTACTGCAGAATACAGTGCTTTTGTGTATGTGAGTGCCTGTGTATGTCTTAGTGTTTAAGTGAGTGTGTGTGTGTGTGTGTTCACTGGGGGGAATGAGAGGAATCTGAAACGTTTAGTGTGGTGGTTGTAACAACGCTGCCAGGTCTTGATGAGTGACACTGTAAATGGGCAGCATATGAAAACACAGGATTCCAATGAAATCTGTGCATGAATCAAAACAGAATATGAATGTGTGAACGTGTGTGCATGTCACAAACAGTGCAAGACAGCCCTGGGGGCAGATTCCTAAAGGTGATATCACATGATAATATGTACGCCTGGAAACAATAGAAAGCGGAAACAATGTAACATTTTCTCACAGGTGCTGTATGTACTGTAAACCAAGTTCGGAAATGAACAGAGGCCTGGAGCAAAAATGGCATCAGAATGAACTCAAATGAATCAAATTCCTGATAAGGCGGCAAAAATCCATTACTTTTATATAAAGTTCTGTCCTAAACCTCTAGATGGCACAGGCTGATACAATCACATCATTATTCAGCATTAACAGCCAGTGATCTTGCAGTTCAACATTCAGATACTTGGCTAGTGTTTGCTGTAGTAGTTGCAGCGCACTTAAGAAACCCCCCACATTCCCCAGCTCCACCTGTATAGATCTGCTACAGGCTATTTCATGTATGGGGGATATTTCATGTATGTAACTATATTTGCAGCAGCTGTATTTCCGACATGCTCATAGCAACATGTCTCTGGATGTATTGGCAGTAGGAAGCATATTCTGTCAAGATCATTAACACATATTACATATATTACCATGTTAAACTTTCCAAGAGTTGTCATGGCAGAAATAAAGTAACTATAAAAATTTCCCTTTGAAAAGTAGGAAATCCAATGGGCAAATATTGCCCATTAATGGAAAAGCCCATTTCTGGCCCTGCTGTAAACTGTCCTCAGGTGCAACTTACAACGGCAATTGCAGTTTGAACGCATCAAAAAAGTACGTTAGAGTAATTTCTGTCACAAGCCAATTTCTTATAAATTGACTCTCTGGGCTTGAAACTTAAGTTTAACCACTGTTGTAATAACATTTCTTAAACTTCTCTAGGGAGGACCAGGGGTTGCTGGCCAGCAGTCAGCTAACTGTGTCGGCCTCCCTGGACGTCTCTCTTACTTGTTTGGGATGTTATTGAGCTGCACAGGGCTGCTAGAAATGGATTAATGGCCTCAATGGTCAACCTCCAAAGCTCTCCATCTGTAATATCCTCTGCATGGTTCCACACCCAGCCAAGATCTAAAGTAACTCATAACGACAATATGGGAAGTCGTGGCCTAGTGGTTAGCGAATCGGACTCACAATCGAAGGGTTGTGAGTTCGAGTCTCGGGCCGGCAGGAATTGTGGGTGGGGGGAGTGCATGTACAGTTCTCTTTCCACCCTCAGTACCACGACTTAGGTGCCCTTGAGCAAGGCATCGAACCCCCAACTGCTCCCCGGGCGCCGCAGCATAAATGGCTGCCCACTGCTCCGGGTGTGTGTTCACAGTGTGTGTGTGTGTTCACTGCTCTGTGTGTGTGCACTTCGGATGGGTTAAATGCAGAGCACAAATTCTGAGTATGGGTCACCATACTTGGCTGAATGTCACGTCACTTATATTGCACCTTCATAGAAGCTCAAAAACACGTTTTCAAACACTGTGGGGTTCAACCTTAACTAACCTTAAAATGGGAGGCATGGAGGAAGAAGGAGGGTGTGTGTATTGTATATGCAGTGCCTGCAGGACCGGCTCTTGTCCATGATCTAACCTGACAGTGTCATCAGACCAGCTGCTTTTTCTGATACTGTTTGGTTTAATGACACTCTCAGGCTGATTGCACACCCTCAGACCTCCCTCTGACCATTCACTGACTGTTTGATGCATATACTGCACACAAAAATACCAAAAGCCTTGTCAAATGGTCTACATCTGTTTTGCTGGCTTTTAACAATCTCTAGGAGTCGCGGTGTACAGATTTTATCAGGAAACAAAGTTAGTTTAAAGTTGCAAATTTTTTTTATTACTTTACTGGACTTGTTTTGTTAAAAAAGTGACTAAAATCTGCCAGTGCAGTAAGACTTCATTCAATTGATATAATTTACTCACTTTCACATTGTTTCAAATCTTCATGTTTTTCTTTCTTCTTCTGCTGAACACAAAATAATAAATTTTATTAAAGATTTTTGAAGAATGTTACAATTGTTTTTGCCCCCGCATTGGAGGTCAATAGAGACCAAAACAACATTTGCTCTTATTGACTGTTATATTAAGGGTAAACAACAGATTTTTCTAAATACATTTTCTGCAGAAGAAAAAAAAAAAACTTACAGCTTTGGAAAAATTTTAAAGGATGCAAATTTCGTCCAAAATTTTATTTTTGCATGATCTATCTGTTTAATATTGCATGCAGAGTCGATTCACAAAGTAGGTTTACCTTTTTTTTTTTTAACTGGAACATTAAACAAAATACTTAAGGATTGGATTTTATGCAGTGGTGTCTATTGCTGTTGGGCTGTTTGTGTTCAGTATGTAAATGACCTGAAATGTCATGGAAAAAGCAACAAATACAGCAGTTGGTGAAGTTCCAATAAAGACAGCCAGAAGTCTGATTTTGCGAGACTACTTGGATATTGTCAAAAGTACCTAAAGATTTTTGGGGGACGGCTGGTCATAGATTGGAAACTGGGTTCTTGCACAAACACTAAAACAAGACGAGTCAATAAGTCACACAGTGAGCCAACCATCAAGCTGGGATTCTCACCACTAAGTGTGTAGATGCTGCGAGTACTGCTATCCATCAGCTTAACAGGAGAGCCAGTGAGATCTGAACTTGAGATTTAACACTGCAAGAGTTTATTTCATGGTGGATTCCAGGTGTCAGATGGAATATTTCAAATATTCTGTGGCTTGCACTAGAATGTCTGAGCAAGCTTCGCTTAATCAATTTAGGATGTTTGTCAAAGAGTGCAGGAAATACTTGGATGCAAGAAAAAAAAAAGGAAATTAAGGCACATTAGGAAAGGTCAGCCTTGATCAAAATGCATAAGACGACAGATCAGCTAATTATAAACTGAAAAAGCTATCAAATCCTCTGATTCATAAGAGGATTTCATATTTAAACAGTGCAACCAAATGCGCTTTAACGTTGCCGCAAGTCTTCAAATCTCTAGCAGGTTCAGCAAAATGTCACCCTCTGGGCTTTCTATAATCTTCTGAAGCCATACAGGATACCTTCCCTCAAATTCACTATCAATTACCATCGAAGATTATCTTTAGAGACTTTGTTCTGCTCATTTTTTTGTACCAAGCCAAGCCACTAAGCTCTGTTTGAACAGCTTGAAACAAAAGCAGCCACGTGTGAGCAAAGGGCACAGATCGAGATGCGACTTCTGAGTCATGACAACCTGAGACAACCACAAGACACCACTGCAGGCACAGCATGCAACGTGCATGTGTATGTTAGCACCTTGTTACCATGACAAAACAGCTGTGAGGTATCTTTATTTTATTTATATTTATTAATAATAAAGGGCTTCATTATGTTTCCCTGATGCTCATATTTTTCAAGTCATTCTGCAAAGGAATGTCTCAAATATTTGTTATAGTACTAACACAATTGTGACTTTGAAGGGCGGAAAAAGAACTGTGTTGTACTTATTCCCCTCTTTCTAGGACACTTACACCCCCGCCCCCCCCCCCCCCCCCCCCACACACACACACATTACAGAGGAAGGGAAGAACCCGTGTCAAGGACAAAAATGTTAAGTGTTGCTTTCCCTTTTTCTCTCCCTCTCTCTCTGTACTGGTGGATTGCCCAGATTATGGTTTTTGGTCTGTTTTTAATTCAATCCTCTGTCTCGAAATCAAAAAACAGCTCCAAGCTATTTTTCTACCAAGCGTATTTTCAGTCAAATGTTTTTCTTGTTCTTTTTTTAATGATGCAATTAAACTGGAGATTTGAACAGTCTGAGGAGATTACATGAAACAGCTGCATCACTTTGTGCACTGAATTTTACTACTAAAATGTTTTTATTATTCACTAACCATCCGCAATCCAGTTTATACAGTCATCCTGACATATCCTGGCATTGGTATAATACTGCACAATGCAAATTTAAATCAAATCAATGTCATTATTTTCATGCAAACACATTTCCTTTCTGGTGTTCAATCGAAATATCGGCCGGAAAATGGCCCGAGCCAAGCCCGAATGGACTTGTCAGGCTTGCAGACCTCAACCTGGAATGCAGGTTGCTTAGAGGTCTTTGGTTAAATTATGTGGAAGTGCACACTTTGTCAAGTATAAACATGTTTCCTCTAAATTTCAATTGTTGACATGAAGAAAATTCTTCCAGAATGAAGTGAGCCGACTATGTAGGCAGCATTTTAAAGCATTATACTGCAGGCATGCTCATAATGCAAAAGATGTTACTCTAAAAGTTGACATGTTAATTCGGCAGCCCCCTTTATATTAACCAGCATCACATACAATTTTCACTAAGAAAGCGATCCCAGAGCACAGAGTTCAGTAAAAAAAAGTACTGATTTGTACCTGACAGATTCATTGTTAGCTTGGTGCTGAAAAAACAGCTTTGCATCACATAAATAAATTACATTTTTAAATGCATAAAAAAAAAACATTTTAAATTGAAATAATATTTCACAGTATTACTGTTTTTACTGCATTTTTGGTCAAATAAATGCAGTCTTGGTGAGCAAAAGAGAGTTCTTTCCAAAACATTATTATTGTTATTATGAAACATATTCTAAACTTTTGACCTACAGTGCAAGCATGAACACATCACTCATGTCAAATGTATGTGACTTGTACTGTATGTGAACATTGCATTATATATTCAGAGTGTAAAATCTTGAAGTTTACTAAGCAAATTCAAAGGTGGAAAAAATCAGGTAACCAAAAGACACCCAGATGGTGAGGCACCTGTTCTGACGGACCCTGACAGCACCTTGGGGCTTTGGGCATTAAAAAGCACATCACCTCTAGATGAATACAGCCGACATTCCACTTCTGCTGCACATCACCTAGATTCACAGGGAACAAACAGCTCTGAAACGGAGACCTAAGAGCATGAAAATGAATCTTTTAGTTATCAGTTAGTTAGAATCACTGTTGTGCCCATACTCAACCAGTTTATCTCTGATACATGTGCTTAGATGAAAGCAGTTTAACATTACAGTGTTAAAGTGAACTTCTGTTTCCGCAAAACTTTTCCAGAGATTTTCCTCTACCAACACAACCAGTAATATTGCAAAATTATAGTCTTGGCCCAAGACAGCGTGTCCACATACCAAAAGTTCCAATCTGATTGGCTAGATGCTATACAATTTCAGTCAAGGTGCACAAGACTTTATCTAGAGATGCACATATTTCAGCTCAAGAATGAAAAGTAAGACCATAATTACTTTCATTTCATGAGATGATAAATGATAAATGGCCAATATTAAAATGAAATACCATTTTAAATAAATAGAATCATTACATATAATGCATTATAAAAGTATTGGTAGTACTTTATTTTACAGTCCTGTTCCTCATATACATACTATGTACTTATTATAGTAATTACAATAACTACAGTATGTAATAAACCTATGAACCTACCCCATGTAGTTACCTTGTATTACCAGAACTTTCTTAGATAAATACACTGTAAGTACACTATAAGTACATGTTAGTACACATACTGTAAAATAAAGTGCAACCAAAGTATTTAATGCATTAATTATGAATTGTAATGCATCTTACAATGCACTGTATGATTCCATGAATAAGTGTAACCACAGTTATAATACATTCTAATACTTATCCCCTTTGGAAAGAATAATGCATTAAAACACTACAAAACCAATTTCAGATGTAACAAGGAATGCATTTTGTCTATTGTTAAAATTATTTATGAAAAAATATAATGCATATTGTACATTACGAATACTTTTATAATGCATTACACATTTCTTTATATATAGGTTTATTATAAATAAGCATTCAAATATAAAAATTATAAATACTTATTAAAAGTTAACAAGTGAGGCATAATAAAATTACAATGTACAATTTAAAAACAAAATACTGATTTTGAGATTTGCTAACAATTAATTTTAATAGTGCTATTAAATTCATGTTTTAAAGATATTTTTTACTTCAACTGAGCATTAGATTATAGCATAGGTAATCTAAATATAATCTAAAAAATATGGTAAACAGACACCTACAAATATCTAATACTGACTAATACAATAAATTAAAAAAAAAAAAAAAAAGACTAAAAACACCAAATATTGTGCATTAAGCAATATGGCACCAATATATCGCCATTCTTATCACTTTGCAAATAAGGTAAGTAATTTGAAGTTTTTAAATGTCAATTACAGAGTCCTTGACCAGAATGCTACAATGTGGTTCTGCAATATTTGTTATGCAATGTCAGAAGTCTGACTATCCAAAACCAGCCGTATTATGACATCTCAGGTCAAATACGGATTTTAAACACAATAACCTTCAGCAGACTGTGAGGGTGTACTCACACTAGCCAGTTTGAACCGTGCCCGAGTGCGTTTGACCACCAAAGCGCGGTTCGTTTGACTAGTGTGAGTGCTCCGTACCGTGCCCGGGCGCAGCTCGATTAGCCGGCCCTGGCCCGCTTGGAAGAGGTGGGCCAGAGCACGGTTCAGTTGGACTCGGGCGCGGTTCGCATGCAGTGTGAGCGCTAACCGTGCTGGAGCACGGAACAGGACGCGTGGCGTCACGGTTTTGCGGCGCTCCAAAAGTGCAGCTGCAAAGTCCTTGCTGCACTTTAGCTGGTACCTTGCAAACCTCCTCATACGAGCAGCACGATTAAGTTACGTGAAAATTTTCGCGCCACTAGGCGACACATCTGTTTAACAACAGGCTGTGAGAGGGCTGTGGACCAAACGACAATTATCCACAAAGAAAACAGAGCGATGAACTCTATTGTGTTCAGAGAGCGCCGCTCTTCCTGTTTATCCCGAAACCGTCGCGCACCATAATGACGTAAGCGTGCTCCGGCACGAATGCTGAAACCCTCCTATGTGAGTGCAGGCCAGAGGGGGAGTGGGGAGGGGGGACAATCGTACTCGGGCCCGGTTCATGGCAACCGTGCCTAGTGCGAGTACACCCTGAATCTATACATAAAGATAAGTTACTAATACCATTATCTATCTGATATTCATCCGAGCTTGTTTTAAGCTCCAGTAGGGCTGGGCGATATGGAACAAAAAATATATCTCGATATATTTTGCTATATCTCGATATACGATATATATCTCGATATCTTTACAGGAAAAATAACCCCCCAAAACTACTGCAAAAACAAATATTACATGTTTAGGGCCCTATGAAATGTTTTATTTTTTTCTTCACCATATGTTTTATTGTTACCTTATTCTGTGTTTTAGCATGTGTAATTATTTAAATGCATAAAAACAACTTAATTTGTTAAATGTTTTTCTTAAAATAGCCTTATGTGAAATGTTTTTTGCCCTCTGAAATTCTGTGTATTTACATTTTTCTGGTTATCAAATGAAGGCATAAAACATTCATTTAATTTATCTTTTAATTATTGAAAATTAAGCAAACTTTATTTTTTGGTAAACAGGGAATTTACTATTAAAAATAAAACATGGAAGAAATGTTGTGTGATTAATCCTTAAATTATTTTCGTTTCATTTTAATAGCAGTAGTAGGTTATGTACATTCTGCTGAACAACAGTAATAGATTTCTGGCAAATACTTTTATTTTGACGGGTTTACCTTTACAGTTCTGTGTATGTGATACTACAGTCTATGATGTGATATGACGCAAGTTTTACTCAAATCAAACGGTCAAATGCTCATGAAGTGACTCTCAGAGCAGTTCTGGAGATGTTCTTCATGTGTTCACATCCTCATTTAGTGAGACGACAGAAGCTGAAATCACCGGAGGATCACGCGCTTCAGTGTGTGTAACGTTAATGAATGAAGCCGCGCTTCTGCGCCATTCATTAACACAGACAAGCAGAAGATGCAGGATTCATATTTAAATAGACTTTTCCGGCTTAATATTTACAGATATTATTATTATTATTATTATTATTATTATATGTTATATATTATTAATTCATTCAAAATTTGAAAAATTCCGTGACATTCCACGTTAAACTGTAAATTCCGTTTTAAAGACTGGATTCCGCGGTTCCGTCCGCGTTTTCTGCATCGCGGTATCTCCATGTAATTTTTTTTTTTTGACTAGTTCTGTAGCCTCCGGGCTGGTTGCGGATGACGCCATGTTCAACGCAAGGGGAGGGAGAACAAAAGCAAGGAGGCAGGGGCGAGCACAGCACAGAGAAGACAAACAAGCAAAGTGGCGGAATCAGAATTAAATATAAACAATATATCGATAATCCATATCGTGGATTCGGTCAAATTCGTGCATTATCGTCAAAATCCATATCGTGTTTAAAAAATATCTTGATATATTTTAAATATGGAGATATCGCCCACCCCTAAGCTCCAGTGTCAAATATTCATTTTGACTTTATTGAACAGAAACTCAGTAAGTCACGGTCAATGATTAAACATCTCTTTCCCCAACGGGATCTCAAAGCACACTTTCCCTCCTGCACTTTCACATTGAATCATTTCAGGATATTCCACCAGATATTCTTGTGATCACGGCAGGCAGGCAAAGTGACATGTAACGGCATGTTGCTGTTTGGGATTAGTGATTTTCTTAAACCGGTTTAGGGAAGAATGTGAGACCAGCCTAATCCTGCCTAAACCAAATGCACTGATTTCCATCAGCATACAGGGAACATGTCAATAAACTTTGCCAAACGTAATTATTGACCTTCCTCACATACTTGTGTCCACTTATAGATGGCCTTGCTTCATTTAAGCAGCTGAATTCCTGCACTTAGAAATACGGTTAAGACTAAGTGTGCACCTACTTTGTGGAATTTGTGCAAACCCAACTATGCACTTGACATACTGCACTCAATTAAGTAATAATTACGTAGTCCATTGGTATCATCTATGGAACATTTCCGAAGTGATTAAGCAACACTTAAGACCTTATGAATTAAATGCTCATATCCATCTGCTCTGCCAATCCAATCAAACGCTGTAATGAGCTGGTAAGTGTGGAAAATTACAACGAAGATAAAAATACACTTCTCCCCTTTATGAGTGTTTAAAGTGAACATGAAATCAGAACTGATCTTATTTACTTTCTAAGTGTTCCCTGTTTTATAGTCAATGATTTATCAGTGCATGTTATGCCAAAGAAGAAAATGTTTGTCTTTGTACCCTTACTGTGACTTCAAGCTGATGTCACAGGATATTGGTTAATGTTAACCAAAGTAATGTTAACCAATAAATCTGTGCTGGGCTACTAGATAATGTAGCCTTTTTAAATCACAATGATTATGGCAATAATATTAAAAAGAAAAAGCCTTTTCAAACTATGTAGCATTTTAGAAGAAAAAAATTTAATCAATCAATTCCTGATGGATAAAATCAATTTCAGCCTTTTATTTTCCCTGAATATCCATCCTACTGAAACAAACAACCCAAAGTCACATCTGAAATGTGTGTGTGGATAGTACATGTGTTGCTCTGCTCTATTTATATGTTAAATATGAACTTTTTCAGTCTATTAAAAACATATCTTCTCTTTAGAACCAAAAGCAATGAGTCATTGTTTTGTGTCTAATGTTTAACACACATATGCTTCTCCGCTGCCCTTGAGTAAGCTTTAGCAAAGACAAATCAACCAACAACACAAAGTGTCACTCAAAATATGATTATACAGTGTTGAGAAAACAAGGACTTGTTTTAAGACCTCTCCAGCATGTTTGAAGTTCTTTCCTGATTTTCCTAAAGTAACATAAACCTGTTTTACTCTTCCGGTTGAATCTCACGAAGTGCTGCCTCAGACATATTTTCACACCAGACTTTAAAGCAAAAATATGAAATTATATTTTTGAGACCAGTAAGATTTCTCTGCATTGTGACATTGTGAAACCGAGGCACATTTTCTCTCCCAATTCTCATTACTGCAGTGCCAAAAACTCATGAGTGTTATGTTAATTAGCATAAATTAAATTCAGAGCGACAGATACCATCATGATGAAAAAAAATATGCAAAAAGTTTTTTTCAAAATATTATGTTGTAATTAAATAATCATGTTTAACTGCATATACCACATTTCTACAATGTGTTACCTAAAATGGATTTTGCATGATGCTGCATTCATATGCACGCTGTCGGCCAGCAAAACAAACACAAAATGGTACCCTCAAAAAAATTAAATAATATATCATTATTTTATTGCATTGCAGTAATGAGAACGAATGAGATGTTTTTTGCATTATGGTGGGGTACTGCAAAGTTCTCCTTGACAACACTGGCTTATTATGCCTAATGGCTAAATCCACTTTACAGGGTAATTGACATCAAACTACACAGCGTTTTAAAAGACTTTACAACACCGTATTCGTAAACGTGGATGTGTAAAATGTGAGACAACATCTCATAGAGATCTCCTGCAAGTCTTTGTAGCATGTCAACAAGGTAATCGGGATAAAGAGGTGGTATAAAGTTCAGGAAACATTGACAGGATTCCACATACAAGTCAAAAGAGCAGCTGAGGTGATCAACTAAGCAGATAATTAGTGTGGAAATAGTTGACAAGAGAAAATAGTTTCCTGGCATGAAAAAGATAAGATAAGTCAAGTTTTAAGATACTGAACAAATCAGCAGACAATGTCAATATCTATAGAAAATGAAGCATGCAAACAGCATTTCACAGCACTAAATTAGAGCATTTTAAGCATGTCTTAAACAGCACCAGCTGAATATAAATCATACACCGCTATTCATAAATAATTACAAGCATCCCTATCTACCCTTCATGCAGGCAGTGGAAATTAATCAGGTAGCGTTCAAACAGCAAGGCTGCTTTCAAAATATTCATAGTTTGCATTACTAATTCCCAGCTCCATACGGCAGAGATGACAGAAGAGCTGTGACCTCATATCCTTCATGCTCTGCAGGGTATCTGAGCATCTGCTAGGTTTAAAGCCTTTCATGAGGCGTATTCATCATTCATGCATTAAATTGTAGAATTCAAGACCGTGTCTTTTGATCGGTCTCTGATAGGTCACTTTATGGTTTAGTATTTGATTGGTATGGTCAAACCCTGGAGAAGGTTGTCTAAATGTGGTTGGGTTCTCTTAATCTTAAGATGCCCAGCATGTTCCTGTAGATCTATAGTACCTACCCGCAGAGTTCATTTCAAACCCTGACCAAACACATGTAATTATCAAATGCTCCTGAAAATCTTAATAAGTTGGTTCAGCCATGTTTGATCAGTGCTGAAGCTGAACTTTACAGGAAGATAGATCTCCAGGAACAGGACTGGGTATCCCGGTCTTAACCAGTTATAGGTTTTCAGTGGCTGATGCTTACACTGATATCCAGGGCCATAACCACAAACATTAGTGAGGACATGCAATTATAAATATGGTGTTTCAATTACCAATTCTTAAACCATTATGTTTGGTCTTCTCATAGTATCTGGTTGCATCATTGACAACATACAGAAACCAAAGTTGCCACTGGCTGAAATAACACTGATTACGCAGCTAAACATAACAAATCAGTCTTGACATTTACAGAAAACAAGGTTGTTGTTTTTTTGAAAAATGCACAAAAGCTTTCTTGTGAAAGTGACATACAGCCAAGTATGGTGACCCATACTCAGAATTCGTGCTCTGCATTTAACCCATCCAAAGTGCACACACACACAGCAGTGAACACACACCTGGAGCAGTGGGCAGCCATTTATGCTGATTCACCCGGAGAGCAGTTGGGGGTTTGGTGCCTTGCTCAAGGGCACCTCAGTCATGGTATTGCCGGCCCGAGACTTGAACCCACAACCTTAGGGTTAGGAGTCAAACTCTCTAACCACTAAGCCACGGCTTCCCAGAAACTGAGGTCAAGAGACTCATTGGAGACTGACACCTGGTGGGAGGGGCGAGAGAGAGCGAGAGAGAGAGCCAAAGAGCATGCCCAACGTGGGGCTCGAAACCACAACCCTGAGATTAAGTGTCTCATGCTCTAACGACTGACATTAATAGGTTTTCTTCAATTGTGCACATTAATATGTTTTCTTCAAATGTCACTAGAGGTTTCATACATTTTTCACAATATTTACTCAAACGTTACTAGCAATTTCGGTTATCATTTAACAAAATTATTAACAGAGGAGTCACTCTTTGTCCAAGCAGGTATGTTTATTGGCTGATGAGATAATTCCCAGTATCTCAAATGACCAATTGTTGTACAACTGTTTGGTCTCAATATATCAGTCTATCAATACTTTAACCAAAGGCTGCATCAGAAGGACTGTGATAAGTTTACTGTAACGCACTTTTAGAAAAAAATACTTCATAACATTCTATTATCGAACTACACAAAGTTGTGGTCACGTTGGATCCAATTCACCAAGATTTACTAATAAAACTAACACAGCACAGAGCAGAACCTCTGGGCAACTGAGCCCACTAGTAAAAATAGACAGAGACACTCAGTAAACTTCAGATTTAATACGTGCAGGCCATTGAGAAGGGTGTGCTAGCTTCCCAAGGCCCAGCAGCTTCTATTATATGAGATAATAAGCTCTGAGTGAGTCAGTCCAGTGGAGATGTGATGGTATTCCACTGCATATTTTCACAATGAAATTAAGATGGGATTCAGTTTGATTTGAGCTCGCCTTCATCTTTTACCTCCACCGAGAAGGTATTATGAAGGAAGACTGTAAACATACTGAAATAAACTATCTCAGTTATCTCAGTCAACGACATGAGGGTGAGTTATTAATGACATCATTTTAATATCTGGGTGAACTAACCCTTTAACAACTATTGCATTTGTGTACAATAAAAAATTAGCAGTGTGATGTCGTTGCATTGTCCTCCTGTGGTTTTCCACGGTGGTTTGCCATCAAAAGTAAACACGTCTCCAACAGCTAGCCAACTCTTTAGCCAGCAGGATGCTGTGAAACGGTCCAAGCGCACACTGAGAGATGAGTACTAAGACAGCAGCAAAGGATAATAGGGGAAATACTCAGTGTAAAATTACACACTGAGCAACAGCGTCTTTGGCCTCAGGCTGTTGTGCAAAGAGGTTCTCTGGAAGCCTGCATGTATAAACAACAATTTAGCATCCAAACAGAAATGCATATAATAGCACGACACAGTTCTCAAAGTAGATCTGATCACGCCATCCCATGTGATAAAAAGAAACAAAACTTTTAAACTCTTAGTCAGGTTACCTCCAGAGATTTCTGGGTTATTTTTTTTTCTGATTGTGCTGACAGTGAACCTTTGGGGTGCATTTAGATTGATTGTAGCCTTCTCTCATCTCTCTTAAATTATCCTGGCAAACATACAAGATCAACGCCTACAGACCAACGAGAGGAACCCAAAGAACTGGAACATCTCACCAGCAGCCCTCCATCTTAATGTGCATATTACAGATTTCACACCAATAAACATAAACCCCATATCAGTCTTGTTTTGTTAGGGTTTGGATGTGCCACTTTATTAAATGACTATGCAGAACTACTTAATTTTATACACTCTTAAAAATAAAGGTTCCTAAAAGTGGTTTTCACAGCAAATGTCATGCAAGAAGCAATTTGGGTTACCAAGAACTTGGCACATCAAGTTATACCAAGCCATGTGAGATTTTAACTTTAATTACTTTTGAACCCCTTAAAACAGCCAGAACAACAATCATCTCAATGACAGCAGTGTCTAAAAAATGTGCCTTTGAACACTTTAGTAGTTTTACTGTAGCAAGAATAGTAAGGACTGAGGCATAGTAATAAAACTGTGGTAAATATTTGTGTTACGTGACACTGTCAAGCCAGGTTTCAAAGCAGTTGCCTAACCGATATGCAACTGGCCAAAATTAAATAAATAAAGTAATTGAGAGGACTCCTGTATGATTGTGCATCTCAAGGTCAGTAAGTCTCTCTCTCTCTCTCTCGCTCTCTCTCTCTACATGTCATAGGCTACATTTTGTCCATGTCATGCAGAGACACGTTTTGTATTTAGTAGTTTTTGCTTAATGGTTAACTTACACCCCTTGACATTTTAAGAACCATACAAAAATACACTTCTATAAAATGGTATAAATACCGTTTTTCAAAAACTTATGAAACAGACACGAATACAAATATTACATTTATAAAATCTTAAAACAATTGTAAACTAAATTTAAGATCCGTAAACCGCGCATTAAACGGATGTAAGTTACTTTTCATAGCCTAACGTTAGTACGCAGTACGTGCGCGAAGAAAATCATGCTAATAAAAACGCTACCTGTTGGCTAAGCAACAAACAAATAACCCCCTCAAGAGTTTTAAAACATCCTTACCTGATAAACTGGCCCGTATGTCCTTCTGAATAGGTAATGTAATGTTTATATACAAACAAGCGGAAAGCGGAACTAATATAGTTCAAATGTAGGCAAGAGTTTGCATCGAATGTCTCATCGCCTAATGGACGAAACTTCAGCGTGTCTTCTGCTGGAAGAACAAAACACCTGAGGAGCTTCGCCAAGAGCAAAGGAACGATTTATATCTTCAATTCAATGTTTAAAACCGGTTAGTTCAAAACTGCTGCCAAGCGATGTACAAAACGCCGTTATGATGACATAAAGTAGAAGAAACGATATTCAAATATCCTCTGCAAACTTTGTGCCTCTCCCACCACGACGCACTTCAAGCGTTTCATGCACAGAATGAAAGCGCGGTTTCTGGTTACCTGACTCTTGTCTCTTCCTGTTTACGAGGCCAAACCCCTTTTTCTCTCTTAATAAAACTCATCGGCTTGCTTATATTAGTTTTTTTAGACTTGTTAAAAATTAACTGCTCATGTGGTGTACTATGAAGTTAAGCAACTGCTGATCCATTTATCTGCTGAAGAAAGAGGCGCTTCTAATGTCTAACTTACTGTATATTATTTTAAATTACCTGTTATAAATGGAAGAGAGCTGTAATTCAAATGTTTTCATGCTGTGTCTAGACAAGGAGAAGCAGGCTTTTCCTAAAGTGGAAATATTTCTGTTTTTGCATTTGTATTTTGCTTATTTTGTATTTTATTTATTTATTAATTTGTCATTTTATTGTAAAAACACACACATTTCTATTTTAAATTTTCTTAGTTACATGTAATTATTTTATTTTTATTGTCATCTGAACCTCTTTCATATAACTAACATATTTACTTGAAATCCCCCTGAGATTTAAAAATAAATATTTTAATAATAATAAAATTTTCTTGTTCACAGTTCTCTGACATGGATAATTGTCACATGACATGCAGGTAATCATATATTTCATGTTTTAATTAGATTTCACATTTGTATTAATTTAAATGTTTTATGATTTAATTAATTATTAGTTTTTCATTAAACTCATTGACTCCCTTTAGTTCCTTTACAAAACACAGTTTGGGAAACCTTGATGTAATCCAATGTTTAATGCACTTCATGTTGCTGAAATCAATATTGTATCTGGAAGGAATTGAAAAGTCAATTTAAAATTTTACGCAAAATGCGATATTTGCAGAGTTATTAGGCCATGTTTTTTCCCTTTTTTTCAAACCAGCGACAAACGCCAGTTTCCCTTTTTTGAAGAATATATCCTCTCAACCAATCCTATTCCACGCACTCTAGACAGTAATTGCGCTGCTTTGAATGCACCCCAGCATCCTAGTTTTCCTCATCTACTTTGTATTTGTGATCAACAAACAAGGGCTGCATGATAAATCGCATGTGATTGCCAGTAAAGATGATTCTGTGATTAATAGTACTTTTAAATCTCCATCACGTGCTTTCAGATGGAAATTATTCAGTTGCATTTACAGTTTTTGCCCCTTGCTTGAACACTATAGACCCATACTTAGACTAAAGTAACACAACTTGAAGCTTTTGTTACCATACCTCAAACACATGTACCCATACCTTAAACAAAAGCGCTGCTTTGCACTCTAGTTGCAATTCTGCAACACACTTACTCCTTTATGCAACACACTTGGTCCTGCATACTTCACTCTATTTCATACATAAGGCACTTCGTTCAAAAATGAAATCTCAGAGTGCTGTTTGGAAAACACATGTATCCAAAATACAGTACACATCGGGTAATTGCTACCACTCAAATACACAACTGAAGGCACTTACTTGCAAAACTGAACACCAATCAGCCAGCTACAAAAAGCCCTCAGTTTAGCCATTTCAAGAACTTTGCAAGCATGGATGGAGGGAGAGCAAGAGGAAGAGGAAGAGGAGGAAGGGGAAGAGGAGGAGGAGGAGGAAGAGGAGGTCGAAGAGGCCATGCACGGACCCCTATTTCTGATGATATAAGAGCAACTTTGGTGGACCATGTCTTCAACCATGGCCTGACTGTGAGGGAAGCTGGGCAGAGAGTCCACCCACACACCCGCATGTCTCTTCTGCAGGCAATGGAACAGACCTGTGATGACATTCAGGTGACAGCAATCCATGGATGGTTTCGACATGCAAGGGGATATTTTCCCCTGTGCCTAGCGGGAGAAGACATTGCTTGTGATGTCGATGAGGCCAACAGACGGCGGGATCCATGAGCCCACGAATGCACAATTGCCATGATTTTCTGTGTTTACAGTATAGTGTTTTTTATATTATTTTATTTGTTTTGCTTTATCTGAATTCATCTTACTGCAATGTACAGTGCTTTTTTGGTTGTTTGAAAATGTGCCTCCTGAAAATATGACTTCTGAATAAACAGTGAAAATCAAAGAATGCAATGTTTTATATAAAGTAGACTAGTGTGTTCCCCCTGATCTGAAAGTGTATGCATATGATGCAAGTATGTGTCCTTTTGTCATCAGAGTTACATTTTGACAAAGGAATGTTAGTTTGTGATATTAGAGTTTCAATTTGACACAGATGTGAATGGTATATTTCCCAGTGTTGTGTCATGTTTACTTGTGTGCAGAGTTTTGGCACAATGAGCGAATTTTTGCAAAATGTGTTCAAGCAACAGGCAAAAACTGTAATACACAGAGCTGTAGATCACCGACAAGCTACGCAATATCGCATTTATTAGATGAATCGCATTTAATTATGAATGCAATATTGCACAGCTTGTCATTGTTAGTGCTTTTGTTAATGCCATATATGTTTTTGTTAATTTGGCACATAACAATAGTCAAGTAAATTAATGTAATGTCAAAGATGAATGCACTTTTGGAAGTAGGATGTAAGGGAAATGTCATTTTGGAATTTCTGTGGTCTAATGTGATATTGTTGTTCATGTTATTGTTCATGATGACATTTTCTTTTATTGCTGTAATTAATTTATAGCATTAACAAGATGACCCGCTAAATTCATTTGGGAAGAGATGACTGATGAATGTATTTTTAGTCATGTGGATCAACTTACTATGTTGTGTATTTTCATAACTTTCATATTGATTCAAAGGATTTATTGCATTTTGAGAAGAAGAAAAAAAGTATCATGGATTTATTGCATTTTGGAAAAAAACAAAACCTTTTATAATAAATCTTTAAAAATCAAAACCTGGATTAGAATGTTTAATATTATTATAACCTAAAGATGCTATGTGAAAGTTTGGAACAGAAAATAGTGATTATGATCTTGCCACTTTCTTGGTAAAGAAAACACATTTTATTCAAATTAATCAAAAGGGATTAACTGCGTTTTGGAATCATACTCTTAACATATATATACAGTAGTCAATATATAAGTATATATGTATATATATATATATATATATATATATATGTGTGTGTGTGTGTGTGTGTACAGCTTTTCATTTCACTAGATATTAATGGCCTGGAGTGGTGTGGATAACTTGTGGATTATTGTGATGTTTTCATCAGCTGTTTGGACTCTCATTCTGAAAACACCCACTCACTGCAGAGTATTCACTGGTGAGCAAGTGATGGAATGCTAAATGTGTCCACATCTGTTCCAATGAAGAAACAAACTCATCTCAATCTTGGATCTCCTGAGGGTGAGTAAAATGTACTGCAAATTTTCATTTTTGGATTTTCAGAGTTTTAGACTGTATGTTTAATATTCTTGTCTGTTCCAAATCTTTTTTTTTTTTTTTAATATATAAATTAACCATGGCTGTCCAAAATTCCACAGCCATTTCCTTGAAATTGACTTGGCCACTGTCCACATGACATAAATCAGGGTGTGTAAGTTTAGGGCGACCTACTTTGAATCTCTGCTGCAATGCTCTTGAGGATCCCTATTGAGAGTCCTGGATAGGGTGAAACCTGTGATATACGTGTAAGATTTGTGCCACTTCCACAGCATGGCAAGAGTTTCAGCCTCCTGTCATCAATTCAATTCTCCTTCTGTTTTCAGTGTTTATCATCTGATAAAGATTGAATGGAAGGAGTAAAATGATAGCACAAAGTAGTTAAAGTTGTATGATAAATAAAAGTGGCTGCTTTCAAATCTACAGGCAGCAAGGAGAAAACAGTTGTAGAACATAAAACACTTTTACACTGTAGTACACATATTTAGTTATGGTGGTCTGTTTTATTGTTAAAATCCAAGAATTATTTGAGCATTTTTTTAAACACATTTCTTCTAAACAGCCTGAACAGAGCTTTTTGTGCCAACTTTATTCTGTTTCAAAATCTAGTTGTAAACACGGGTACCGTCTGGCCTCCTTGCACTTCCATTTTTATTGTTTCCAACTTTGCATTCTGTTGTTTTTATTAACATTTTCCTTTTTTTTCTTGGAGTAGAGCAATGGTTCAGCGGGCCAACTATGTGTTGCTACCTAATTGACCCACCAATTAGTGCAGTAAATTCCCAGGACGTGTGCAAAGGACAAGTTCAGATGCACAAATGTGATTTAGGGTGGAAATTGTGGGCTGCGTAAGCATGGTGCAATTGAACTCTTTTGATTGAGTTTGATTGAACTCAATTGAGCTCAATTCACAGCTGATAGCAATTTCAAAAAATTGCTGGTATCGTGTTGCTCAAACTAGTAATAATAATAATAATAATAATAATAATAATAATGCATTTTATTTAAGGCGCCTTTCAAACCACTCAAGGTCACCGTACAACAAGTAACAACAGTAACAATATTAAAACAGAAAATAACAGCAAATAACAATGTCAATAAAAAACAGCAATAATAATAAATAAATAAGAAAGAATAAAAATACTGGACTTGAGTGCACAAAGTAATGATAGAAGATAAACAGTTCTGAATAAATGAGTTTTACGTTTGACTTTAAATTGAGCTAAAGAGTCTGAATTACGGATGTTGACTGGGAGAGAATTCCAAAGACGAGGAGAAACACGACTAAAGGCCCTATGGCCTATGGTGGTTAGGCGAGCTGAAGGTGTATGGAGGAGACCCAGTGAAGAGGAACGGAGAGTTCGAGAACGGGTGTAGGGATGTAAGAGGTCTGAAAGGTAAGGTGGAGCAAGGTTATGAAGAGATTTGTATGTGAGGAGGAGAATTTTAAATTCAATCTGAAAGTTGATAGGAAGCCAATGTAGCTGTTGAAGTGATGGGGTGATGTGTTCAATAGGTGAAGTCCGGGTTATGATACTAGCTGCAGCATTCTGAATCAGCTGGAGTTTAAGAAGAGATTTGTGTGGTAGACCAGATAATAGAGAGTTACAATAATCAATGTGGGAGGTGACAAGCGAATGAACAAGAATAGAGGAACTATGCGGAGTGAGAAATGGATGGAGGCGAGCAATATTGCGGAGATAAAAATAACAAGACCTGGTTATGTTATTAATGTGAGCATCAAATGATAGGGTACTGTTTAAGATGAACCCCAAATTCCTAGCCTGGCGGGAGGGAGAAATGGAAGAACCATCAATGGATAATGAAAAACTGCATGACTTAGAGAGAGTAGAATTAGTACCAATGAGGAGTACTTCAGTTCTACTGGCATTAAGTTTGAGGAAATTGGCAGAAAACCAAACATTCATTTCATGAAGGCAGTTGGGAAGACAGGTGGGAGGGAGAATGGAATCAGGGTTTGTAGAAATGTAAAGCTGAGTATCATCGGCGTAACAGTGAAATTTAATACCGAATTTTGAAAAGATATTGCAGAGTGGGAGAAGGTAAATTAGGAACAATAGGGGGCCTAGGACAGAGCCTTGGGGGACACCACAGCTAACAGGAGAAGGTTGGGAATGAAATTTCTTTAGTTGTACAAACTGTGTGTGGTTTGAAAGGTATGAAGTAAACCAGGCATAAGGAATACCAGTGATACCAATGCCAGATAGTCGATGCAAGAGAATACTGTGTGAAATTGTGTCAAAAACTGAACTCAAGTCAAGTAGAACAAGAGTAGATAACAACCCTTCCAGACATGTGGAAGAATTAGATTTATAAATTAACTGAGAAATTTCTTCTTCAGATGGCAAGTTGAAAGAAGAAAGGAAGAGGAGGGGCAAATTAATTGAGGCACTGTGTGATGAACTACAGTAAGGGGTAGCCAAAGAGGCCAATTGTTGGTGGACGGTAGTTATTTTGTCATTGAAGAAAGACATATATTTATCACATTGAGCAGTGCAGTACAGGTGTGCGGGAAGTGTGTCAGGAGGTTTCAGAATACGATTAACAGTTGAATACAGTGCTTTAGTATTACCATCTCCAGACTCAATTAAATGTGAATAGAAAACATTTTTGGCAGCATAAAGAGCATCTTTGTAAAGATGAACATGTTCACTATACAGCTCTCTACTGTATGTATCATAAGACCAGTTCGTTTGTAAAGGCGTTCCAAACGCCGGCCTCTGGTTTTGAGCTGGCGAAGTTCAGGAGTGAACCAGGGCGCAGAATGGGTGAATGATACAGTCCGAGTTTTAAGAGGTGCAAGAGCATTAAGGACCTGCTGTAGTTCAAAGTTGTAAAAGGAGACCAAATTTTCAGGAGAAGTGAGCTGGTCACTGAGTGGAAAATCAGCAATTGCGGCAGTCAGAACAGAAGGGTCGATCTTTTTTATATTCCGAAATGACATCAAACGTTGTTGTTTGGATTTAGAGAGTGTAACATCAGCATTAAAGGAAAGCAATTTATGATCAGATATGGGTATTACATCTGCAGTACAGTCCCGAGGTGTGACACCTGAACAGCAGATGAGGTCCAGAGTGTGGCCTTTAGAGTGAGTTGGAAAGTTCACATATTGTTGGAGACCAAAACTGTCTAAGCAAGAATTGAAATCCATTGTGAGTGTGTTACTGTGTGTTACTAGTTACATTTTCATGCAACCATAATATTTTAGGAACTGGATTGACACCATTATCTGATGAAAAAGCCCCCCCCCCCCCCCCAGGATATAAGCAATGCACATGTCAATGAATATGTGAATCATATTGTGGACTTCTCGTTTCATATAATCAACTTTCAGAATCTGAAATTTAGGTTGGATTCATTTAGATTTGATGAAAATTAGTGCATGTTAACATAATGAAAGTAAGTGGTGTCCAGTGTTGGTTTGGACCAAGCGGCAACCTCCCGCTTTCTCTTGTGAAGCCAACAAGAAGTGACTTAAACTGTAATTCATCAATTGGCCGCTAGAGGCTGGCTTCAAAAAGGTGTCAATCCCATAGACTCCCCATGCTAAAATGCCCAACTTTACAGCAGGAAAAATTAGGACAATTGTGAGGGGGGTGAAGTTTTTTGTTTTTTTTTACTCATCCTTTTCAAATATATTAAGCTTCAAAGTTTTGTACACTTGATTGACAGGTGGATTGCCGCTGCTGTCACCACCATCAAGCTAGGTGGGCATGGTTTCAGCAACCAGCTCCCACCTTTTTGCCCATTTTAGATTATCCAGGAGTGATGCGAAGTGACGCACTGTCAAAATGGCGATGGTCAGCTCCGGCTACTCCGCTCCATGTTTTTCATACAGTCTATGGATTGGACCTAGTCTCAGCCTCAGATGTCACGCATGGACCATTGGCTAAATGTATGATGCATATGGGACACAAAAATGGAAACAATTCAGGAGTGTCGAAGTCGTCATCGGATTGGTTGAATTCTACAGGATTTCCGAGAGTCGTGAATGTCGCGTTCTTTAAAGGTCCCGTTCTTTGTGATCCCATGTTTCAAACTTTAGTGTGTAATGTTGTTGTTAGAGTATAAATAATATCTGTAAAATTCTAAAGCTCAAAGTTCAATGCCAAGTGAAATATTTTATTTAACAGAATTTACCAACATCCAAAGACCAGTTTGGACTACATCCCTCTAATTCCTGCAGTAATGACGTCACTAGAACCATTTTTCTCGCTCACGAGTCATTACCTGGCTCAGCTCCGTGTTCATCTTCAGTTCTCTCTTCACAGCAGTTCAGTCAGTGTACTGTTTAAGTACACGAATTACTCCGGGATATTGGTTTGAACTCAGAGGGAGTGTCAGCCACATTAAACAAGTTAACAGCTTTAGTCATTTGTGGATTAATGCTTATTGGAAACGCGAACCATTTAAAATGATTCAGTTCGATTTGGTGAACTGGTTAAAAAAGATCCGGTTACATCGAATGATTCGTGTGCGAACCGGATATGACAAACTGCTTTGTTTTGAACTCTCTCACAACAGACATGGAAGAGAAGACAATGCTGAATAAAGTCGTAGTTTTTGCTATTTTTGGACCAAAATGTATTTTCGATGTTTCAAAATATTCTAACTGACCCTCTGATGTCACATGGACTACTTTGATGATGTTTTTCTTACCTTTCTGGACATGGACAGAATACCATATACACAGTTTCAATGGAGGGACTGAGAGCTCTCGGACTAAATCTAAAATATCTTAAACTCTGTTCCGAAGATGAACGGAGGTCTTACTGGTTTGGAACGACATGAGGGTGAGTTATGAATGACATAATTTAGATTTTTGGGTGAACTATCCCTTTAATGTTCTGCATGGAAACAAAGATACCGTGGCACCAAACCCCTTCACGAAAGAAGAAAGCCGTGTTTACAACTGTGACGACAAGTGCTTATCAGGATCAACTAAACGCTGGTAAAAGTAATGTTAAATATTTAAAGTTTGTGGCATAGAATTTTTAAAATATGTAAGACAGTTTTACACAACAGTCTGTTATTGTGGCGACATTTCCACGCCTCAAAACGTGACAATGAACGAAAATGAACTGTGATTGGTTGTTTGACATGTCGGTCAAATGGTCTCATGGGCGGGGCTTGGCCAATGAAGGCTGCAATGAATTCCAGACCTTTAGTCTGAAGACTAGTTTGGACCCAATAATTTCATTGTATGGACAAAAAAATGTATTCAAAATATATTCCTTTATGTTCTGCATAAGAAAGAAAGACATAAAATGACAAGAGTTTTAAATTCTGGGTTATGATGCAGCTCACTAGGTTTTAGACAGGGCATATTATTAAAGGGTTAGTTTACCCAAAAATGTAAATTATGTCATTAATGACCTCATGTCGTTCCAAACCCATAAGACCTCCGTTCATCTACGGAACACAGTTTAAGATATTTAAGATTTAGTCCAAGAGAACGCACTCACAACAGACCCTGAACAGAAGACAATGCTGAACTATTTGTTTCCCACCAGCACAATACAACAACATTTGCTCAACCTTGAGTTTGGGACGAGACTTCCTGTCTGTCCAGCCAATGGCTGATATGGGAAGTGTTCAGGAAACCGTGATTTAATTCACTTTGGTGCCACAAGTGGCATAGAAACCACACACGTCTTTCAATGTATTTAATGTGATTATAACCAAATGTATGTATATTTTTGGTAAGTCAGTAAGCAATCTTGTTATTTGGTTGAGATTTTACATTGATAGCTTAGATTTAAAGGAATTAGCTTAACATATTCTCTTCATGCATTTTAAAGCATTGGTCTGCTTTGTTTAGTTTGGTTACTGATGACCCGAAGCATTGCAATTTTCGCATAGATCGTCCAAGGGATCCGTCGATGTTAAAGTCTGTAAGGGAACGTCTCTCTCGTGAGGCATGGTGCCCGAGTTTCCATGGGAACTGCAAATCTACCTCCCGCCCTACATGTAGACCTTGTGATATTTTTTAACAATGTCATGCAGCAGAACTAGCTCAATAAAAGCAGTGGGTTGATCATTGTCCCCTCCCTCTCTCTGTTTTTTATTATTCGCATGCATTTATTCCCAGCTTTTCTGTTTCATCTTTTTTTATTTATCCAGCTACTTAATACACCCACAGCACATGCAAACACATTAAATGTCATACAGAAATTTGTATTTATGTCAAATATCCTATACTTTTAAAAGTTTTTTTAAACTGTAAGGCTCTAAACATCAATAAATATTGATGATAATGTATTTATCTAATGCTTTATAATGCTTAAAGCTTTGGTTGATTCATGTTAATACTTGTTACTGTTATGTTTTAACTCTATAATAGGGAGCAACTTTTAAGTCCTATAACGAGACATTTTACATGATCTGACCTCTAAAATATATTTTTGTAGTGGAAACCAGTTAATTTAATCTTACCACCTGAAGAAATGTTTTTCATCAGGTTACATTACATTTTTACATGGACACCCAAAGCAATGCAGATTAGTTTTCATGATTTTTTTTGTGAAAATAACAGCCATTTAATGGTTCTTCTTCATTGCATTTTGTCCCAGCATCCTTTGTTTGCTTTTTCCTCTCACTGTTTTTTGCTCCATTTCATCTATAATTCCCTCTCAGACCTTTATTCTATAATCGATTCTTAATGAATCAGCTTGATCTTTGCTCTTTAATGCTGGGACATCAGTCCAGCTTATTCACATTACATCTCTTAATGTGGAGAGGGGTGGCACTGATGCCACTGTCAATGTGTGTGTGCCGAGAGAGGGAAACAGAGTGAGAGCAGGAGAGAGAAGAGAGAGCGAGAAGCGTGGCAGTATGCCTCTGGTGAAGAGACAGCCGTTTACACGCAGAGAGCTGAGTTAAGCAGGTGCTGCTGTTTCATTCACACACTTCCAAAAGCACTTGTGTTCACATCCAACCAGAATGGCTGTAATATAGCACCTTTACTTCCATCACTGCTACAACCATTAGAGGTAAGCACTTTCTCTCTCGCACACACTCTCACTCTTGCTGATGTGTTTATAATGGTGAATGTGGGCTGTGGGCAGGCATTTGGGTGGCTCAATAAGCCGGTTGTAATGGATTTAATGCCTTTGAATGTGAATGCAACAGAGGCGGTACTAGATCAAGGCTGTTGCAGGGAGAAACTGTGTTCAGGGTCTGACCCACATCAGGGAGTCGTAGCGCAGTAGAACTGTGTGTCGCACAGAAAGACTTTGTCTTTTCCTCTGAACAAAAGTGACAGTGATGTAAATGTAAAGTTTTGTAACTTACTCAGCAGTGCATGCTGTGCTTTTTTATATTAATTTGTACACACTTAAAAATAAAGGTATTTTACTAGCATCTATGGTTAAGTGAAGAACCTTTAACATCAATGGAAACTTTCCATTCCTCTTTATAGAGGAATATGTTCAAGAGGAAAACAGGCTTCTTTTAGGAACTGTTCACTGAAAGGTTCTTCTATGGCACTGCTATGAAATCACTTTTTGGAACCTTTATTTACAAGAATGTGCTGGAGTCAGCTAAATATATGTTTACAGTTATAACTGTGTTTTAGGGCAGGTATTACTTTGGCAATTGTATACTTGCGTTGTTTTGCCAAGATCTGCAGTATGCAATGATGAATACTGCCTGTTAGTACTGCATAAGCGCACTGTGTGTGTGTGTGTGTGTGTGTGTGTGTGTGTGTAAACCCCGAAGCCCTAATGTAATCAGAATGTTATCAGAATGCTTCATCCCCTAAATTTGAGTGTCTGCCTCAGACGGCACACCCACGTCCCACCCGCAGCCTGTCCACTGGCCATCTGATCCATATTGCACATAAAACTTAAAAGCACAATGCAAAGAACAGTATCAGATTGAAATAATCAACTGAAAACTACATTAACAAACTCATCCTAAACTTGTAATAAATATTAAAAACTTAAAGAACCCACACTTGTTAAGTTGTTGCCATGTAGCTCAAACAACATAGCATGGTGTTAACAATGCCATGGTCATGGTTCAAATCCCAGGGAAAGCTGATCAAATGTGTACCTTGAATGCAATGTCAGTCGCTTTGGATAAAAGCATTTATCTAATGAGTGTATGTTTTTGTACACCACTAGAAATATACAGTGCATGTTGTGCAAGAGCTACTTTAATGGCCCAGGTTCAATGCATGCTGAAGAAAGTCAATTACCCTTAATACATCAACTAAAACTGCAACTCTGTGCCAATAGATGTATAACAGGAGCAGGATCCCATCTGGTTCCAATAAAATTCATGATTTCATTGGCTTTATTAGCTTGACCTCAATGCACCGTATCTTATATGGCAGCTTGAACTCAAGTTTGCACTATTGGTGATAAAGATAAACACCTGCTACAGTGATAACTTTTGTGATATATATATATATATATATATATATATATATATATATATATATATATATATATATATATATATACATACATACATACATATATACATTACAGACCAAAAGTTTGGACACACCTTCTCATTCATAGAGTTTTCTTTATTTTCATGACTATGAAAATTGTAGATTCACACTGAAGGCATCAAAACTATGAATTAACACATGTGGAATTATATATGGAATTATATACATAAAAAAAAAGTGTGAAACAACTGAAAATATGTCATATTCTAGGTTCTTCAAAGTAGCCACCTTTTGCTTTGATTACTGCTTTGCACACTCTTGGCATTCTCTTGATGAGCTTCAAGAGGTAGTCACCTGAAATGGTCTTCCAACAGTCTTGAAGGAGTTCCCCGAGAGATGCTTAGCACTTGTTGGCCCTTTTGCCTTCTGTCTGCGGTCCAGCTCACCCCTAAACCATCTCGATTGGGTTCAGGTCCGGTGACTGTGGAGGCCAGGTCATCTGGCGCAGCACCCCATCACTCTCCTTCTTGGTCAAATAGCCCTTGATGCCTTCAGTGTGATTCTACTATTTTCATAGTCATGAAAATAAAGAAAACTCTTTGAATGAGAAGGTGTGTCCAAACTTTTGGTCTGTACTATATATATATATATATATATATATATATATATATATATAAATCTATATATATATATAAATCTATATATATATATTAATCTGTTTTCTATTTGAATATATATTTTTTATGTAATTATTTCCTGTGATGTGTCACATGATCCTGAATATGATGATTGGGTGCTCAATAAATGATTCTTATTATTATCATTGTATAATGAAGAAACTTATAATTTGAAGACATTTTGTCAAACATTTTGTTAATCATTTCATAAAACTTTGTGCCACATTTTTGGTATGTTTAAAAATTCTAGGTTCCAAAACCATGTCATATAAATGTATTTTCTTTTTATTCAACATTTTGAATGCACCCACCCCCCAAATTCTTAGCACAAAGCCTGTGCACATCCGTGCTAATATTGGTTGTGTTCTCTGCAAAAGGACACCTATGTGCAATTTAAATACTTAAACTATTTTAATATGAATTTAAATCCACCCCTAAATGGCACATGAAAACGAACTGTAGTAGGCTGCTTTCCCAACAGTCAAGTGGCCCTTTCTTGTCTATGTAGGTGGTTTTTGGCCAGAATAAGCTACAATCAATGTGAACCAGACTTAATCCCGCAAGTCAAAAGCCACCCGAGACTATGTGGATTCAGTCAAAGTAATTCAGTCAAAATAATCTGAGTGTGCGGACGTGTCTTGGCCGTCATGCAGAGGATAAAGCAGCCATGTCAGCAACTGGTACTGAAGATTTCTGTACTGTGAGTGACACAGAGACCCACATGCCCTCTTTTCTATGTGTACACAGAGAGCATGAAAAATCAGAGCCCTGTCATAATATTCATTCTCTAACTTCAGATCATACTGGAGGAACGGGGGCCATTTTCCCTGTCTTTGAGTCCGCTACTGTTGTTTGAAATGCAACAGATCTGAAAGATAGCAGCATATCACTTGCAAGTGATCTGATAAGCATGTATTACCGGTGTAGATAGTTACACGTTTAGTTAACAAATAACGCACTGTATTGTACTTTCACACAGTAGGAGGGACAATACTGGACTTTAACACTTGGAATTATTCACTTAGGCTTCACTTATTTATTCCTGTGTTAAAATAATCTTGTTATCTTGAGCCACGTTTCACACTGTGAAGTCAGGTTTTAAAATTGCAGTGTGTTTGTGATGAAGCTAATATAGCTGAAAAAAGCTTACTAGTTAAGTTAGCGTATTAGCATAAAAATGTTGGCTTACTAGAATCTCATGCTGTCATGCTCTGGTTGTCTTAAGTCTTACAAAAACAGAGAAGGAAAAATCAGGAACTTGTGTCACTGTTCGATATTTTTATCTGCTTTCCTCAGAAGCTAAACATTTAAAGAGTTTGTGAAAGTTTCTGTGGCTGCACAATATGCATGAAAGTTTAATGAGGCAATTTATGGTTGGTTGTCTGTTGCTAAACAATTTGCTGTTACAAGCACTTTATTTTTTCAAACTTGTGGCACTGCAATTTTGGGTTTGTTCTGCAAAATGCATGCTTATACCTTTTTTTGCTTGTTTTCATTGTTTAAATAAAACCATGACATTTTGCTCAATCCAACATTTAATCTAAGTAAAAAATATATATATAATGCTGTAGCATGGTGTAAAAAGCTCTTTTAGTAGCAGAATGTTTTTATTTTATTGGTTATTTGATTGATGTAAATGGTTTAGAGGTTTTTCTGACTTCCTTATGCAAAATGCTCTCCTCCAAAGACATGCTAGCCAACCTGATATCAGCAAACCCAAGGTGTTTATTGGTTAGCATGGTTCAGATATCATAACCACACCATTATGGGCGCAAATAGCATCTTCCTCCATTGACAGCCATTAAAAATAATCTGGCAATCATTCTTTCCGACAAATAAATTACAGATATTTCATTATATAGTAGATGTTTTAATCAGTGCCCTATTTTTAAAGTGCTCTTAAAAGCGTGAAATGGGCTTATATTTATCTGCTGTGATCCTTTCACGTCACAGCTCAGGACAGTCACTAGTGCAGGATCAGGGGCCATGTGTATTCTTCTGCTGCCATCAACCAACAAGAGTCATCAGCGAATTATATATTCATTAGTAGTACTTTGCTAATTGACCTGAATTCTAATAATCATAGGTTAATGTTTTAATAATTGTTGTTCAAGGTCCAGTTTTAAACCCAAATAAGCTACTTTCAAGATACAGTGTAAGCTAAAGATCTTGTCTTGTTGTCCTTTCTGTCCCTTGTGCTCTCCTTGTTTCTAACGTACTCCTTAGCAGTGACCTGGATTTGCTTTTCCTTCTCTCTGTTGCTAAGAGTGTATGTTTTAAAGAGCTCAGAGGAGAGACGTATCATGAGGGCTGCCTTAGACTTCCCTTTGAAGATGGATTTCTTAAGAACGTACCTGTGCTCATTTTTCCTTTGCTGTGTGTTTTCTGTAAATGCAGCGCCCCACTTTTCAGTGTGGTGCCAGATTTTATGATGCATGACAGTGGTCTGTCAGTGTTTTGTTAATTGTAAGAGCAGTGCTCACTGACACTCACATAAGAACTGAGGGGTTGACGGTTCACTTTCAAGAGTTTGAGCAATATAGAGTCATTACACCTACTCAGCCAAATCAAGCTTTTAGGAATAAAGGATTACCCAGATGCCGCTGGTCCTCAGGACAAAATAAAAAATGTGTTAATGCCGCTGTCACTTCAGCAGCTAGGCAGCGCAAGGCTTCAAACAGAATTATAGACAGGAGAACATGGTAGAAGTGTTTGATATAGCCCAGTTATGATTAACCCAGCAAAAACAGATTGTTCCCTATTAGACTGTACTTTACTGTAAAAATGAATGTAGTTTTACCTGTTAAAATAATGTACTGTAAATACTATGGTAAAAACCTGTTACTGGTACTGATCCATGGAAAGTTCCCTTACTATGTATATTAAGATGTATGTATGGATAAAGTGAAAAGGAACGATTATTCTCATCATTTTCAGTGGATAATGGTGCATTTATATTTCCAGAATTCTCTAATTGTTGCTACCGTATTTTTTTAAGGTAAAGTTCTTGTATTTTAATTTTAAATGTCCTTATAGTGCACCCAAAACTGAAAATTCTAGGTGTGTCTCAAATCGCATGCTTATGCACTATTCTATGATGTTTTGTAGTATAAATAGTGGGTTCACACTGAAAATTCTAAAAAGAAAAAGTGCACTTTAAACACCCGGATGATGCACTTAAATAACCGAAAAAAAAACTAATTGTTTTTTAAACAAAAAAAAACAGTTTGTAAAGAGGTCATAAAACTAAGGCATAAGAATTGAGCAGTTTAGTCAAAATTTAAGAGACTTGCTCGGTTTGAATGATGAGCAGATTTAATTTAGGCTTTTATTTACATGAAAACCTTAATCAATGCGCATCAGTTATGGGTTTGAATCGACATTTCGTATTGAGCATATGATGATAAAATTTTGGGGTGAACTCCCTTTAAAACCCTTGTTAAATGCTTATAGTGTCATTATAGTTTTGTGTGAAGAACAGGATAAATTGTATTAATGTATTATTCACTGATAATCTCCCCCTGCCTTGCTTCAGTTGGGTTGTACCAGATTTGACAATACTGATGCCAAACGTTATCTATTTTTATCTATTAATTTAGCAGGCTCTTTTATCTGAAGCAACTTCAAGATTACAAGTACCACAGGACAGAGTACCAAGTTGGTTTAGAGAAGTGCAGACTAGAGCAGAGATGTGAGAAAATAGTAAAAGAATTTGAGAGAATAGTGACAGATGAGGACACCATTATAAAACCAGCATAAGCCAGCCTGATCCAGCATAGAAATGTGAGAGTCTTTTGCCTGACCAAAAAAGAATCTCAAAAGTTGAGTTCAGAGAACGTTTTGACAATCAAAAGGTACTTCATCTGGTAGCAATGAGTTGTTTATAGCACCAGTAAGGAGCACAAATATCTTGTTCCCTATTTTAACTCGTTGACTTGCAGACCTAAGTTATTGCATCGTAATTGGTGCATAAAATCACTTTTGTGCTTTTTCAACTCAAGCCTTTGCATTTTTAGACGATGAATTTTAATGGCTCTGTGTAGATGGTGACAGCTACAAGATGTTTGTGGTGTTGTGTTTGCTGCTGAGCCTGAGGAACACAGTGCTAAAGACAGAAGCTAAACCTCATGTTTTATTCATCTGTCTTTATTTATCTCTCTCCCCCTCATTATGTAACAATAGTGAAGAAAACATAAAAGTGATCTTGATCACTCAAGTCTCAGAAGAGAGCTTATATTCTTATTGTTGGTCTCTTTACTAATGCATTCTTGGTTGGGGGCGATGTACAGTATTACGAGCGTGTGTTTGTGACCTACACATCAAACGAGAGAATTCTGAAGTACTGCACTAAGATTCTAATCTCAGATTTCAGTCCCTCGTCCTATAACTCATCTTCTATTCGGCACACTGGGAATTTGGTTTTCTTTTTCTGCGAGTCCTGGCTGCAAATGAAACGAGCTGCCGCTGTGCTGATAATGTTCTTGATGCTGCACTGATAATTTGATGATACAGAGCTGGTGATGGAAAAAGTATTGTCAATGCGTAATAGTTTTATTGATAATCTCAATGCTTGGTGACATTACTTACGGAAAAGCTGCAATAATACGTAGTTATACAAATACATGCATCTGGACACTCAGTAACCTTTAGTATCAAGGTAATGCATTAACACAGTACAAGAGGTTAAACTATTTATGTGTAAACCATTTAGAACTGAAACTTTTAGCTAAAGTTTAAAATTGCATGCCACTCGTGAGCTGACAGGTCACTTTTTCTTTACACTTTTTGTTTTAGGTTTTTCCCCGGTTTTGTAGTATTTGAAAACATGAAGTACAAAACTTTGTCATGACAGGACCTACCTAAAGGGCTATAGTCAATCTTTAGACTTGCCAAAAGTTAAGCTGAAATATAAGGGAGGAAAACACTTTTGTTAATTTTAGGTTAACATTTTTTAGTTGTTTTTATCACATTGGGTAGACACATCATGAACATTGCATAACCATAACCATAACCATTGCATAACTTTCAGAAAAAAAGGGGGAAGTCATGGCCTAATGGTTAGAGAGTTTGACTCCTAACCCTAGGTTTGTGGGTTTGAGTCTCGGGCTGGCAATACCACTACTGAGGTGCCCTTGAGCAAGGCACCGAACCCCCAACTGCTCCCCGGGCGCCGCAACATAAATGGCTGCCCACTGCTCCGAGGTGTGTGTGTGTGTGTGTGTTCACTGCTGTGTGTGTGCAGAGCATGAAATCTGAGTATGGGCCACCATACTTGGCTGTATGTCACATCACTTCACTTTAAAAGTCAGAATAACCATGAACAAAGAAGTGACATTGAAGTATAGCACCAAAGAGAGTCTAATTTTGGTTTCCTAGTGGCACAGCAAGTAAGAGCAGCCTAATGGCTGTCTGTACTGAAGTAACGACGCCTTGACAAAGAACTCACAGTGAGTCATATGTTGATTGAGTAGCAGCTCTGATTGTTTCAGGGATTTCAGTAAATCTTTCTGAATGATTGAAATGCTTGCATTTTGTTTTTGTTTTTGCATGCAATGTGTGCATGAATGCACAGACTAGCTGTGCAGGAAACATGAGGTCTGGGAAATGTTATGTCAGAAATGTCTTTTTTTTTTTTTTTTTGTGACCCCCATTTTGAAAACCATTATTATAAAACCAAAGAAGTTTTGAGGAACCTTCACAAATTGTAGGTCATGGTGGACTTTTTATTGACTTCTTTTCTTCTTGTACTATGGTAACACTATTTTCTATCCACTACCCTGCACCCAACCCTCAAATTTATGCATTTTTATATTTCCATTGCTTAGTTCATTCATTAAGCCCTTTGCCTCACTGGGATAGTTTTTTCTACAAATGCACTGTTGGCAAAACCTGGGATTGTATTTTTCATTGTAAGCATGGACCCATACTGTATTTATACAAAAGCAAGAAATTTTGTATTTGAGTAGATGCATCAAGAAAAATGATCCATCATAGATTTTATTTCCCTTAGTTATTGTTTTTAAAGGGATACTCCTACCCAAAATGAAACTTTCGTCATTAATCACTTACACTTAATAAAGTTGTTATTTTAGTTTTATTCGCATTCATAACGTTACAGTTGAACCATGATGCTTTTCTTACTTTTCTGGACCTTGACAGTGTAACTTGGCAGTCTATTGGACAGTCTCAAGCCTCCTGGTTATCATCCAAAATATATTAAAAATTGTGTTCTGAAACACGAACAAAGCTTTTACGGGTTTCGGACGACATAGGGTTAAGTGATTAATGACAAAATTTTCAGTTTGGGGTGGAGTATCCCTTTAAGTACTGTAGGTGCTGTGATTCTATAGGTTTGTAGTGGTTTTATCTTAAAATATCTATTGTGGATTACTTTACTAGATTACTAGTAATCTAATGGATTACTAGTAATAATAAACTTTTGTTCATCACAGATCTTATTTTCTGCAATAATCCAAATGCCTTTGGAAAACTCCTTTTGGGTTTTTGTCAAGGAAACCAGGTTATGTGAATTTATGGGTTGGCCTACAAAATGACATCATCACTGCAGTGCTCTAGATAATATTATACATGCATTACATCTAAAATGTTGTCCATATAAACAATGTAACTGAATAAGTAAGATGATCTCATTGAAATTAATGTTTCATGCCTGTGTTTATTCTAGGTGTCTGCTTGATATACTGAAGACAGAAGAGATGGACAGGAGGACTGTGGGGAGGGGAGGAATTAAAAGGAGCAAATATATAGTGCCATGCTTCCTGTTAGTAGAGGTGAGTTGAGTTACAGTATTCACCTCTCAGTCCACCCTTCCATATGCTTCCATAGTCACAGTTTTTGTCATGAACATTATGCTCTGCCCTCTAGTGGAACTAAAAGGAATTGTAGTTTTCAAAGTCTTCAAAGGGATTGCACATCCTCTTGGGTCATTTCGTTCTACATTTCATTCGAGATTGTGTCTCGTCTTTGTAGCTTATGAAATACCATAGTAACTCTCTAAGTTGATTGTAAAAGCATAAAAATTCACCCTGGGAATATTTTAAAAAAGATTACTTAAGTAATAATTAACCCCAACATTTGAATTCAATAGTAAGTATCTTCATGAAGGTTTGTCAGAAGAATGATCCATATGTATTTCATGGAAACAATGAACAGAACACAGATTTGAACTGACACCTGGAAATGCAGATGAGTAAATAATGACAGAATTTCTTCAGTTTGTGGTGATCTTTGCATGATAAAACTGAATTAGAAAACACTTTTTAAAAGAGTTCAACGTTCCTCAGTAAAAAAAAAAATAGTTTTTTTATTTTTTAGAACACTCCACCTGAGACACGCACTGCCATATTCAATAATCTGTGGAGCGGAAATACATTAAACTGTACCTATAACTCTGCTCCCCTGACTGGCAGCTCTAATAAATACTTCCAGAACCGAACACATAGAGTCACACAGTATACCTGACTGTGAAGCATGAGTCACTTAAGATTAGCATGAACAGTACAGTCATCATTTGAACTCAGTCACAGTATACTGTCAGGCTGGCATTACTCCATGACCTCTTTACTCATCTGTGATGTTCCCACATCCCTTTATTATGGAGTCCTTGTTGGATCCTAGGTCTCGGAGGCAAATACCCTCAAAAACCCTCTTAATTAATCCTGCTAATGAGCAGTGTTAACATACACAGCGCCTGATTGCTTCAGTCACTCTAGGCCCAGTGCAGAGGCAATGATTCCAGCCAAAAACCTTTGCATCAGCCTTCCACAGAAATTTGATTGGACTTCACAGGCTTTCCAAAGTAACCAAATGTACACATTAACATACATTCAAGTCCAAATTTGGTTGGGTCCAAACTGGTTTGCTTCATTAGAAATCTAGCAATGACCCAACAAAGTATCAAAGTTATTAGTTTATTTTTTTTATTTTTTTAAAAGTCATTAAATTGAAACTTTACAGTTCGTGTGGCACAGCATCTTACTTCCGTGGAACAATTTCTTTCTTATGTAAAGAAAAACAATTAAGACATTTTAGGGCTTTTTAATATTAGGGCTTCTCAAAATATTAGCACAAATATTTTATATGCACATATATTAAAATGTATTAAATGGGTGTTTTTTTAAATGTTATGACAGTCAAATTTTATTTTAAGGGTCCAATTCTCACTATAAACAAACCATTAATTACGACTTTTGCTGATTTGCTGATTATTAATAGTAATGCAGCTGTTGAGTTTCAATATTGTGTAGGATTAGGAATGCAGAATATAGTCATGCAGAACATGTGCTTTGTAAGTGCTAATAAACAGCCCATATGTTATTATGCTAATAAACAGCCATTTAATAGTGAGAATTGGTCCTGTACTAAAGTGTTTCTGTTATTACTTGTTTAAGAATGTTCTGGAAACATTTCAAAGTATGTTCCCATAATGTTTCAAAAATGATGCAATTGAATGTTCCCGTAACATTAATATATAGCCAAGAAAAAAAAAAAGTAACAAAAAAAAAAAAAAATCATTTTTTTTTTTCAGGAAATAGCATTTCCGTAATGAAACCATTATTAGAACTTTTTTTTTTTTTTTAAGCTGGGCAGTTTATTGGCACTTTTAAGAAATATATTTCAGATTGAGTATTCAGCTAGTATTCTTGGCAAACTCTGAATCCCCAAAAGGACAACAGCTGTTTTATTAGCATACTAACTTTGCTCCTATTATTTCTTCAGTATGTAGTGAGCATGCTGAGTTAGTTAATTATTGCTCTAATCCCTACTTTGACTCATAAGCCTAATGGAATTTAAGTCATTGTTACTGAAAATTAGATTTTTTTTAATGCATTCAAGTTGATAACTAGAAGCCATTCATTTAGAACATGAGGAGGTCATGTGATAATAAAGTATAATAATGTTTCACCGAATGACTTCCTTTTTTTTCTTACAGTATATATTGCACAATAGCTAGTATTCTAAACACAGGCAGAGGTTGGAGGTACCCAGCCCCTCACAGCCTCCTCAGTGTCTCCAGCACGCTTTCATGTAGCAAAGTAGCGCTCTCTGTTGGAATCCAGCTCTCCCTTGTGGCACAAAATCCTTAGTTCTACATTTGCATCTCATTATCAGTTGCATTTGGTAAAATTGTCTCAGGCATTTTTCTTTCCCTGATTCTTGATGCCGTTCCAGCTCAGTCTCATCACTGTGGGACTTGTGTTATCTGCACATGAAAATCTTGAGGATCTCTCGGCACTGACAGGCTGTATCACTGAACACTTGGTGTGACTTAAACAACCATCTTCAATGAAGTCTGAGCTGGGCTAGCTTTGTTGAACACTGAAACATACTGAACTGTTTCTTCTACAGTTACTTTACTTTCCAACTTTTTACTTCACTATTGATCCATGTCAATTAACATACCTGTTTAACGTCATTCCATATGAATATATTGACCTCGATCAAAGTGCTAATGCTTCATACTGTATTCTCTGACATTACTGCAGGGTTGTTTGTTTAATCTCAGACTATGTTTGTGAAGGGAAAAAAGGAAAATAATGATGAATCCAAAATAATTCTCCAAAAAATGCATCTTCCAGTTGGGATTTGAACATGCAACCTTTGGATTAATCTCCCAGCTGCTCACCTCCTGAGCTGCCACCACCCAGCGTTCTTGTAATCTGTTAGACATGTTTCGTTAGGGTTCAGTTTTTGAAGTCCTCGCTTTTATCCCCCAGAGGAGATAACTCATTCCCGTGTTTGTGTTCAGCGTGTGTGTTGCTGGAGATTAGATAAGAACAGAGATAAGAGACTAATTCTGAACCTCCACAGAACAGCAGAAGTGGGAGGAACACATGGAAGTGTTCGCCAAGAGGAAGACCGTTACTTTGATCACAATTTGTCTTAGTTCTTTGCAGCCCAATCACAAAAGCAAGTCAAAAGCAAATTAAGAGAAGTATGCAATGTGTTGCATGAAAAATATAATCGTAAAATATGTAACGTAAAGAATTGATCCTTTGGGAAAATGTACGCAAGTAGAGAAACAGACGTGCTCAGTAGACACTAATGTGCATACAATGTAAAAGAAGAAAATGTTATTAGAAAATGCTAAATCTGCGAAATCATGGAACGTCTATCCATGAATAATGACTTTGGCTTGCTGAGGAAAAAAAGATCTGGTAGAATTTGAGCAGATTGCACAAAAAAAAGTAGGTCTCTTTTCTACTTTTTTGTAATAGTAAAACCTTAACTAATGTATTCTCTTGCATGCACAATATATGCACTATCGTGCAGTTGTTTTACTAAATAATTGGTAGAGATGCATTTATGAATTCTCAATTCAGCATTAATTTGGTAACTTGCTGAAACAAACAACAATAAAACCATACAAAGGAGTTCTATCTTAAGTTTTTTTTCCCTCTGAGGTTTACAGACCTAGTTTATTATTCATCTCAAATCAGTTATTTTAACCGTGTGTGGGCATCATTAAACATCCTACATGAGCTTCAGTGAGCCAGTTATATGATTCCACACCTTCAGTAGCTCTGCTACTTTATTATTTTCATCTATAGAAAAAATGGATTACAATAAGTTGTGAAATGTAACTCAAAATGTCTTGTAGCCTACACTGCAGTCATTTCTGCACTCAACGCAGCAGTGTAATTTCCCCAGGTGCAATACAGGATTATATATTGCTTGCTTAGCTATTGTAAAAAGCCTAATGCAGGCTAAAGAAAAGATGTAGCTTACTTCTCAGCTAGTGGCTCTTTGGGTTCTCTTGGAACAGGAGGAATAAGAATAATAGGAATGATCCACTTCTGAACAAAGTTTTTCAATTTTTACTTCTATAAATAAAACATAGCTTTTTTGAATTGCATGCTTGCCATCTGTTCATCACGGCTTCCCATGTGTAGCATTTATTTCCATCACCCTGCATAAAAGCATTTGATAAATCTATTGTGTAGGGAATGTGTATGTGTTTATACACACAGACACACACACACACACAAACACGGAATATTACCTTCTGTATGATTCAGCAAACTGCAAAGTCAAAGGTCAAAGTCAAAGTCTGCTTTATTGTCAATTCTTCCACATGTACAGCACATACAGAGAATTGAAATTGTGTTACTCTCAGACCCTTGGTGAATACAGTTAACACTTAACACTAACAGTAGACATAATACAGATAAAGACAGTTTAAAATATATATAAAATATAATATACAAATAAGGACATTGTAAAAAAAAAAAGAGAGAGTGAGATAGAGAGAGAGAGAGAGAGAGAGAGAGAGAAAGTGACATAAGGCACATGGCAGTTAGAGTGCAAACCAGTGATAGAAACAAACTGTGAAGCCCTTAATGTGACAAGACAACCACGATTCTGTTTTCTAATTAAATAAATATTGATAAAAGAAAGAGTCTTGGATGAAATATAAATAATCAATATATCTGTGGCAGGTAAACTACTGTATGTTATGTGTACTGCCTTTGAAATAAAGTACTGGATGTGAACAGCAGAGGGCACACTTATCTCATTGGACTGTTTGGGAAGCTCCCTGGCAAATGAGACCATTAAGCTGTAATATTGCTGTTATTAAATTTGTCATAATTTATTTTTTCAAGATTTTTACTGTCATTTGTCAGGAAGACTTTACTGTTAAATTACTCATTTTACACTCTTTAACAGTAAAGATGGAAGATTATCATAAATCATAAAATCCTTAATTCTGCATGGGATTTTGCTGGTTTTAAGTGGTTTAAGGTAGTTTATCTTCTCCCCAGCCTGGCAAAGCTGAAGCTGGTTTCACTGATTGGTCAGCTGGTCCACAAACCCATCTAAAACTAACATACCCAGCTTGGTCTGGCTGGGAGACCCGTTTAAACTGTTTTTTCCTGTTTCATGTGCAAAAATTGCTAACGGCAATAGTTAAAGTTTGCAAAAAACATTTTCTTTCTCTCTGTCACCATCTTGTCAGTTTTTGACAGAGTGGCAGAGTTAGCATGACGGCGGAATTTTCTTTGCTGGCACAGCGGTTAAAAATTCAGAAAACTAAAATACTGACTAAGCAATGGGTTCTCTTTGAGAAATGAGGCCACAAAAGTGGGACCACTCTTTAAAAGCCCCATGTGTCATCAAACACATCTGTGACATATTTCTCTCAACAAATAAACTGAGAACTGTATTTATGACGTATGCAGCACTCACCCAAGATTTGCCAAAACTGGCCTTGTTTCTTAGATACATTTATAATTGTTTCATCTGATAGCTTTCTGTTTGCAATTAGCACATCCATGATTATGAACTCTTCTGTCACTCCTGTCCGGTCATTGTGCAAAGGTGTTTTTTTTTTTTTTTTGACTAAGAACCTCAAGCATTAGTCTGAGAGCACAGATCTATTTTGAGCTTTAAACAATAATTATATGCACATGGAACATTATATAACACAATACAGCACACAACAGAGTTTAGGATTCTCTTATGCTCAACAAGGCCATGTTTATTTGATCAAAAATAGAGTAATTAATACAGGGAAATATTATTACAATTTAAAATAACTGTTTACAAATTAATGTATTTAAAAATGTAATTTATTCCTGTGATGGGCAAAGGTCTTTGGTGTTACATGATCCTTCAGAAATCCTTCTAATATACTGATTTGTTATTCTTATCATTATCAATGTTGAAAACAGTTAAGCTGCTTAAGATTGTTGTGGAAACTATAATACATTAATTTTCATGACTCGTTGATGAATGATGTCAGAACAGTATTTATTCGAATTTTTGTGACAATGTTAATGTCTTTACTGTCACTTTTGATCAGTTTAATCTGATTATAAAAAATTAAGAAAATCGTATATAAAATCATAAGTATATTTATCAAGACTTTTTGAATTTTTGGATTCTTGTGAAAGTTTTTATCAGACAAAAAAGGTTAGGAATCACTGTGAGGACTGACAAAGCAGACTAAAGCTGGGTGCAGAAACTCTGTTGATAGCTTTTAGATGAGCGAGAGCCGAAAACTCATGTTCATGTTCATGTGGGATAGGAGCTAGAAATAACATGAAAGCACGCACAGCGGGAAAAGAGAGATAGAAGCAGTCAGCAGAAAAGATCTTACTGGAATACAACAAGAATGAAGCAATGAGTAGGCAACGGTTTATACAAGAGCTTTGTGGTTTTTCAGAATTGTTTATCACCAACTCGAAGCACTGGATGATAGAATTTGCCAATTATCTATCTCTATTATCAATTTCCCCTACAAGACCAGGAGTAGAACTAGCCCTCTGGATAAGTTTATCTAGGCTTTGGAAAAAAACATTTTTATTTGTAGACATCCAGTTCCAGAGTCTCTGCTGGAAGTTGCATTTGTGACTGAATATTTATAACATTTATATATATATAATTTTAAAGGCTTATGTCTGACTAAGGACAGTAAACACGAGGGACCACCATAGAGGGATGCATTAACCCAAACCCTCTCCCCAATATACAGATTAGTGAGTTTTACAATTAGCAGTTCTTAAATTATTAGGTTTTTGCAGTTGAATGTTATGGGGGTTGATGATTAATTCAGAAAATGTCTTGTAATAACAGACTTAGCAAGTAAATTTATTCACAGCACCCCCCCGGTGTTCAGTTAATATTCTTTCTTTGTGCCAAAAACAAAATACTTTGTCTGTTAAATTGGATCACTGTAATGATTTCCACAACACTGAACTACTGAGCTTCACGAACAAAATATTTTGCTTTGCATACTAGTTTTTAAGCTCAGTTTCTTGTTAATTACAGTATATCAATACTAAGTCCAATTGTTCAGATCCAGCAGTTCTGACCATTTTTAAACATCTTATACTACTAAAGTCTTTTATAAAGTGTTTGAGGTGTTTAACAAATGAATTGCAAAATTTGTCTATTATCTATTTGGTTTAACTTCAGATTGTTACAAATGGAGAGAACTTTGGCTTTATTAATGAGTTTCAGAACAGAGTGATGAGGAAAAAACATTCGATTCATGTCTCTGAACATCAGCTGCTAATGTTTGAGGCTGTTAATGTTTGAAAGGACATTAGTGACAAAAGGGTTGTGGATCTAATTGCATTGTAGAGGTGCACCTTGAGCAAATCATTTTCACACTCCAGCACTTTCCATCTCTCTCTCTCTCCCATTCTCTTTCTAGGGTTCTATTTTTTTCTCACCAATCATATTTAAGAATGCTAGATGGTGTCACAATGAATTATAATTCATTTTTGAAGGTCTCAAGACACTTGTCCATTAGAGGCACAAAACAAGTTATTGTAAGAAAAAACGGGGGAAATTAGTTTAAGTTCCAAATTTAGGTTCCAAACTAGCAAACCACATACTGAGCCAGAGTTTAGGATAAATATGGAATCATGTTTCCCATTCTGCCATGGCATTTTTAATTTAAAAAAATGATGTATGTAATGTTTATTGCTGGAAAATACAAATCGCAAACTAATAAAAACATACTGTATGCATGGCTAATATAATATTTAGGATTGTCAGTAAGCATTTTCTGAAGATTCCGAAAAAAAAAAGCATGCAATTTCAAAAAAGAAAACCTTTTTTAGAGTTTATGGTTCTACCCTATTCTGTGAAAGTGCCATTCCATCAATTTTTCTGTAATAAATGGCATGCTATTTTTCTTTACTGCCTAAAATTATAAAAGAACTGCATGTTATACTTGTAGAGATGTACCCATTTCCTCTCCCGCTGTGAGCACAGATGCACACGCCCCCCTTCCTCCCTCCCTCTCTCTTTCTCTGTCTGTGTCTCTCTCTCTCATCCCTCCATTCCTCTCTCTCTCTTTCTCTCTCTCTCTCGCTCTCGTGCTACATTGCCATTTCTTTTCCTCCTACCCTATTTTTCTTCTCTCCCTTGATCATTCTCATTTGCTTGTTTTCTTTTCCGTAAAATGCCTCTCTTTCTTTATTTGTGTCTTCCATGCCTCTGTTTTTTAATTTCCATAGATTTCTACTTCTATAGATTCTAGCCGTTCTCTCAGCATCCTTTCATGCAGCCTTCACTCATTCACGCCACAACATTTTCTGTCACTTCTCTCACGGGGGAGAATTGTCTTTTTTTATTTTCTTGTGTTTATTCCTTCACTCAGCCGAAGATTCCGACTGCAGCTTGTGTTTTATTCCGGAACGCCAGCGTCCACGTATTTGAACGGATTTTCTGTTCTAAACTGGAATCATGTTCTATTTCCAGCTGGTGATCATGGCAGGAACGGTTCTCCTGGCATACTACTTTGAGTATACAGACACGTTCCCGGTGCACGTTCAAGGATTCTTCTGCTTCGATAAAGCCTTCTCCAAGCCGTATCCAGGACCTGAAGATGACAGCAAAGCTCCTCCAGTGCTGGTGTATTCCCTGGTCACCGCCATCCCCACCGTCACCGTAAGAGTTCTACTGCCATTCATAATCTCACACTCTTCTGAGGTGCCACACGTGTGTGCGTCATTGTGTCGGTGTATGGGATCATTAATGAGTGTGTTTGAATGTGAATGTGTGTTAATGTGATCTCATGCATATGATATTTTACACTCATTACACTTTTCAAACTCATTACTCTTAAACGGTTCAGTTAGTAAACACTTTAAGTGACCAGCTATACTTTATGTAATGTTAGTTATTGGCACTTTCATGCTGGATTTGGTTGATCACCAAGTACTGGTCAGGTTGGTTTACTTGCCAAAATAAAAATACACTGATTAACCAGGTGTCTAATTTACTAGTTCAGACCATTTTGGAGTTGTTCAGTGTATAAAGGGACAAATCCAACAGAGCACACAGGGTTTTTGTGTTGTCTGTATGGCTGCTTGCAACAAATGACCCTAATGAGTTAAGAAAACCCTTAACTTGAAGTGAATGTGTGCTCTCATTTACCACAGTTGAGTGAATTTCGTGGGTCATTTCAATAGGAATCCATGTAGTCTGGAATTTCTTGTGAAAGTGAAAGATTTCTGCATGCTGATTTGACCTTTGACCAATGGCAAGCTTCTTGGTTTGAAAATGCGAGCAGTTCTTAGTCTTCACTTATGTCCTTTTTGCCCACAAAATTTTGCTAATGTGACCCAAACTTAAGTCTTCTAACTTATTGTACGAGGTTTTTCTCATGTGCTCACGAAGGCTACATTCAATCAAAAACACAGTAAAAATTTAAGTAATATTGTGTATAAATTAAATATTATTACAAAAAAAAAAACTGTCTATTTCAGTATATTTAATAATGTAATTTCTTCAAATGCTGCATTTTCAGCATCCATAATCCCAGTATTCAGTGTCACATGATCCCTCTGAAATCATTCTAATATGCTGATTTGATGCTTAAGAAACAATTCTTATTGTCAATGTTGAGAACAGTTGTGCCGCTTAATATTTTTGTAGAAACCGTGATTCTTTTGATTCTTTCTTTTGATACTTTCGATACATTTAATGCATCCTTCCTGAAAAAAAGGAATAATAAAAGAAAAATTAAAAAAAAAACACTCTTACTGACCTCAAACTTTTGAATGGTAGTGTGGCTAGAAGCGTTCATGTACTTGTGTAGGGCATGTTTTGGGCCTGCTCTGTTTCTTGTTTGGATGTCAGGGTTGGGACATCATGTCTTTCTTATTTAAGTCAGTCCCAGCATAAGAGATATTAACAAGGTCAGATGTCTACAGTGTGATGCAGTGCAGTAAAAAATGGAAGCTATATGTGGTCAACACACAAGTCTCGATTCAGCTAGCCAGGAAAAAATACAGATTTCCCAGCGGTATCAAATGATTCATCCAACATCACAGAATCAGATTGCACAGATTCAAACATGAGAGAGGCTTTCTTCCCTTTTTAGTATTTTAACACACGCTGCACACACACACACACACACACACTGTTCAGGTTCCTCATCTGTGCAAATAAGAACAGAAGGTGAAAAAAGCTCACCATCTTGTCTTTCTTCACATGGAGGTGACAGCAGTGTGCAGAGGGACACCTGAGGATCCCTCTGCGCGCTGAGAGGCACCTGAGGTTTAATTTGGGCAAAGCTGCATGGTTTTTTTTGCCATGTCTATCTAGTCTGTGTGATTGAATGTGAAATTATTTTAGTCAAACTCTTGTTTAAAAACAAATCTACAGTAAAATGAAGCACAAAAAAAAAAATGAACAGCATCTTAGGTGGTGTTTACTTGCTGGCTTTAAACTGGCCTGAAACTGCAAACTTTTCAAAACGGATTTCAAAGTGTGTTCAGTCTAAAGGAAAACACATATTTTTGCCGGCACATAGTGTTTCTTCACAAAGTGATATTGCCACCTATTGGTCTGGCATGCATAATACAGCATTTTTAGTTGTTTTTGCAGATCTGCATGAATTGTCAATGATAATTTTGACAAATGTTGTCATAAGATCACAAGAAAAGCAATATAAAAACTGTCTTTCCACAGTTTGGCATACAACATCTTGTAATCCTCTGAGCCATCTCTATCATTTTGTTGCTTGAGTAATCTTGTGTTTGCACCCATTTCTTATTTACTCACCTCCTACTTCATGTGCAAATTGTTGAGCAGGACTTAAGAGGCAATGATGAAGAAGCAGGTGTTGATCTACAGGTCTTTCATCACACTATCACATCATACTGAGATAAAATATAACTGTTTTGGCAGCTTGCTTTCAATAAAAGCTGTTTTTGGATTTGTAGTACAATTATATGTCAAAGGATCAAAGGAACCTTTATTTGTCATTCCATGACTTATTTTTTATTTTGATGTTGAAGTGAAATGTGATCTGGACATTTCTTCTCTTTCCTTCAGAGATGAACATACAGTATTTAGGAACACTGTGTGCATGTGTGTAAGCAGGCATTCTTTTTCTGTCTTGAGGATAGTGAGCGTTTGCATCTGCGCCCTGTGTGTGTGTGTGTGTGTGTGTGTGTGTGTGTGTGTGTGTGTGTGTGTGTGTGTGTGTGTGTGTGTGTGTGTGTGTGAATATGTGTGCACGTGTGTGAATATGTGGGTTCTTGGAGTGTGTGTGGGCGGTTAGAGGTTTCTATCTTTTGCTAAGAGAGAGAATCTGGAAACAGTGATAGTGAAAAGAAAAAATTCTCCCGTCAATTCTAGCGCCTTTAACAAGGCATCTTTTGAACCCCGCTGAAGGGCTTAATTATTGAGACATGCTGCCTCTCCACATCTGAAGATGTCAAGTGGCTCTCTAATTCACAGCAGTCACAGACATTTGTGTTCCCTAATGAGTGGAGTGCCACTGAGTCCTGGATCGAAGTCAGCTCCATTTCACTACAAATAGTTTAACAAGGAGGAGTGAATTCAGTTCACTATTCCTGAATTGTTGACAAATTTGTCAACATTTATTCATGTTTTTTTTTAAACAAATTTTCTTTTAAACAAAAAAAGTTATTTAGCTGAATGTCCAGGCTGCGGTTTTCCATGCAATAAAGGGATGTAAAGCAACAAAAATCACCTTAAAAGTAGTTTAATGACTTGTGCATAATTTTCCAAGTCTTCATTGAATGTAAACATTTGTAGTAGCTCTCAAATTTGTGTTTAAATGTGATGTATCATGAAACATTCCATGTTTGGACACACTTCAAACTTCACTGATTTTCATGTCTTTGACCGATTGCTGTTGAAATCAAATCTAGTCTGATGTATCTCGACATGCTATATTTAGATTTCAGCGCTACTTGCTGCACATTGGAGGGTATGATTTTTGGCTAATAATGACTAAATTTCATACACAAAGTTATAATATGATTTCAGAGGACTTGGAATATAGTGTATGAGCCAACAACTTTTATTGCCAAGGACTTTTATTGGAAGGAATAAAATAAATTTGTTACAAAGTATTCATAGTGTTGCAGTCACAAACATGAAGATTGACATGACAACCCATTTGTTTATTCAGTAAAGTGCCATGTTCTTATGAGCCCCGGTCGAGAGAGGGTTCAGTGTAATGAAACATAATGCAGACAGTTAACAGAGAAATTGTGAAGGTACAACAGTAAAAATAGCCTAGGGTCGAAGAGAAGGTGGAAAATGAACATTTAATACTTATTTCGATAAGAACATACATGTCTAAGATTGGTTTAACATGAAGTGTATTAAAAATGAAATTGTAAAATGCTTAACTAAAATAAGGATAACGTTTATGACTAGAGATGTTCAAGGCTTCTGGTATTATATAATGAGTCCAGAAGAGGTGGTGTGAAAAAGGTCCTTACAAACCTTCACAGACGCACACCACAGCCAAAAACACTGATAGAACTCAGTTTTGCACAAGTTACATAAGTATTTATTTGAAGCCCACTTTTTACTTAAGGAAACATGGACAAAGTCTGATTGGAAAAACACCTATACTCCTGACATTTTGGCGAAACTAAGAAAATGTACCTATATATATAGAATTCACTGCACTTTTCCAGCTGTAATTAACATTAGTGGCAGTAAATCTCCAATGACTTTTAATCTTTTTCATGCCAATTATGATTACAGGGGTAGATCTTATGACCTTAAAACACTTTTACCATAGCAGAGCGTCATATAACTAGCTCCACATCTATGGCTTTTCTAACATAAAATTGCTCAGTAGCACACCTGGTACGGTCACTGTGATATTGGCAAGTAAGAGATTTTCCTGGATCAACATCTTTTGTTGATCCTGGATCAACATTACTGTCCAAAAATACAGACTTAACCCAATCCCCACCCCTAAACCTAACCTTACCTACAATTTAATCGTAAAATCAGACGGAAATGATAGCTGATTAACAAGAGTTTAGACGCACCTAACCCTGATTGTAAACCTAAACCTGACATTTCCTGAAAAGTTAAACCTAAATTCTGATTGGTTGATTGGAATGTTGTTCGAGGATCAACAAGGATGTTGATCCAGGAACATGTAATACTTGGTGAAATCACGTTCACCCACCTGGCCCAGCATTAAACTAGAAATGTCGAGTGTAAGCAATGTTGACCACTCAAGTACTGACACATTCATGTTCAACTGTTTCAAGTAAAACTGAACACACTTTTATCACCACTCCCTAGACATTGCACATTGAAAGTGTTGTGAAATGTGCAAGAAACAACATAACATAATTTTGCAGAAATGTCTGTTTTTTTTTTTTTTTTTTTTTTTTAGCTTGGGTTGAAATGATCTCAAAGCCCAATATATATACCAGTACTGAACTGTCCAATTATGCTGTGTTATTAGCTTGTTGATGCAAGCATTACTGTTATTATTGCTCATACTTGGGGCTAGTCATTTGAAAAAGCTTTAAGCATTAACCTTCAGTGCTGTTTGTGCTACAGGCAGTGTTGGGGGTAATGCATTACAAGTAACGTGAGTTACGTAATTAGATTACTTTTTAAATGTAACTAATAAAGTAATGCATTACTTTTTAATAATAATAGTCGGAGCGGATAATACTCAAGCGCTGTCTGAAAATGATGTAGCGTATTTTCCTCACTATAAGGCGCACTTAAAAGCCTTTAATTTTCTCAAAAAACGACAGTGCGCCTTATAATCCGGAGCGCCTTATTTATGGATCAAGGCGCTCTGTCAAAATGTTGACATTCCCTTTAGCACAGCTCCATCTAGTGGATGCATAACGCAAACCCAGTCAAACGTTTGACTGCAGTATCTTCTATTCTATATGCCTTATAGTCCGGTGCGCCCTATATATGAAAACAGTTCTAAAATAGGCCATTCATTGAAGGTGTGCCTTATAATACGGTGCGCCTTATAGTGCGGAAAATACGGTAGTTCAAGACTAATTGTGAATGTACTGTACATTAATTCATCCCACCTAAAAAAAAACTGTTTAAGTATTCATCAAAATTAATTAAAACAGTCAAATGGAAACTAAGAATATGACTCAAACTTACAATAATTAAACATTTTAAATAACACAAATGTATCTAATCCCATTTTATTAACTAACGTCTTTGCTGCTGACCTTTTATGATCCAATTCAACCACACTTATAAGCAAAACTTGTTACTTTAGATAAACCAACAATTGTACTTCATAGTTTTTTTTTATTGCTGAAGAGTGTTGAACCTTCTTCTCCTGTGTTCTACTGTACAGACATGAATTTACTTTTTCTTTAGCCTAGAGGTTTATTCATTACACTTTTTGGTGTGAAAGGGCTTTTACATTTGCTATAGATATAAATTTATATTATATTAAAAACAATTAAGCCCTGCTCATATTAAAACACTAATGCAAACGTAACATAATACATTACTTTCTAAAAAAAATAACTAAGGAATATAATTAGTTGCTTTTTTAGAGAGTAACACAATATTGTAATGCATTACTTTTAAAAGTAACTTGCTACAGGTATGAATAAAACCATCTAATCAATGCCAGTAAACAACCACTAAAAATCAAACCTTTTTGTTGCATGAAAAAGAAATCTAAGTGAAAAAGTCTTTGTGTGTGTTCCATGGAACCAGTAACAGCAGGTGAAACTTAATGGTGCTTTAATGAAATCCAAAAACGCTGACAAATACACCTTCAATTATTCATGCTGTAATGTGAGTTTTTGGCAGTCTGTTTTTCTGGTAAATATGGAAGCTGTGTGTTTGATCTGAAGTGGGCTCTGGCCCAGAAGAGATATACAGCATCATGCAGTCAGAGGCTGCAGCTGGCTGATGTCACAACTCTCCATTCATGATGGATGTTTGGGGACTGTGTGCTCCTATATACAAGTGCTGTGGGTTTGCTATAAGTGTGTTTCTGTGTCCTCATTCTGTTTGTCTGAGGATGCTAGAGGAGAGAGAGTGGAGAAAAAGAAAGAGAGACATGAAACCATGTTATATCATCACATGCTCTTGCATGGGGAACACAGCCAATCAGAGTCATACAAACGGTTAACTAATTGTTTTTATAATTAATGTACAAGTGGGTGATGTTCTTAACTTTTTAAAAGAAAAAAAACCTGTGAAATGTACAGTAAAACAAATGGAGCTGTGGTTGCTAGAACTACATCTAGAACCGTAAAAAATACAGTAGCAAAATTTGATGGATTGAACTTACATTATTTTATAGTAAAATTTATTTAAATTTACAATTCAAAAATGTATTTCATTAACTAATATAATGTGTATATACTTACCTATAAAGGTATGAAAATCAGCTTGGTAACTCTCTAATATACTGACAACCATCAAAAAGCCAAGGTGGTGAAGAGACACAAGCCTGGTCTCAAGAAAATGCAGTTTTTTTTTGTGTATTTTGCATTTTGTTTATACAAAGAATGTGACTTTGGCATGCAAATGATACACACGTGTTTGACCTGCATGTAATACTCAGTTTTTTAAGGTGCATATGATGCGCACTTTGTTGGCATGCATATGATACACATTTTAGCTTACATATAATACACACCCTAAACCTAAACATTGCGTAACAAATGCATGCCAAAGTGAATTTCTGCATATAATTAGTACTCCAAATAGAAATTGTGACATTTAAATGCACTTTCATGAGATCGGGTTAGAGCCACATGACACTAAAATAGTGCAATGAACATTAATTTGACAACAAAATGTGTACGATTAGAAATTCAAATATCAGTTTATGATTTTTCACTTCAAATTATTAGATGAGTTTTTCTTTTCCAGAACTGGAATATTACAAGAAATATCAAATTAGAATTCTTACTGTTTTACACCATATGGAAACTTACTGTGAACCAATTAACTCACATTACTGCCAATAATTACAACCATTTTTTATAGAAACACAAAGTTTTAATAGGGCTGCATCTATCCATTTTCATCTGATGCGTCGAGAGGCAGATAAATAGAAAACACTGATGGAGAATAGGGTGTAAAAGAGGAACGAGAAGGAGAGAGAAACATTAAACGTGACTTTCTCATTGAGATCCGTGTCATCCGCACTCAGCTCTTGTTAGTGTACACCAATGCCCAGAGGATGTGTTTAACCTCTCTCTGCAGAGACGATCCTAATCTTAGTAAGCCTTAGATTAAGGCATCAGCTTTTGTTTAACTCTCCTACTCAGCCTTGGGAACACTGGGAGTTGGCCATGTGGGCATGGAGCAAAAGATGTGCTGGAGTAACGAGAGAAGCGAGACCGTTTGTGGATGGGAATATGAAAAATGGATAAAATGATGGCCCTTTCGCATAACTTGTGTCAGGATTTGAACACATGCTTAACACAAGCATCATGCACGACTGTGACCTTCATATAAAAAACATCACTGAAGGGCAATTCTTCAAGGTTCTAGGTTGCAAGAAAGCTGGAAGTGTGCACAGTAAAGCAGTGAAAATGTGTCCTCGAGTTTAAAATAGAAAAGAAGGATTTATCAAGCCAAACTGTTTGGCAATTAACAATGATAACTAGCAATAAAAGTGTATCTGTTAACTATAAGGGGGGCGGGGACTGTAAATGTGCTTTAAAATATAAAAAGCTTAATGAAATTGTAGTTAAAAAAACAATTAATAGTTCAAAGGTTTGGATTCTGTACGATTATTTTTAAAGCTGCAGTCTGTACGTTTTGCCTCTTTGTCGCCATCTTTGTCTGAAAACCTGTAATTGCAGTTCCTTGCAGAATTCTATTCCATGAGTGGGTTGTGATCCAGCACGGATGAATCTGTTTTGAGGTGAATGTGTAGCTGTCAGTCACTGCACCGGTGTGCATATTCACTGTACTTTGTAATCAAAGATTCCAGCCTACGTCTTGGAATATATGACCCAAATAAGAATTTTCACCATATATTGTCATCTAAACAAGTAAGTAAGTCTGCCACGCTTTGTTCTGACCAACTGAGGAAAAAGGCATTACAATAAATCGCGCTACCAATAGTGATTTAATCTAACAATCGATTAGCTCACATCACATCAAACCCTGCAAATTATTATTATTGTCATACTTTATTCTCAAATTATTTAATGTTTAATGAGTATACTGTGAATAAGTGTGTAAATTCCAATTTCTGTACAGCCTAATCTCTCATTGTCACATATTATTAAGAAATTCATTTAACCCAAAAAGCAAACTATGCTCCCATCAAACTGGTTGTCTTTAAAATACACATCTTGTGTAAACCCAGGCTATCTGTAATCAAAAGCACATTCAAAACTGGAATATAATTTAATTCACATGTGTTCAATATAATATTTCTTGATTGCAATCAGCCATCAAAATGATTTTATGACATTTAATTATTCCAGGTGCTGGGAGAATAGGCTATAATTAAACGAGCAGGATCCTCACATGTGATCTAGATCATATGTGTCTAGTAACCGGTACGACTTCTTTATGTTTACGGATGTGATGTAATGTCGCAGTGTCATGCTCGAATTTCCCGCAAAAACCTACCTGAACCACTCAGAAATTAGAAAGCATTATTATAAATTAACCATTGTGAGTCGGGCTAAAGTAAGGCAATAGTTTTGAGCACTGGCTGGTTATGTACTTGCTCAAATATCTTAATATTTTAACCCAAAAAAGTTATGAACTGCAGCTTTAATTAATATTTTCTTTTTTCAGCAAGGATATATTACTGTAAATTTATCAAAATTCTATATATTTACAAAAAAATCTCACTTCTCTTTAATAATATTTCCCAGAATCAACGTTTTTACCATGTTTTTGATCAAATAAATATAGCCTTGTCTAGCATAAAAGACTTACCAATCCCTAACTTTGGAATAGTAATCAAAAATAGTTAAAGTAAAATATATAAAATGCTATTTTAATATAAAAATTGTTTTCATATTTTCAGTCAGTGTTGCATAGGTCAGATTTACAGAGTAAAATGGAACACTTAGCAAGAAATAAACAGGATTTTTTTTTAATGAAAAATAATTTGGTGACATCAGCTAAGGCCAATTTGCTTTCACCTTTGCAGGACTGTGATATGAAGAGTGTACAAAATAGCACATCTGTAGCAGTAGTGTGAAAGTGCATAGCACATAACATGCACAATACCAGTATAAACACGGAAACATTTTGGTATAATATGCGTCACGTGACTAAAATTGCTACATCTTTTTTAAAAGCCTCAGTTTTCTCAGTCCACTCCACACTACAAAGGGAAAACGTTTCAAAAATCTCTGTTTTCTCTAAATTTGACCATTTAAAGGCATTTTATATTATTTAAAATGTACCATATATATATATATATATATATATATATATATATATATATATATATATATATATATATATATATATTAAAGTGTGGAGTGCAGTAAGTGAGGAGACAAGAGACGGAGATGCGTCGAGTCAGCTTTACTATCCACTTCAATATATATCTATCACACAGTACAGCGAGTGATATCAAAACCAAAACACACGAACCAACCGGAACTCCTCATCGTCTAAACCCCCCTTTTCTTAAAGGTACAGTCCCTTGGTGAATGTCTCTTTCAAACATCCTTGTGGGTCACCACACAGGCCCCCCCAGAATTCACCCATAATAACAGGGCCAGGCCGAACATGTACCCCAAATAGAACATGTGACACTATGCACTAGTGCAAAACAGAACAGTCCAGCACATAACACAGTCAACGCACAGGGGGGCGGACTGGGCGGCCATACCGGCTGCGCCTAACAGTAGAGGGGCCAAGGGCAAGGGGCGGGGCAGGGGGCGGGGCAGGGGGCAAGGTTGCCGCAGGTGGGCGCCCTCGCCGTGGGGGCAGGGCCAGCTGAAACGGTTCACCAATATCCACATGAGCAGGCTTGAGACGGTCAATAGCCACCCGCTCAGGCCTGCCCCCCATATCCACAACAAAGTTCTTAGACCCCCCCTCCAGGACACGGAAGGGCCCATCGTATGGGGGCTGCAGCGGTGTCCGATGGCCATCGTGGCGGATGAAAACATACTTGGCTGATGGTAAATCCTTGGGCACGTAGGACCGGGGAAGGCCATGGTGGGACGTTGGAATAGGAACAAATGCGTCTGCAATGTCCTGAGACGCAGCCCGATGTGAGGCAACTGACAACGGGGCCGTGGCATCCGGAAGAAACTCCCCCGGGACACGCAGCGGCTGGCCATACACCAGCTCGTCAGATGAGACTTGAAGATCTTCCTTGGGGGCGGAGCGAAGGCCAAGCATAACCCATGGGAGGCGGTCAGCCCAGTCGCTGCCCGTAAGGCTAGCCCTGAGCGCGGCCTTCATGTCACGATGAAACCGCTCGCACAATCCGTTGCTCTGTGGGTTATAGGCTGTGGTACAATGGACCTTCACCCCAAGGACCTCGGCGACCGCAGACCAAAGCTCCGATGTGAACTGCGGACCCCGGTCCGAGGAGAGGTCGGACGGTGTGCCGAAACGGGCCACCAAGCCGTAATGAACGCCCGGGCCACTTCCGCTGATGTAGTGGAGGACAGGGGAACTACTTCTGGCCACCTGGTGGTCCTGTCCACCATGGTAAGGAGGTATGTGTAACCACGGGAGGGGGGAAGTGGGCCCACCAGGTCCACATTCACATGATCAAAACGTCTCTCTGGCACTTTGAAGGGTGCCAAAGGAGCCTTGGTATGACGAGTCACCTTTGCGCGCTGGCACGCCACACAGGCCGCAGCCCAGGCCCTGACATCCCTCCGCAGGCCCGGCCAGACGAACTTGGCCCCCACCAGCTTGGTAGAGGCCTTCACCCCCGGGTGGGAAAGACCATGGATGGCATCAAAAACTTTATGCCTCCAGGCAGCAGGTACCATGGGGCGAGGTTGCCCAGTGGAGACGTCGCAGAGGAGTGTAGCGTTAGCCGCGCCAAACATCACATCTTCCATGAGCAGCGCCATGGGGGCCGTCCTGTAGGCTTGCACCTCAGAGTCCGCCGTTTGATCCGCAGCCATAGCTGCATAGTCGAGGCCCAAGTGGACGGAACCAACGACCGCCCGGGAGAGGCAGTCGGTGACGAAATTGTCCTTGCCAGCCACGTGCTGAATGTCAGTGGTAAACTCGGAGATGGCCGAGAGCTGACGCTGCTGTCGACCAGACCATGGCTCCGTAGACTTGGCCATAGCAAACGTCAGCGGCTTGTGGTCAACGAAAGCCGTGAACCGCCGACCCTCCAACAGGAAACGGAAATGACGGGTGGCGAGGAAAAGACCCAGGAGCTCCCTGTCGAAGGCGCTGTACTTCCTCTCATTGTCCTGGAGCTTCCTGCTGAAAAAGGCCAGTGGCTGCCAGGCTCCGCTCACCCACTGCTCACACACAGCCCCCACGGCGTAATCAGAGGCATCCGTAGTAAGAGCAACTGGGGCGGTCGGAGACGGGTGCGCCAGCAGAGCAGCGTTGGCCAGCGCAGTTTTGGCAGCATCAAACGCATCAGTCATCTCTGGGGACCAATCCAACGTGTCCGCCGGTCTCCTACCCCGCAAGGCGTAGTACAATGGACGCATGAGCTGGGCCGCACGGGGGAGGAAACGGTTGAAGAAGTTCACCATGCCCAGGAACTCCTGCAGGGACTTAACAGTGCGTGGGCGTGGAAAACTGGCGACGGCCTCCACCTTGGCAGGGAGGGGGACTGCCCCCTGTGGGGTGACGTGGTGGCCGAGGAAGGTGATGGATGACCGGCCAAACTCGCACTTGGCCAGGTTGATGATGAGGCCATGCTCACTGAGCCGGCCGATCAGCTGCCGGAGATGAGTTCGGTGGTCGTCTGCAGATGTGCTGGTCACGAGAATGTCGTCCAAGTAAACAAACATGAACGGCATATCTTGCAGCACCGAGTCCATGAGACGCTGGAACGTCTGCGCTGCCCCCTTGAGGCCGAAAGGCATCCGTAGGAAATCCGAAAAGGCCAAAGGGTGTGATGACCGCTGTTTTATGGGATATCCTGCGGGTGGACAGGCACCTGGTGGTAACCGCGCACCAGGTCCACCTTTGAGAAAATGGTGGCGCCGGCTAGGTGGGCGGAGAAGTCCTGGATGTGCGGCACTGGGTACCGGTCGGGTGTGGTGGCGTCGTTCAGGCGACGGAAATCTCCACAGGGACGCCATCCGCCATCAGCCTTGGTCACCATGTGCAGGGGAGAATCCCACGGGCTGTTGGAGCGGCGCACGATGCCGAGGTGCTCCATGTTGGCGAACTCCTCCCTGGCGATAGCGAGCTTGGCAGAGTCGAGGCGCCGGGCTCGTGCGTAGACTGGGGGGCCCACCGTGGTGATATAGTGCTCCACACCATGCTTAGCCACCGCCGATGAAAACGTGGGTGTGGTGATGTCGGGGAACTCAGCAAGTAGGCGTTGATACAGGTCCCCGTTGGCCAGCGTGTTTGACAGACAAAGCGCCCCTGCCCCTCCCAGCATGCAGGGGTACGAAGCAAAAGAGAGGGTGTCAATCAGGCGGCAGTTTGTAACATCCACCAACAGTCTATAAGCGCAGAGAAAATCCGCCCCCAGGAGCGACGTAGACACAGCAGCCATGACGAAGTCCCAGCTGAAACGCCGCCCGCCGAAACACACTTCCACATGCCTCGTGCCATAGGTACGAATGGGTATGCCGTTAGCAGCGTCCATCGGGGGGCCGTGCCCGCCAGCCATGGTGTCCACCGGCTGCGCCGGCAGGATGCTGCGCTGAGCCCCAGAATCGACAAGCAGCCGCCGGCCAGACAAGGTGTCATTGATGAACAACAGCTTGCAGTCACGGCCAGCGCCCATAGCTGCTAATGAGCGCCGGCCCTGGCTTTTCCCTGGGCTCCAAAACTGCAAGGCTGACGACACTGCTTGGCTTTGACCCCAAACCTGGAATGGTAATAACACCACCCGTCCTCACGCTGTCGGCGGGCCGTCACAGCAGCTGCAGTGTCTGGGTCGTCCTCCAAGGGTGGAACAGATGTGCGCTGGGTGGGCAGCAGTGCATGGACAAACTGCTGTCGGTTGGTGAGGAAAATCCTGTCTGCCTCCACCGCCAGTGCTCGGTAGTCTCTGGAGGAAGGGAGGGGGGAACTAGCCAATGCGGCGCCGCGGCCGCAGCGTTTTCACCACCGTCGTTGTGTGACATAATTCAGCAGTGTTCAACTCGCGACGGGGTCACCAAATGTGGAGTGCAGTAAGTGAGGAGACAAGAGACGGAGATGCGTCGAGTCAGCTTTACTATCCACTTCAATATATATCTATCACACAGTACAGCGAGTGATATCAAAACCAAAACACACGAACCAACCGGAACTCCTCATCGTCTAAACCCCCCTTTTCTTAAAGGTACAGTCCCTTGGTGAATGTCTCTTTCAAACATCCTTGTGGGTCACCACAAAAGCATATATTTTACCAGTTTGTTTTGGGTGTAAAATGCTGTCTGCTGCCTTTCATGGATAGTCACTAACTAAGGGTTTGTATGAATTCTTGTGGTGCCATCAGCCAATCAGTGTTGGCAGGCATGATGTCAGTTTCCTGCAGCTGCAAAGTGAATAGTCACTTGGCATTTGTGGCTCAAAATAACCTGGCTGCAGATCTAAGCACCCAGAATTTGGCAGACTTTGAAACGTGTACCTCCAGGTGGTCCTGCGCCAGCCAAGCAACTTCCATTGAGCTGGGAATGCTAACGGAGAGCACTCTCTATTTATTTTAGACCTGCCATCACCAGGAAAAGTCATTCCAGAGGAAGTGCATGTTATTACATTTTGACAAATGCTTACAAAGAACAGACATTTGTTTTTCCTCGCAGTAATGTGCACTGATGAATCATCTACAATGAGACTAAAACGATGCTTTAGGAAAGTAAATGGGGTTTGATTTCATGTTGACTTTAAAGAAGACAATAAAGCGTGAGAAATGAAGCCATTAGAATGAACGAGAGAAGGAACTGGTGGTGGGTAGAGAAATAGAGGAATGATGCTTACCCAGTTTTGCTATATGGCACTTGGAGAGATGCCTGCAGAAAGACAGAAGGACAAATACCAGAAATCAGGAATGACAGAGTGTGAAGCCCACTAAAAGGACAAAGAAAAGAATGCCTTGATGAAAGAAATTGAAGAAGGTTGTGATAACAGTGGACCCACATTATGGACAGATCAATGCAAACACATTGATGCTGATATCTGCTGCTATATTCAACTGACAAATTGGGCTGACAGCATGTGAAAATGAATGTGATCTGTGATGTTTTGCTGTCTATTTGTGATCTGAATTGGATTAGAAAGAGCATGAGTGCATCAGCTGTCATATCCACAGCCATGGTAACGCTATGACAACAGATATTCGCCTGTATCCTCAAGCATGTCACCCAGATAAGATCCTAAGAGGACTGTCATTCTCAGGGAGAACTGGAAAGTCAGCTGAGCAAACTGTTACTGTGTGTGTGTTTGAGCAGTGCATCGTTTCCAAATAAGTTCATGTCCAATTTGGAAATGACAATTTTATGTTGTCATTTATTCACCCTCATGCTGCTCCAAACCCAAATTACTTTATTTCTTTGGAACACCAAAGGAGAATATTAGTAGAAGGTTAATGCTGCTGCTTTTTTATGATGAATGAGGAAATATGTGGAAAAACAAAATCAAATATGAAATGAGAGCTATGTTATGTTCCCTGAACAGTGACATAAATTTCAGTTTTTTATTGACAGCTGGTGGCCATGATTTTTGTTGTGTTGAAAGAAAAACATATTAGTAATGTCTTGCCTTTAAATTCCACAGAAGAAGAAAAAAACATTCTGATTTGTAATGATATAAGGGTAAATAAATGTTGACATTTTTTGTCCAAACTTTACTTTTAATATATTCCAGTTTTCCAAGTTTGCTATTTCCCTTTTTTATTCTCTAGAAAAGTTGACCTTGCTCCTGTTCCAAACAGCCCCTTTAAGGCACATGATGTGTACAATGAATTATTAATATTGTTCTATGTCACTGTGGACTGGACAGCATATTTTAAGTACCCAGTCCACCGAGAGAATTGGTTTGCAGAGGAGAAGTGGGCCAATGCCTGGGGCACTGCACTGCCGGCGAAACGTCCATACCATTGGTGGTGTGATACTGTCCTGCTCATATTGACCTACCTGTAGAACAAAAAGGTTATCTATATAAAAGACTCATGTGCTGGGCTTCCTTCCAGGTTCCTTAAAACAGCAAGATCTCTCAACCAGCTTCACCAGCCATGCCTGAAAGAGCAGCACCATAATAACCAGCTTGGGAATTCCTATTGATTTTAATCCGTGGATGGTTACATAAACTGCTTAGGCAAGTTTTTTTGGTCATAATATTTTAAAGGAATAGTTCACCTAAAAATGAAAATTTGCTGAAAAGTTACTCACACTCCGACTTTATAGTTTGGGTGAACTATTCCTTTACATAAACTGGCCTAATTTTGATCTGAAAATTAACTAACTTGGGTAACTGCTAGTTGGTCAGATGTTAACATCATAGCTTTGATTATGCAACTGGCCCATGGTCTTTTCACTAAGGTCACTTACATTCTTGGCTGTTTTTTAAGAGCTATTCAGACTAGACTAATTTTCCCAGAAAGGGTCATGTAAATTTAACATGCATACTTTAAGACTTTATCAAACATGTTTGTGTTTTTTCTTCTTACAACCTCAGTAAAAAATTACAGAGCAAATTACATACTGTATTTTGGCTCCGGTATCCTCTGAGAAATGTAATTTCAGTAAGTTTTATTTTTACAATGTTTCTCCTCATTCAATTTGACCTTTGTCAAATGCTATAATTAAAGTACATTTTGTCCTTGTGCACGAATCTTCTGGCTGCCTGCTGCACCTCCATTACGGATTTGACCCCTTTGCCAACTTTCTGGGTAAAATAACAGTTGGTGGTTCAAGTACTGCTGGCATCCCATCTGATATAAAATGCCATGCCATCTTTGGTCAATTTTAAGGTTTCACCGCAACACACCCATTTAAATAACAGAACGAAGAACTGAGGTAAACATGTCAGTATAGTTACATTTATATATTTATGTATAATATGAAAACTACTCTACCAGTAAAAAGTTTGGAATAATTAAGATTTTTTTTTTAGTTTTATTTATTTATTGGTTCAAAACTACAGTAAATCATCAGTATTGTGAAATATTATTACAATTTAAAAGTACTGCTTTCTATGTTAATTTCTATCTTTTAAAATGTAATGCATTCCTGTGACACAAAGCTGATTTTTCAGCAGACATTACTCCAGATTTCATCATTACATGATCCATTAGAAATATTCTGAAAACAGTTTTTGCAGCTTAATATGTAAACTGTTATACACTACCATTTAAAACTCGAGTGAGAATAGGGTTTTTGACGTCACTAGTGTCTGCATTTGTGGTGCTCTATACATTTCTACTAGAAGCTTTTGGCTTGAAAGCATTCCCAACTGCTGTGAAACGTCTGTGTGTACATTGTTCACACACCATATGATTTCCTCAGGAAACAGATATCCCTACTACCATTCACTTCAGCCATCATCTCTCTTTCCTCTTTTATTTGACCCTTTCTGTGCAGCTTGATTTCACTATCAATCTCTCTCCATTTCCTATTGCTTTGAACTCATTGTCCCCGTCTCTCCCTCCGTCTGTTTTCCCTCAAAGTCTTCAGAGTCAGCAGAGCTGTTTCATCAATTAAACATGTATGCACTTCACTTCAACAACTTCTATGAATCCGCTCTAAAGACCATGTTTTTGTCCACTCTTGCTACAGCTTCTAGAGGGCAAGTTAAACCTTGTGTCTTAATTTATGGCATGACATTGACGGCTCCATCTCTTTTTTAGCGAGGATGATGTGGCCTTGGGGCTTTGCTGCTGGTGCTAAACACTGGCATAAATAATTAACAGAGTTGCATTTTTCACAGTTGTGTAATTTGCACTGATGCTTTGGTTGATTTTGTATTCAAGTTTGGTAACATGTTTTATGATAATCTAGATGTCATTTCAACTTCAATCTCCTAAATTACTGAAAATCTCCAGTGAAGTAGCATGAAAACTGTCCATATAAAGTTGTTTTAATCTTATGAAGGCATACGATGTGGCCCTCGACTGGCCCACCAGGAAAGTCCCAGAGCTCTCTACATGTCTGCCGCATACCAAAAACACCCTACAAGACTAGCTGTTTTGAGATACTCTGACCCAGTCGTCTAGCCTTCACTTGTATGACCCTCATCAGAGCCATTTTTCCTGCTTCCAACACATAAAATTCAAGAAATGGCTGTTCACTTGCTGCCTAATATATCCCATCCCTTGACTGGGATGTTATTCTCTCCACCTGTGAGTGATTTTAATGTTGTGGCTGATCAGTGTATGGTTCAAAATATTAAAAATGATTATAGCATGCTTGTGTTCCATGCAAAAAAAAAAGTCCTACAAGTTTGGAATGATGACAGAGTGGATTAGGGCTAGGGTTTCAATGACATTTTTTCCAATAAAGGTTTAATTTTATATTCTGCTTTGTTTTACACATAACTAACCAAAACAAAACAATCCTAATGTATCTGTGAATGGCAACCTACTCTACAAAGAGTGCTTTGAACTCTTTATTGTTTGAGACTGAGGCATTCACTGAACTCCAGATGTGTTGTGTATGCGTGTGTGTCACAGTTTTTCCAGAGTTTTGAAACTCTTCAGAGTAGGTGTTTTGTAATCGTGATGTGTGTTAAGGATTTGAGAGCACGGTATCACTGCTGCTTCAACATTGCGGCTTCAGAGCACTTCAGATATGTCAAGTGTGTTCGAGTGAAATATTCACTCTGTCTTTTTTTTTCTCTCATACTCTTCCTCTGTCAGTCTATTTTCACCTTTTTTGTTATACCACAAGACAAGAGCCCTCAAAACACTGCAATATGCCCCACAAAATATAATTCATGGAACATCTCTAAACATTTGAAGGTTACTAAGAAATTGAGGCTTTTATTTCCCTGAATAATTTCCATTTTCCCTCAGCGAGAGGGTTAGAGTGGCATTTGTGAAAAATTAGGCATTAGACAGAAGATGAGATCTTTTAGCACAGGCAACAATGTATTACAACAAGCACCTCTGTTACCACACACTGACCTGAATTTTGTCTGTGGAGGTTAAATAGTTAAATAGACCTTTCAGTTAGGTTAAGTAACTCTTAAAAAGGTGTCTCTGTGATATTCAGTGCCAGACTCCTGCTGTTTGAGATAGCACACAAAACTTTTCACAGGTGGACCTAACTCAGACATAGAAAATTGTCTTTATGAAATCAGTATTGTATTGTCCAGCAGCAGTGAGGTCAACATTAATATTGATACCATTTATTTTTTATTGAATGCAATTGCTGAAAATACGATTCATTCATACAATGACTTAAAGGTGCCATGTGTCATGTCTGGCAAAAAAATCAAGTCATACTCCACATTCCATACCAGATGGGGGCAGTATGTAAAGTAATCCAAAAGAAATGTTGCAAGTTCGGAGTCGAACCTCATTTCTTTCAAGTCCATCAGTTGTCTCCAGCGATGGAAAGCAGTGCCGATGTTTACTCTGGTTCGGCTCCTTTTCTTATCGGATTTGATTTGTGATTCCGAGCGTGGTTGTTTCCCTGTAGCGGATGGTGGTGGTAGGGGTCTCTTGCCAAGGGCTCCAGCCATCCTTCCGCTCTCTTCCCTGAACTGAAATGAAGTAGTGGGCTGTACTTTCCACACGATTGACATCAGGTTCAAGTACGCCCACAAGCCGTGCGAGTTATTCGTGTATTGCAGGTTGGCTGGTGGTTATGTTGCCCGCATACCGCCTCCCATGGCCGAAACTGGTATTACGACACCTGTCGGCCCGTGGCTAGTAATGCTAATGCTAATTAAGGTTGATATCTCTGCTGCACTATAACTTGACATTTTTATAATGAAATCATCGCCCTTATTTCTTCTCATTCTTTTGATGCATGTAGGTCATTTTTTGGATATTTTTACCTCAATTATTACACATGGCACCTTTAAAAACACTGCATCTATGATGAACATGCTTTTATTTTCTGAATTAAAACACATTTTGCTGAACATGTAGTAGAAAAGTGATACTGTCCAGATATTATAATGAAGAAAAAAAGCCCAAAAAGTAATTTCATTAGTATTATATCTTATAGGGAAAAAAATGATATAGGCCTACTGCTTAACAATATATGAAAACAGTTTTTCCACCAAATCAAAGTCATGTGGCTTCAGATGGTATAACCAACATGCAGAGAAAAAGAGAGAAAAAAAACACAAAAACAGAAAATGATAGCTGGAGAACTTAAAGATTTGTGTCGAGTGTCTTAAAACTCAGGATATATACTCAGTATATAAAGAACTATGTTATTACAGTTTCACATGTGTACACTTTGTGACAGATTTAGAGTCATTAAATCTTTCTTGAAAATGTTTTTCTAAAAGGAAGATTCAGGTTTTCAAAACCATATACGGTATAGAGTACTTTTTTTAAAGAACTTGACATGTTTTAGACTAGAGTTTAGCTCTTTTTCCCATTAATCATGGACATCTTTATTTGTCATTGACTTTCAGTCCGCATGTGATGTTACTTTCCAATCTGTGAGGATTCATGTTTTATGAATGTAGTCCCATTAGGGCATATTGAACATATAACCTGTCTCAGCTGTGGTGGTGCATTTAGCATTTATACATGTATGGGATTGAAAATTAGATTCTCTCATTCTCCTGAATTTCTTGTAATTTTTAGAATTGGAGCACGAGCAGTCTTGACAATGACAAATGTTTCCTTGTACATTTGGCAATCAGTTTAACCAGTTTAAGGAAAATATTGTGCCCCCCCCCCCCCCCCCCCCCCAAGCGCTGTTCTCTGTAAGCTATGTGCACCTGAGAAATCTCATTCCTGGGTCGGTCTGCTGCAGATTCTCCTGGGGGAGCTCGCATCCTTCTTCACTAAACCTGAGGCCACGCAGGAGAAGACAATTGTTACGGCTGACTGCTGCTATTTCAACCCGCTGCTGAGACGCATTGTCCGCTTCCTTGGTAAGCAATGCTTCAAGGTTTATTTTGAATACTTATTCAACTGTTAAACTTCCAGACACATAGCATCACACTTTTCCTGCTACAATAAAAAATTGGGTGTTTGTTTGCATGCATTTTGAATGGCCTGAGGGTGAGAAAATGTTAAAAATGTGTGCTATTAAATATTTTTGTAAAAATGCATCCTTTTAAATAAAAATTTAATTGTCTAACCTTTTGAATGGTATACTGTACATCAAACTTATTTAAATGTATGTGAAATGTATGTGAAAATCCTCTTGTAGTTATCAAGTGGTTGATGAAATGATTTCTTTCTCTTGGTCAGGTGTGTATTCCTTTGGCCTCTTTACCACCACCATCTTTGCCAATGCAGGGCAGGTAGTGACAGGAAACCAGACACCTCATTTCTTGTCTACCTGTCGTCCAAACTACACAGCACTGGGCTGCCACTCAGCGCTGCAGTACATCACCGAGCGGCGAGCGTGCACCGGAAACCCTTACCTCATCACCTCTGCCCGCAAATCTTTCCCCTCCAAGGACGCAGCGCTGAGTATGTACTCAGCTGTCTATACAGTGGTGAGTACATCCAGGACAAGAAATCAAACATGACACAGCATGCAAAGAAATCACAGTCATCCCTTCTTTGAATAGTGCTGATGTTTTAACTGACTCAAGAGATGACAACGATGATTCACAATATTCGGTCATCACCATCTTACTGCAAAATTTAAAATTTAAATTTAAAAAATTATATATTTTTTCAATATTTCATATATGCATTTTTATTAAATTATCTATTTATCTAATCTTATAAATCTAATGTTTAAAATAGCTTATATATATATATATATAATTATATAATTGAAATTTTTTATGGCAATTTTTGCTGTGATGGCAAACCCCAAATTGCAATCCCAAATTCACAATCCTATTCACAAGTGTGACATTTATTGAATAAAAATACAGTTAAAAAATTGCAGTTTTTGTTGTTTTTTGTTAGATATTTTTAAAATGACATTTTAAAATTTAATTTCTTCATTTTTATGTTTCTGAAAAAAAGCATCATAATTACAAAATACAATAAAATTGTAAATAAGATATAATTAGGACAAAAAATTCATAATTCAGGTCCTCAATTTAGTATTTAATTAATATACAATGAAACAAGGTAATATTGTAAATGATTGTTAATGTTTAAAATTATGTATTTTTTTTATCTAATTAATTTTTGGCTGTGATTGGCAAAGCACAATCGACAATGTAAAGGCAAAGCCATTATTCCAGTGTACTAAGAAGTTTGTGTTATATAATCCTTAGGAATTATCATAATGTGTAGATTTAGTGCTTAACATTCTTCTCCTATTATTAGCACAATTGAAAAGGATTGTGCTGTTTAATGAAGGATGGAGATGGCAGTGCAGTGTCTTTTGCACATGCTGAAGTATAGTGTACACTTGTATAGTATAGCGTGTTTTGGTACCATGCAATTACACATTTTCTACCAAAGGGGCCCCTATAGGGACAGCTTGCTTAGGGTCCGTAAATCTCTAAACATACCCCTGCACTTGTAAGTCTTTGTAAACTTTCCAGTTACAAGTCCAATTTTGATTTTAAAAATGTCCTCTTGAAATCTATTAGTCTCATTAGTGTTGCACTTTTGAGGGATGAAGCCTATTATATAAACCACTGGATCTAACCACCAGAGAAAGAAGTGGATGCCCAGACAACAAGATGAGAAGAACATAATCTGTAATTTGAGAAACAGCTAGAAGCTCCATTATCCAGCACACAATAAACTCCGGCTTCATCTACAAAAGTGAAGAGAAGAAATGCTGCTGGCCTTCTGGCCGTGTTTTGAAGTAACAACAACAGCAAATAAAAATAAAAGGCTAGAATGGCCATGATGCATGGATAAATCTACAGTACATTTGGAATGGTTGAGGTGTTGTATTGCTGAGCAAATAGTCTTGATAGATGTGTATTTTGTGTTTTCTGCAGATGTATATAACTCTGGTATGGAGAACTAAAGGCACAAGGCTGACCAAGCCCACTCTCTGTCTGACTCTCCTCTCATTGGCTGTTCTGGTGGGCATTGTGCGTGTAGCTGAGTACCGCAACCACTGGTCTGATGTTCTAGCTGGAAATCTCACCGGAGGAGCCATCGCCGCTTTTCTGGTGAGAATCTGCCAGCTTTGGAAACCAACATATGCTATAGCCAAGCGGTTCAGTGCATACCCTTTCAAGAACATACACAACAGTTCAAAAGTTTGAAGAAATAAGAAATATTTTCTAGAAAGGAGGTGTCCATCAAAAGTGATGGTAAAGACATTTATTTTGTTACAAAATAATTTCTATTTAAAAAATGCTGATCTTTTGAACATTCTATTCAGCAGTAAATAATAAAATTAATACAACGTTTATGGTTTCCACAAAATTATTTAGCAGCATAAAATAATAAGAAATGTTTCTTGAGGATCATGTGAGAAGACTGGAGTAATCATCACAGGAATGAATAGCATTTTAGAATATATGAAAATATAAAAAAAAATTTAAACTGTAAAAATATTTCACAATATTACTATTTTAATGGATATTTTAACTAGGAAATGCAGCCTTAGTGCGCTTAAGAGACTTTCAGAAATATATAAAATCTTACTGATCCCAAACCTTTGAAAAACAGAGTATTGCATGTACTAAAAAAAAATTACACAATAGCTGAAATCTGCTTCATAAAATTGCATCTCGAAGCCTTTGTTGCATGCTGGCATTGGCAAATATAAGCATCTAGCTAATTTAAAAATTTCAAAGAAAGCCATCACAAACTCCTCCAGTTTGCTTGAACAAGGTTTTGTGGACATTGCTTGTCTTTAAAGAATGACAGAAAACCCACCCCAATGAACCAGCGAGACATCCTTGCACACTATCTAGGATGGATAAGAGTGTAAATTGGGACACAACCAAAGTCTCACGCCATGTCAGAGGTCATTACTCTGAACACACACCTGTTTAATACTAGTAATACTAGTACTGTTTAGTGAGTCTGTAGCTAATCCACTGGTTTTAGACTTCATCTTTCATCCTCTTAAATCAAGTCCAATCACAGCCATGCAAAGACTGAACATGCTCTGGGCATTAAAGCCTTAATCCACAAAAGGCAGATCCTGCATTCTTGTAGTATAAATGCCTTGCACGTTTTTATTGTCATTATTAATAATGACTCTTGGTTCACCTCCAGGTCACATGTGTAATCAATAACTTCCAGCAGACCCAGTCTCAGCTGCCACCGTTACCGCCCCCTGTGTACCTTCCACGCCCGGAGCCCTCGCTCAACGTGCCCATGGTGGCCATGCCCTGCATAGAGAGTCCACTCGAAAAGTTAAGTGGCCCTCAGGTAAGGGGTGACGGGTGGGTGCATTGGACACCAGGAAGGCGTGGGAAATCTAAACCATAGCTTACAGCTTACTGTACTGTATAATAATGTACCTATTCTTCAGCTGAATGAGGTCTGCTGCCCACATACTTGTGGTTCTAAAATAGCCGTGAATAATGGGATCGCATATCCAGAATGTGGTAATACTGATATTATTGGCTCTGAAGAGGAGTTTGGTGCATTGTTTTTTTTTCTTATTAGCTCTAGTTAGCTGCCCTAGACCACATTTTTAAGGCATCATAGGTGTGCTTCAGATACCAAACAAAATCATAGTCTCCTTGTATTGACCAGATTCTTAGCAAGCATTGCATACAAGGTCAGAAATAAACATTTTATATAAGAGGCAACATGTGCCCCATGGAATTGATTTCCATGGTCATTTTTTGGCTTTGTGTACACAGTTTTTAGAATTGCTTTATTCAATGTGTTTTTTGTATTTTTTTTTTCAAATCCTCTAGAGGGAGCAATTTGAGTAGTCTCCCAGCTAGTCAAGTGAAATATTAATTTTCCACCGTAACTGCAGATTTGGTGCACTGTGGTTTGAGCAAAAACAAAAAACAAAGATTAATACAGATGGTGAAATTATCAAACTGATTGAAAAGCAGGCTTAGCCGTCACACTAAATTTAGTGAGCTGTTTATATTTTTAATTTTTCTGTATGAAAGTGGTGCCACACAGTGGTGTCAAAAGTATTGACATTCATTACTTGAGTAGAAGTATAGATACTAGGGTTTAAAAAGACTTTTGTAGAAGTTGAAGTATCAACTCAAGCTTTTTACTCAAGTAAAAGTGTAAAAGTACTGGTTTAAAAAACTACTTAAAGTATAAAAGTAAAAGTAATGTAAGGGGAAAAAATGCCATTAAGAACAAAAGCTTAGGCCGCGCCACAGGGGCCTATTGTGCACTACCCCACCTCCTCAAAAAAACATTATTCTAAAAGCCATAGGCCATAATGACTATAATGTTATATTAAAATGTTCATGTTGAAAAATTTGGGATGCACTAGGCTACCTGTTTCAGCCGCATATATGCCCATTGAAAATGAATGTACTTTAGTACAATGCAAATACATTAAAGAACTAGAGAAATGATGACTAGTTGCCTAGGGTGACCATATGAGCCATTTTCCCAGGACGCGTCCTTGCCAGAATTTCTATATTGCCTAAAACATCCAAAGTAGTTTGACCAATAACATGCAGGTATGTTACATAATCAACCAATCGTGGCGTGTGATAAGGTGAGATCTACAGAGAACGATCAGAGTAACGCAAATACACGTACATGTTAGGTGTTTGTTCGTTCATTCAACTTGAAGCATCGCTGCGCACCAATCATTGTATGACACCAAAGTACCAAGAGAGTGGTTTTAATGCATAAGGAGCCGTCTGCTCTGCTCTCTATAGCTCTTATGAATGCCATACAATGATCGATCTGCAAAGCACAAACAGCCAAAATCTGGATATTTTAGGCAATATAAAAATCCTGGTAAGGACGTGTCCTGGGAAAATGGCTCATATGGTCACCCTATAGTTGCCTATAAGTATTGTTATGGTGCAAAAAGTCAAACTTCAGAGGCATGTCATCAATAACCTTTAATGGAATGTAAATGTACATCCAAGTTTAGCTGCAGGAATCTGCAAGGGCAATGGACAAGAACATTGGTGGAGGCTAAAAAACAATTAGCCTTGTATGGTTGTCTATATACAATAAAGATTATAGTGCTGTCATAATTAATGATTAATCCAAGTGATTAATCAAAAACTAAAAATGAAAAATAACTCATAATCCTGATACCTTCTTGATTGATAGCTTCCTGTATTTGCTATGTCCAGTCTGTGTGTGTGTGTGGGGGGGGGGGGGGTGGGGGGGGGGGGTAACGAGTTACAGAGTTGGTATAGCCTACTTATCACAACATTGTCAATCGCGTCGTCATTAATTGCCATTAATTTTATTAATAATCTAGTGAGATTTTGAATGCACAAGCAGTCTGACAACGGCGAAATGAATGTTTGGAAATGTAAACTGATATTTTATACTGAAACAGCAAAGTATATAAATAACTGGCCGAACACCATTCTTTAGTGAAAATACTAACGTGCCCAAGACTTTTGCACAGTAGCTAGTGTATGTATGAAGTACGTACGATTAAATTAAGTATATTTAAATAAGTGTTAAGTGTTCGTTCATATGTGTTAAGGGCTAGATTTTCGCTGGAGGAAACAGCTGTTTAGTGATGAGCGGTGAACGCAGCGAAAACTTTACAGAAGATGAGAAACCGACTGCTCCCTCGTGACCTTTTGTAAACTGCATTTATGACAAAGAACTGCACAGATACGGATATTCTAACAATCTTTCGATAAACACACCTTGTGTCCTCTGTGTTTTTTTCCGCTTGCGCTGCTCCGCCGCGATCCGCGGATTGAAGAGCGCGCTGAAAGACGGAGAAGAGACCGGTCTGACGCCGGTTTCATATGAAACTTAAGGGGAATGACTCTGAGGCGATCACAAATTTGTGTACGGTTTATGGAGCTAAATGCTACAGCTCCGCTAAAAAAGCCTAGCGATGCCCGTGCTTCTTGTGTACATTTCGGAGAACCAGGACAAATATTTCAATCGATCGCTCAGGCATTTAAAAGGCACCGAAATCTGCTTCCTCTTATTCAGTTAGGTGCATACCGGTTCCATACCCAACCTTACTTTTAAGAAATATATTTTGTGATAAACGAACCCAAAACTGGCTATGTCCTGGCTGGAGTGTGATGTGATTTTTGTCTTGTGCAGTAGTGATGTGTCGTTCTTGAACGATTCGTTCATTTTGAACGAATCTTTAATGTGACTCGGGAAGAACGAGTCGTCTCGGGGAGTGATTCGTTCAGTCGCGCATGCGCATTATTCTATAGGTTCTGTTCTAGTAGTAGTGATTCACCATACATGTCTATGGATTCACCTGTCAGTCAATGGAGTCTTGAGCCGGAAAGAGAATTGATTAGTTCATAGTTCGGGTCTATCGGGTTTTTGACTCGTTCCTTAATCACGTGACAGCCCCATACGCTAACCCAATGCAGTCTGAGCCGGAAAGAGAATTGATTAGTTCATAGTTCGGGTCTATCGGGTTTTTGACTCGTTCCTTAATCACGTGACAGCCACATACGCTAAAACCAATGCAATATGAGCCGGAAAGAGAATTGATTAGTTCATCTCATGAGTCTTCGGGTCGGGTCGAGTCATTCCTTAATCAAGTGACAGCCCCATACGCTAAAACCATAGACAGTAAAAGAATGCAGTATTGAGTCGGAGAGAGAATTGATTAGTTAATCTTTCGGTTCTTCGGGTTGTTCGTTCTTTTGTCCCGTGATGTGACAACATTGGCTAGAGTAATTATTAAATCAGATTGTCTGTATAAACCATACTTTTGTAACATATGACACTTTATAAACATTAAAAAACACTGTGTACATACTTTTGAATTGTTGTTTATTGTTTATTTTTGTGCCATTAAAGCTTTGTAACAAAGAGGACAACTATTCCAAAATAAATCAAAATAATAAAAAAGTATAATAAAGATAAAACTAAAAGATAATAAAGCCACAGGGTCTAATAACCTTAACAAATGAACTTTAAAAGTACAATATAAAAAAAGAAAAAAAAGAAAAACTAAATATTGCACAACAAGCTTTGCTTTTTTTTATATAATAATTTAAAATGAATACATTTTAAAATAAATAACACTTTTGTGCCAAAATAAAAACTTTATATCAAAGAGTATAACTATTCCCCAAATAATTTTAAACCATTTAAATAAAAATAAATGAAAATGAAGAGATACTAAAGCTACGGAGCCTTATAACAATAACAAATTACCTTTAAAATCACAACAACAACAAAAATATTGCACAACAAGCTAGTCTTTTTCTAAATAAATAAAAATAAATAAGCTTTAAAATAAATAACACACTGTGGCTATATTTTTAGGACTTGCTTTAAGGCATGTTTGCATTAAAAAAAACAAGCTCCCTGACCTTGGATGGGCTGAGTCTGTTTCTTCTATCTGAGATAATCTGCCCAGTTTTAGAAAAAATTCTTTCAGATGGCACAGATGTGGCCACAATGCAAAGTCTTGTCTTTGTGACTTCAGAAAGGCTTTTGTATACTGGTGAACATCTCCTCCACCAGGCCAGAGGGTCTGATGTGCGGGGTAAGAGTGGCTCTGCAAGGTAGGCCTGCACCTTTATTGCATCTGAGGTCTTAGAAGAGGGAGCAGAAGGCCTCAAGCTTGCTACCCTCTTGTCAAAGTCTTCCCAAAACATGGCCCCTGCACTGGCAGTAGCACCAGGATCTGAAGTATCCTCCTCACTCTGAGCTGGGTTAAAACTGTTAAAGCTTAAGTTATCATAACCTTAATGTTTTAAACTAACATTAATAATTCAAATTCAAAATTTTATTTGCTTTTAATGTATATGTCATTATGTCCTTTTTTGAGCAATCTTCTTATACATATATTACACCCATATGTCAAGTCTGCCTAGGAAAAGCAATTATTATACTAGCAAACTCAAAATTGGAGTAAAAATGAACAAACTAGTATAAATACTTTTTATTGTACGCTTGAATTATTATATTATTATATAGCCTAGTGTTTATTTACCGATAGACAGTCAAAAAGACAAATTAATCAATATTTTATTTATAACAGGGTTTTATTTATTTATAAAATAATAACAAACCACAGATCCTCAACAAACAGTAACAAAAACACAGTGACAGAAATGTCAGAAATAGCGTATGGGTCTGTCACGTGATTAAGGAACGAGTCAAACTCGACCCGAGACCCGAAAGACTCATGAGATGAACTAATCAATTCTCTTTCCGGCTCAAGACTGCGTTAGTTTTGCGTATGGGGCTGTCACGTGATTAAGGAACGAGTCAAACTCGACCCGAGACCCGAAAGACTCATGAGATGAACTAATCAATTCTCTTTCCGGCTCAAGACTGCGTTAGTTTTGCGTATGGGGCTGTCACGTGATTAAGGAACGAGTCAAACTCGACCCGAGACCCAAAAGACTCATGAGATGAACTAATCAATTCTCTTTCCGACTCAAGACTGCGTTAGTTTTGTGTATGTGGCTGTCACGTGATTAAGGAATGACTTAAACCCGAGGACTCTTGTCAGATAAGAGGTGAGGTGAGCTAATCACAGACTGAAGACCCAGGTAAAGAAGGAATTTTTTTTTCTGTATCTTATAGCATTTTAGTTTTGTATTGTTTTTAGTGGGATCAACGTTTGTGTAAGTACTAGATGTGTTGGGGAAGTAACACATAACATTTTCATTACATTTTGCTAAAATGAACGAAATGACTCGAAAAAAGATTCGTTCATTTTGCTGAACGAGACTCAAAAGTCCGAGTCGGTAAAATGATCCGAACTTCCCATCACTATTGTGCAGGTGCGATGGATCGCGTACAAACCAATAGAGTGTCGGAATGGTATCTGTTTATACTTCTCATCCAACCACAATCAAATTCACTCCATCCGGATGGCGCGATTTGTCTGGATAGTTTTTTTTTTTTTTTTTGAATGATGACAAGCCGAAATGAAATAGCAGTAACGAAGCTATTTTTAAAATGTAAGGAGTAGAAAGTACAGATACTTGCGTGAAAATGTAAGGAGTAGAAGTAAAAAGTCGGCTAAAAATAATTACTCAAGTAAAGTATAGATACCCCAAATTTCTACTTAAGTAATGTAACGAAGTATTTGTACTTCGTTACTTGACACCTCTGGTGCCACAAAACATGACAAAAGACAGTACAAATCATTGTAATCATGTGACACTGAATGTGTCGCGGCATCGAGTGAAATTAGATGAATGTAGGGAGTTTGTGTTCTAAAAGGTTGAAAACCCCTGTTAAAGATAATAAAATGTTATCAACATCAACAAAAGCCATATTTATACTGCAGAGGTGGAACAGAAACGGCATCTGAAATGAAATTTATGCTTATTTGATTTTATGATGATGCTCAAAGGTGGCATACATGCATTTACACAATTGCATAATTCAAATAGCCCACAAAGAAATGTAAATTATTAAAAAAATAAAAATATAAAACCAGGAACTGTTACAGGGCACTGTAACAAATGTGTATTGAAGTTAATTAATAGAGTCGGTTTACTTAAAAAAAAAATTACAAATAAAAATAATTGAAAAAATTAATGTTGGAGAAAAAACACATCATTCTGGCTACACGAAATAACCAAGCTAAGACGAGTTTATGACATAGTTTTTTTCTTTTTACACATTCAAAAATCAAGTCTTAACACTTGTTATCTTATTAGCATGAAAAACACAGCAGTTAATCACACTGGGAATAAATGAAAGCAAGTGAAGACGTTCCCCATTTCTAAATCAGTCCATGACTAAAGTCTAGCATGAGTTATACACTCTCGTAATAATCGCTGAAGCTGTCTACACTTCAAAATAAATCTCTTAATTACATTTGTATCTGCACTTTGAAGTTTATGATGAGAAAATTCAGCTTTTCATCAGTGACCAATCTAAATGCTTCTGATTGGCCATTTCATCCTTTAAGCTCACAGACCTCAGTGCAGCAAAAAAAAAAAAAAAACTTAAAAAATAAACAGATGCCACTTTAGCAGATTTAAATGTAATGCATCTGTCAACACTTTTACAGCTGTAGGCCTAATTGTTTTAGGTCAGTGTATGGCTGAATTTGGAAGCATTTATGTTCATTTTAGTGGCATTTTTTTATTTTCTGACCCTGATTGCATCTCTCTGTAGTGAAATGTCACCTTGACCCTGTTCTCTCCCTTCTGCGCTCTTTCAGAAATGCTTTGTTTTCTATCCTCAGCAGGTTCCAGGGGTTTTGTACACAGGCATCACATGACCATCAGCCATACCTGGCCCCCGCCCCTCCCGATGTCCTCATCCACTCACGTCGCTCCATCTCCAGCGCAGTCTAGACATGCCTTCAGAATATTCTACCTGCGCTCGCCCTAGACCCTCTCTCACAAGAGCATACTCCACTCAGGTCTAGGGCCTCCCCGTGCTCACCTCTACTGCCCCCTGCTGGCTGACAGAGACAATGACAGCAATAGCCTCTCATTTGAATCGGGATTATTTTGAAATGACAGCCTCATGTTTGTCGGAATCCTCATAGTATCTGTCTTTTATCTTTTGGGTGGGTGTTTTGTATTATTTTTAATAAAGGAAAGTGTTCCAACTGATAATAATCTTCCATCTCTGTAAATTTGCAGTGTATTTGCATTATTAATGCCATACATTCTGTGTACATTCTGAAAAGATTTTCTCATCTAACAGCCATACAGAAACTGTATATCAACTGTGAAATGTAAGATTTGAATGAACATCTACTGACATTTAGGAGTTAAAAGAAGAAAATCGATTCTATTTTTGGAAATATAGATTGGTAGGCAGTAGCAAACTACTATTAAGCATATTTGAAAGATAATAAATAGATTGTTAGCACTATTTTTATGGCTAAGTATTTAAGATCCATGGAGCAAAATATTGCATTATTCAGAAATAGGGTTATAGAGAATCAATAGCTGTACAGAAACTGTTTTTAAAATATTTAATAACATTTCAGCACCAGTTAGGTGGGATGTGAAGGAGACGAATATGTACAGGATGTAGCAAAAGTTTTATATCTTACATTGTATAAATGGGAATGTTTTCCCATTGACAGTTTAAGTCAGTTTAGTGATATAATCCAGAACCAAAAATCCAGACACTAAGAAATCACCTCAGGTTTCATCCTAAGGTTGATGGGATACATCTACCAACTGTCCGTGTCTCACAGAAGATTATACAATTTTTTTTTGTAAATAACTCTCTTTTTTTTTTTTTTTTTTTTTTTGCATTTTACATACAAATTAGTTTTCATTCTGTAGAATTTACTGTAGAACATGTGTACAAGAGACTTGGGTGAAACAGTCATTTGTGATTTTTTTTTTTTTTTAAAGATTGTGAAACTGAAAATATTCTGTAAAGCTTGTTGTCAGACATTTTGTCTATTGATGTTATTGGCTATTTTGTAAAGCCAACATTTTTCTACATAGTTCATCCACTGAAGAAAGTGAGATAAAGCCTCTGTATGTAACATGGTGCTTGAATGTGACCGTTCAGGTATAGCCCTCCTATCAACATTTAATTAAAAGGAAATGGTCTGAATTTTGTTTTATTATTATTGCAGATCGCCCTCTGGTGGTGCTTGATGAAACTTGATACTGTCTAAATACACAGGCTTCACAGAAGTTCCCAAGGGCTCTGGACCTGAAATGTGATTGTGCATAAAGATTTTATAAATGTGAAACTTTATTAAGTTATATATAACTTTATTATTACTGTCTACAATAACCATTAAAAAGCATGTCATCTTAACATATGTTTTTTTTTGTGTTTTAGAAAGAAGTCTTATGTATTCTAAGGCTGTGTTTATTTATTTAATTTAAAATGAAGCAAAATAATAATAATATAATGAAATATTATTACAGTTTAAAATAACTGTTTTCTATTTTAATGCATTTTAAAATGTAATTTATTCCTGTCATGGTAAAGCTGAATTTTTTGCATCATTACTCCAGTCTTTAGCTTGACACAGTCCTTCAGAAATCATAATAATGCTAATTTAAACTCATTAACAGTGTTGAAAAAGTTGTGCTGCTTAATATTTGTGACCCTGGACCACAAAACCAGTCTTAAGTCCCTGGGGGTATATTTGTAGCAATAGCCAAAAAAAAAACATTGTATGGGTCAGAATTTTAGATTTTTATTTTATGCCAAAAATCATTAGGATATTAAGTAAAGATCATGTTCCATAAAGATATTTTGTAAATTTCCTACCCTAAATATATCAAAACTTAATTTTTGATTAGTAATATGCATTGCTAAGAATTAATTTCCACAATTTTAAAGGTGATTTTTTTTTTCAGTATTTAGATTTTTTACACCCTCAGATTCCAGATTTTCATATATCTGTAAACCATACATCAATGGAAAGCTTATTTATACAGCTTTCAGATGATGTATAAATCTCAATTTTCTCAGTTGTCACTGTTGTTTTGTATAAATGACAGGAAACTGCATCAGACTGAGAAGAAGACAATGGTATAGTCAGCCAGCCACCTTTTTCATTTCATTATCATATCAAGTAACGCACCCTACGCATGTTTGGTATTCATACTATGGATAAGATTACAGACCAGTGTATGCGAAGCAGAACTCAGCCAAACAAAGATGCAAACACCGGCAGGTTTAAGAAAGCTCATTTACTGTCTGCTTATCTGGTGTGTGACAAGCCTTCTCTTGAAAATTATCTCTTCGTCTTTCATGCCACTGAGTATTTCAGATGAAGATGAGGAAGAAGGAAGATGGGTTATCAACCCACCTGAGGCCAGGTAGACATATACTTGTCAGTGTCCTTTATACAAGTTGTCTTGCTGTGAGCCTAAAATAACATTTTCTGCCACAAGTCAGTTTCACATTGGATTACGTACATCTGTCTGACCCTCTTTTTGGCCTTTCTTGAACTTTGACTTTTTGATTTTTCTGTAGAGGAGGTCTGTTTACTTTGTTGCCAATAACAGCAACATCATTTACGATAATCAATTCACGTATCTCAACTGACACACACAGAAAAATGCAATATCTATAAATGCTATGACCATCTTATCCTAGTTATCGCCTGACCAGTGTTTATAGTTTTATGATATCCTGTGAGTGACTCATAGCAGTATACCTTCACTTTAGTCTCCTGCTCTCTCTCTCTCTCTCTCTCTCTCTGTCTTAGTTTACCTCCACAGTATGACTTTTTAAATGTACTGAGGAATATCACTGCAGGAATGCGAGTACAGGCAAAGCTCTGCATTCCTTCACCCTCCACCAGCAGCCTTCCTCCAGCATTTAGGCTAACAGTCCACACACTCTCTCTGTACTACATGGGATATTATGATTGTTGTGTGTCTGTGTAATGATATAAGTAATTTAAATAATAAAACGTGTCAGTTGTATGATGTTTTCGTTGCAATCTTAGCACAATGTTAAGTGGAACTTAGGTGTAGAAAGTCAGAGGTTTGCGATGTAAAATTGTTTAAAACAGCATTCAAACTCAGCATTCTATTCTGAATCCCATATTTTCGATATTTATCGTTTTTCTTCTTGTATATTTAAATATTGTATGCATATTTAATTAGTCAAATCTGCTTTAAATTTACTAAATTCTAGACCGTAGCCCTCTTTTTGTCTATATAAAACACAAACATAATTGAATTAAATTAAATTTAAATGTTGCAGTGTATTTTAGACCTAAAAGCCTAATCCAGGGGTAGTTAAGTTCGGTAGAGAGCAGCAGTCCTCCAGAGTTCAGCTCCAACCCTGAAAACCCCCTCACCTGCCGAGAAGCTACTGGGCACCTGCCTGTAGCCTCAGTAACCCTGAAGACATTCTGATGAGCTTGTTCAGGTGTGTTTGATTAGGGCTCAAGCTGAACTCTACAGGACTGCGGCTCTCTAGGACCGATCTTACTACGCTTGGCCTAGCCTAACGTAGGATCACGGTTTTTTAGATGACAATTATAGCCGTGCTGAAGAAAATTACCAATCAATGAAAGCACATCTTTTGATTGACACGTCCAAAGAAGCGCTCAATCATATAAGTGGGCGGGACATTAGGGTTGTCGACGTTGTGTAGAGACGCCCACACAGCTGATTTAAGAGTCAGAGGCAGCTTGTTGAGAGAAGTGAGAGGAAACTAGAGCGAATAACGCCGATGAGCAAACAGGAAAGTGCAACGAACTCAACGAGATTTTTGGATAATTTTGTCACACCCGTGTCATTCTCCATAAAAACAGGAGATTTGGGGAAAGCAGGTCTTCTCAATAAACGGCGCCTGAGAGAAAACAGGTGAGTTAACTTGTAATATACTCGGTGACACTTCAGTTCTTCTCAAAACCACCTTACAAACATTAAGTACATTACAAAAAAGAGCTATTAGAATAGTAAACAAGGTAGGTTATCTTGAGCATACTAATTTCCTATATTTAAAATTGCACACTTTGAAGTTTAAAGATCTCGTTAAACTTAAGACTGCTCAATTAATCTATAAAGCAATAAATAAACAGTTGCCTAAAAACATACAACAGTTATTTACAGATAGGGTTGGGGGTTATAACTTGAGAGGGGATTTAAATTTGAGTCAACATAGGACTCGGACAAAACTCAAAAGTATGTGTGTTTCGATTTGTGGGGTGCTTTTGTGGAATGGTCTGAGCAGTTCAATCAAACAAAGTGTTAATATGTTGCAATTTAGAAAAAGGTACAAAAGTTTTATGCTTGATAAGTATAGAAATGGAGAGGGTGAATGATAATTCATTATGGTGGGAAAGAATGCTTGATAATGGTTTTTGTATATGCTTTTTTCTTCATCTTAATATTAAGATAACGCTTTATTTAATTTAGTATTTTTTTTTTTTTTTGATGTATTTAAAATGTTATGTTAATTTTTCTTGTTAGATTTTGAATTGGTTTGGGTAGTTACTGGGGGTAGTTTTTGATAAGCCTAGGGCTTCTAACTATCCCTTTTCGAACAGGTTGATTATTATGTTATACATGTTTGTTTATTTATATGGATATTGCTTATGAATTGCTGTCATTTTTTTTTTTATGAATTGTTCGAAATAAAGATTAATTCAATTCAATTCAATCTGAGCGCGCACCTGTATCTGGTCGGTGCAACACGCCAAATCTGCATTTGAGGCTTGCCTATATATATAATAGAAAGTAATATATAAGTAATATAAACGACCTGAATTGCTCAGCCTTGCGGACTCGCATTCAGATCAGAATCTGAACAAGATGCCTTAACTCTTATGTCACAATGCTAGTTACAAAGTTGCGTGAATGTCTTTGTGAAGTCTTTTGCATTAGAATATTTTCAATTTGGCCTGCATAAAATGATCACTGTAAGTACTGGTGTCTCCTGTGTTGGTGTTGTTGAATTAATCTCAGAGTTGTTGGCATTTGAACTATAAGCAAGGATTGAACATAAGCCAAGAAGTTCATTGGGATGAGAGAACATGCTGATGAAAGGATAAAATGAAGCATGGCACGGCAGGTGACTACTGTGATGGCAGGACAGAAATTTGTATAATAATATGAAGGATATTTTACCAAGTCTAGTGTGTTCCCGATGGCCAGATATAACCAGGTTTGAATTTCTGAAGTATTACAAGCACAATTAAAAGGATCATATGATGTTGCTAAAAAGAACACATTTAAGGTTAAATAAAACATTGTTTTCCACACTGTACATTTATTGTTTCTCCTCTATGCCCTGCCTTTCTGAAACCCGTTGCTTTTTATAAGGCTCCTCATCTGAAAAGTGAGGTGTGCTCTGATTGGCCAGCTATCCCAGTGCATTGTGATTGGCTGAATACCTCAAGCATATGATGAAAATGTTATGCCCTACACCATACTGTGATGCCGTCTCCCGGCGCAAAGAGACAAAACCAATAAAACCCATTACAAATGAAGCATTTGTCACATCCAGTGGGGACATAATTACTGATTATAATGACTTGTACTGTCTTTTTACACATTGCGTTGCATCGTGCTGCGTAAACAAAACAATGTCTGAATTTGTGATCGGAGAAATGACAAACAACAAGTGTTACTCTACACTGCTTAAAACTAGGGATGTGACTGTGGCTGATTTTTACCACCGCAGTAGTCATGGACCAACAACCGCCGGAGGCGCGGTGTTGGAATTTATATATATGTATATATATATATATGTATATATATATATATATGTATATGTATATATGTATATATATGTATATGTGTATGTATATGTATATATATATATATGTATATATATATATATATATGTATATATGTATATATATGTATATGTGTATGTATATGTATATATATATATATATATGTAGATAGGTGTGTGTGTGTGTATGTATGTTAATGTATAAATATATTAGTGTCAAAATTTGCTCGATAACAAAGGTGATCATTTTCTTTCAGTTTAACGTATTCAAAATATTTAACGTAGGGTGGGGATGGCCACCCACTCGCAACTGCTGCTTCTGTCACTTTTTCTCATGACAAGAAGTGAATTTATTCAGTCGCAGAATAACTTGAACAGGAGATGTTTCAGACGCGCTACACTTCACTTTGTGCGCACTTCCTTTGTGCGTATCCTTTCATATCAAACTGCGAAATAAACTGTGCAAGCAGTGTCGGGGTCCGTTAATTCATTGAATTGCCAAGAAAGGTGATTAAAGCTGACTTAAACTGTGCATGCATGTAATATATTTTATATATATATTATATACAGGATATATTTATATGTATATGCACATGTCTGTAAAATCAGCCCAGCACGGTCTCACTCATCTAACACGTCCTATTTAACTCGTCAGTTCGTGTTTATTTGAGCACTTCTGTCAGTGAATGCCGCCTGCAAAACAATAAAATAAATATCAAAAAAATAATGCAGTTAAACAAAGTAGCTTAAAAGATAAATACACCCGGTCTAATGGACGCGAGCGACGCAGCACGACAAAATACTCATTATATTGTTGTGTTGCGTCCGGTTTACTTTTCCGGCACCAAGCAAGCTCAGTAACTCCTCATCTGCACGTGCTCTCTTTGAAATGGGAATCGTTGCCATATTTCTTGTTACCATCTTTTATTTATCGTTGCATCATTTGTATTTGGCACGTTTGGAGAGATCCTCACCAAACCTGACCAGCCAGCGTTTGCGATCACGAGAACTTGTGCAAACGCTGATGGGTGACATGAATGCAGATGACTCCAGATCGGTGATTGTAGTATTTGCTTTCCCAACAAGATCCATCGCCCCACACAAAATTAATTTGCTGAATGCATAAACTGTATTTTCTTGTGCTCAAATCTGCCGATCTAAAGGAAACACGGTGTTTGAGGTCATTTGTAAATTACCTTAGACTTAAAATGTGCAACTATTACAGTTATTGCACTTATATACAAAACATTGTATTATGCTTGCTATAGAGTTTGTGACGTCACGTGCACTACCACCGGTGGCAGTAGACAACCGCGGTAGCAACTGACCACCGCAGTGACGGGTTAACGGGTTAAACTTAAAACTCATGTTTGAATCATCAGTGGCAAATTATTTAAATCTAAAAAACTTACCGTCTGTGAGTCAAAACAGCCGACAGTTTAGGAAACCGAACTCCATAAAATGCGTTGCACATCTGAATATTTGGGTCAAATTGTTCTGGAACCGTCCTCTTTTGGAAAGCCAAACAAAGTAGTTTCGCTTTCAAAACGAAACACAGCGTCACACACGGCCAGGTTGAGTGAGCGGAGGACAGCTTGAGAACAGCGCAGCCGGCGGATTCGACAGAGGAGCTTGTTGCAGCTACATGTGGAGTCCATCCCAGGGTCATCACTTCATCCATGGTGAAAGCTGCTCCGGCGATCCACAGCACGGAGTTGATGTGTTTCCTCAGCAACCAGCATGGAACAGCTGTAGGCATGACGAAGCAGATATACCGTATTTTCCGGACTATAAGTCGCACTTTTTTTTCATAGTTTGGCTGGTCCTGCGACTTATAGTCAGGTGCGACTTATTTATCAAAATTAATTTAACATGAACCGAGAGAAATGAACCAGAAGAAAAGAAACCAATAGAAAACATTACCGTCTCCAGCTGCGAGAGGGCGCTCTATGCTGCTCAGTGCTCCTGTAGTCTACACTGAAGACAGAGTCTCATGGCTTTAGACGGTAATGTTTTCTCTTGGTTCTAAATAAATGCGACTTATAGTCCAGTGCGAATTATATATATTTTTTCCTCATGACGTATTTTTGGACTGGTGCGACTTATACTCAGGTGCGACTTATAGTCTGAAAAATACGGTAGTACTCTTTTGTAACGCCAAACAAAGTAGTTTAGCTTTCACAGTGAGAAACACCGCATCTCCATAACACTGTGGCGCTGCAACAACAATACTACAGCCAGAATAAGTTAATCCTCCTTTCTTTGCATGAACATCTGGGTGGCGTTATGCAAATCTTCCCACATCTTGATGTAGACGTTGAGGCATGTTAGAACGAGCCATTTTAGGGGGGTGTGGTTGACAACTTTTATAAAAAAAAAATCTCTTAGGATTTGAGACTTTAGTCTTTGCAACTGTACAGATCTTTATGCACCAAGAGCTTATAACACGCCAAAGAGAAAGGTTTTTTTTTTTTTTTTTAATCGCATCAAATGACCCCTTCTAATGCAAATTGAGGCCATTTCCTGTTCTCTATTTTTTTTTTAATTTTTTTTTTTATAGAAGTTTTAATTTCAGACCGCAAGCCATAACACATTGCCTTCTAAGGTCTTGCATTAAAGCTTCAAGCTAAAGGAAGATATCAACAACATGTATGCAAAGAGTCAGTATTTGCAGTGTTGGCCCTTCTTTTTCAGGACCTCTGCAATTCGTCTGGGCATGCTCTCAATCAACTTCTGGGCCAAATCCTGACTGATAGCAACCCATTCTTTCATAATCACTTCTTGGAGTTTGTCAGAATTAGTGGGTTTTTGTTTGTCCACCTGCCTCTTGAGGATTGCCCACAAGTTCTCAATGGGCTAGGTGCACAAGATGGCGCCGGTGAGCTTCAGCGACGCGAGTGTGTGCATGCATACTTCCGGTCTTGCAACGCTCGCATTGACTGTAAGGGAAACTTTACATACGAAACTTGGCTAGATGTATATGATTAATGATTTTCAAATTTAACAGCCGATAATGGTGTAACAAAAACATGGGGAAACATCCTCCCTACATTTTGCGCACCTCTATGTGGAAATTCATCAAGATACAATGCAGAGATTGCTTTATTCTTCTGTTGATTATGCGGATCAGCGTCAGGTCCACAGGGATTTCTTCTTTCAAACACAAACCGCTCAAATATGCAATACTTTTCCTTTTCGAAAAGCTGGTTTTGTTCTGACTTATGTAAGATCAATGTTTCTGACTGTCAAACAAGGAGCACAGATATTTCTGATAAAGCATGTTTTATTGACTTTATTTGATAACATAATTTATAACTAACTGTACAATTAAACGTAATATAATTATGGTAGGTTTGCATTAAATAAAATATCGCTGTTTGCATTCATGTGCGTTTTTATGTTGATTTGTTTTGTGAAAGATCTGCAGCATAAATCATTGTCTATGAGCAGCCATGTACAGGTCCTTCTCAAAAAATTAGCATATTGTGATAGTTCATTATTTTTCATAATGTAATGATAAAAATTAAACTTTCATATATTTTAGATTCATTGCACACCAACTGAAATATTTCAGGTCTTTTATTGTTTTAATACTGATGATTTTGGCATACAGCTCATGAAAACCCAAAATTCCTATCTCCAAAAAATAGCATATTTCATCCGACCAATAAAAGAAAAGTGTTTTTAATACAAAGTCAACCTTCAAATAATTATGTTCAGTTATGCACTCAATACTTGGTCTGGAATCCTTTTGCAGAAAGGACTGCTTCAATGCGGCGTGGCATGGAGGCAATCAGCCTGTGGCACTGCTGAGGTGTTATGGAGGCCCAGGATGCTTCGATAGCGGCCTTAAGCTCATCCAGAGTGTTGGGTCTTGCGTCTCTCAACTTTCTCTTCACAATATCCCACAGATTCTCTATGGGGTTCAGGTCAGGAGAGTTGGCAGGCCAATTGAGCACAGTAATACCATGGTCAGTAAACCATTTACCAGTGGTTTTGGCACTGTGAGCAGGTGCCAGGTCGTGCTGAAAAACGAAATCTTCATCTCCATAAAGCTTTTCAGCAGATGGAAGCATGAAGTGCTCCAGAATCTCCTGATAACTAGCTGCATTGACCCTGCCCTTGATAAAACACAGTGGACCAACACCAGCAGCTGACATGGCACCCCAGACCATCACTGACTGTGGGTACTTGACACTGGACTTCAGGTATTTTGGCATTTCCTTCTCCCCAGTCTTCCTCCAGACTCTGGCACCTTGATTTCCGAATGACATTCAAAATTACCTTTCATCCGAAAAAAGTACTTTGGACCACTGAGCAACAGTCCATTGCTGCTTCTCTGTAGCCCATTTCCTGCACACGTCTGTGCACGGTGGCTCTGGATGTTTCTACTCCAGACTCAGTCCACTGCTTCCGCAGGTCCCCCAAGGTCTGGAATCGGTCCTTCTCCACAATCTTCCTCAGGGTCCGGTCACCTCTTCTCGTTGTGCAGCGTTTTTTGCCACACTTTTTCCTTCCCACTGAGGTGCCTTGATACAGCACTCTGGGAACGGCCTATTCGTTCAGAAATTTCTTTCTGTGTCTTACCCTCTCGCTTGCGGGTGTCAATGATGGCCTTCTTGACAGCAGTCAGGTCGGCAGTCTTACCCATGATTGCGGTTTTGAGTAATGAACCAGGCTGGGAGTTTTTAAAAGCCTCAGGAATCTTTTGCAGGTGTTTAGCGTTAGTTGATTCAGATGATTAGGTTAATAGCTCGTTTAGAGAACCTTTTCATGATATGCAAATTTTTTGAGAGAGGAATTTCGGGTTTTCATGAACTGTATGCCAAAATCATCAGTATTAAAACAATAAAAGACCTGAAATATTTCAGTTGGTGTGCAATGAATCTAAAATATATGAAAGTTTAATTTTTATCATTCCATTATGGAAAATAATGAACTTTATCACAATATGCTAATTTTTTGAGAAGGACCTGAATATTGTTATTTTGCATTAATTATCAGATTAAATAGATATTAAAATTAGTCATGTATTTTTTTACTGTGTAAAATAATAAAATATGTTGTGAAAATAACGATGAAACGGACTGATGTATGTGTACAATTGAGAAATGGATACTTCTGAAGATAAATCGCAGCCCACGTCTCACGAGGTAAATATTTAATTAAAAAAAATAATGCAAACATTTTCGAGAGAGAAGTAATTTGTACATTCACATATTTGGTAAGATAAAAATACATTATGTAGCTGTGTAAACACACCAGGAGTTCAACTTAATTAGTGTATTTAATTCATTCACCAGACCCAAACATACACAATTTCAAATCCACTGGCTCAGTTAACATTCATAGTATAGCTATAAAAGCAGTGTATATCTTATTTGCATTTGAAGTGATTTTATAAATCCTGTAAACAGATAGAAGGTAATATTTGGACTTCTCTGCACTGAGGTTTAGCACAACCAAAAATATCTATGCACACACTCGCAAGACCGGAAATCCAAGATGGCGGAGATATGCAACTAGCCCATGGGATTAAGATCTGGGGAGTTTTCAGGCCATGGACCCAAAATTTCAACATTCTGGTCCCCGAGCCACTTAGTTATCACTTTTGCCTTATGGCACGGTGCTCCATCGTGCTGGAAAATGCATTGTTCTTCACCAAACTGTTGTTGGATTGTTGGAAGAAGTTGCTGTTGGAGGGTGTTTTGGTACCATTCTTTATTCATGGCTGTGTTTTTGGGCAGAATTGTGAGTGAGCCCACTCCCTTGGATGAGAAGCAACCCCACACATGAATGGTGTCAGGATGCTTTACTGTTGGCATGACCCAGGACTGATGGTAGCGCTCGCCTTTTCTTCTCCGGACAAGCCTTTTTCCAGATGCCCCAAACAATCGGAAAGGGGCTTCATCGGAGAATATGACTTTGCCCCAGTCCTCAGCAGTCCATTCACTATACTTTCTGCAGAAGATCAATCTGTGCCTGATGTTTTTTTTTTGGAGAGAAGTGTCTTCTTTGCTGCCCTTCTTGACACCAGGCCATCTTCCAAAAGTCTTCGCCTCACTGTGCGTGCAGATGCGCTCACACCTGCCTGCTGCCATTCCTGAGCAAGCTCTGCACTGGTGGCACTCCGATCCCGCAGCTGAATCCTCTTTAGGAGACTATCCTGGCGCTTGCTGGACTTTCTTGGATGCCCTGAAGCCTTCTTTACAAAAATTGAACCTCTTTCGTTCTTGATGATCCTATAAATTGTTGATTTAGGTGCAATCTTAGTAGCCACAATATCCTTGCCTGTGAAGCCATTTTTATGCAACGCAATGATGGCTGCACGCGGTTCTTTGCAGGTCACCATGGTTAACAATGGAAGAACAATGATTTCAAGCATCACCCTCCTTTTAACATGTCAAGTCTGCCATTCTAACCCAATCAGCCTGACATAATGTTCTCCAGCCTTGTGCTCGTCAACATTCTCACCTGAGTTAACAAGACGATTACTGAAATGATCTCAGCAGGTCCTTTAATGACCGCAATGACATGCAGTGGAAAGGTTTTTTTGGGATCAAGTTAATTTTCATGGCAAAGAAGGACTATGCAATTCATCTGATCACTCTTCATAACATTCTGGAGTATATGCAAATTGCTATTTATAAAAACTTAAGCAGCAACTTTTCCAATATTTATGTAATTCTCAAAACTTTTGGCCACGACTGTAAACTAAAGTACACTGTTGTGATTTGCAACAAATACTTTTATAATTGTCAATATTAGAGGTGTTTTTTTATTTTATATTTCTAGAAATTTTTGTGGTAACTCCCCTTGGCCAATCAGAAGCAGTCAGCGGCGCACAATCTTACGTCAAACACAGCGGATAACGGCGCACACTCTGACGTCGCAAGGCAAAAACCCCGGTTATACTGTCCACACGACAACACTGCAACCGGCGTTTCTGAAAATGCTCACCCTGGCCGTAGTTTTCAAAAATGTTCGGTTTCGGTGGCCTGAAACTGCGTTTCCGTGTGGACGAACAGCCGAACCGCGTAAAAAGTCACGGTTATAAAAATACCCATGTCCGTGTGGACAGGGCCTGACTCCCAGTAAATTTGTGCAGTTAGGCTTGACTGCATTTAGATCTTTTACAGCCTTTTGCTTCTAAATTGATCCTTAAGTAACATTGCTCTGATATTCATATTATGCATATTAGAATTTATCCATTTAGACTTTGATCAATTATGCAAAGTTACTCTTTAAAGAAATATAGCCTATGCTTTCACACTTCTGATGTTTCTTACAGTATTTGCCCATTTAATATTTTCTAAGTGGTATCTTGTGATACAGTGATCTAAACATTTCTGAACATGCATAGGGCCGTTTAAGCCATATTAGGTTACATAATTGCACTTTTTACAGAAATAAAGGGGTTCTCCTAAATTTCAGAGTTCTGGAGCCTTCTGCAGGGTGGGGCAGGTAATGAAATGGTCTTTGCCCAAACTTGTTTAGGAATTACTCCTTCAGAGCAGTAATAGGAGCTTGTGTATGTTTGCATCAGCACACCTTGGATGTTTGGTAGACCCTCACTAAAAGTGCCTTTTAAGTCTGTTTTATTGCACACTAGCATTTTGCAGTGCTGCTGTGTTACTGCTATTTGTCTCTTAAGTTACATTGATCTTGCCATGAAAATAGCCATAGATGCTTGTATGGCAATGAAAAATGAATGAATCCACTAGCTGTGTAATCCTGACACCATAAATGTGATGGAAACAGTGGGTCTCATTTACAAATAATTTTATCATTGCAACTGTTCTGAACGGTGCACATATAATTTTTCAGAATTCACAAGATACTAACATGAGATGGTGTTGTACTATAAAATTAAAATGATAAATGAATTATAAAAATATAAAAGCTTTGGGAATCTCTTAATTTGTAATTTTTGTAATTTGTAATTGGTAATTTTTAATTTGTTCAAAGTTGTCCCAAATGAGTCAGACTTTGTTTCTAGCCACAAAAAGTACATTATCAAGTACATGTATTTTGAAAATACTGTATGTATTTAAAACCTACCTGTATTGTTGGGGTTCTAATTTGGGTGTGGGGAATTCATGGAATTTCTATAATTATTGGCTGTTAAAGAAATTTGATTCCGTATTTAATAAATGGGGAAAGGGAAGGAATAAAATTGGGTAAGCAAAAGAGTTGAGATAGCACAGTATCAGTCCAGAAGCCGGAGCAGGTTTGGTTGTCATGTTTCCTGGTCTGACACATACTGGTGTCAGATGCTTGAACATCTAGATGTCGTAATGCTAGTTTTGATTCTCCGACCCTCTTCCCTGAGCATTTGTAATCTTATTTGGTTTATCCTGTGTAACTTTAATATTTTAAAACCACAAAAAAACATTAATACTTTCACTTTTTCCACCACATGTAGCCAAAATGTCAGATGCAGAGAAGTTTCTCTATGCTGACCGCAATACCATCAATGAACCTTTGGCCCAGGCAGACTGGGCCTCCAAGAAGCTGGTGTGGGTTCCCTCAGAGAAGCTTGGCTTTGAGGCTGGCTCCGTCAAAGAGGAGTCTGGAGATGAGTGTTTTGTGGAGCTGATTGACTCTGGCAAGAAGATCAAGGTGAACAAAGATGACATCCAGAAGATGAACCCACCCAAGTTCAGCAAGGTGGAAGATATGGCGGAGCTCACCTGCCTGAATGAAGCCTCTGTTCTGCACAACCTGAGGGAGAGGTACTTCTCGGGGCTCATCTATGTAAGTCTGTCTGAACTGCACATGTTTGTGGTTTTCAAGCTCTGATATTGTGAATTTACTGGCAGGTTAACAAATGAACATGCTGACTATGCAGAAAACTTGTGGATAATGCATAATTGTTTCATTACTCCCAGAGAATCATGTAATGTTGGGTTATTTGTGACTTGTTACCTGTAAGTCAATCTGCTTCAAACACTTTATGAAGAATGCCATGTGTAAATCATTGTTTCAGACATACTCTGGGCTCTTCTGTGTGGTTATAAACCCATATAAGCATTTGCCCATCTACACGGAAGAGATTGTTGAGATGTACAAGGGCAAAAAGAGGCATGAGATGCCCCCTCATATCTATGCCATCACAGACACAGCCTACAGGAGCATGATGCAGGGTGAGAACGCTAACTGCATGACTGATACCTTTTATTCATGCCAAAATGGCACTCCTGTTTATGCAATATGCTGTTAATTCTTTTTTTCTTGATCTTTTTAGATCGTGAGGATCAGTCCATACTGTGCACGTAAGCTTGACTTGGAACTTCTAAAATACTGGAAACAAAATAAAATATCAAAATAACCAGCATGGTGTTCTCTTAAAAAAAATAAAAATAAAAAAAATAAAATAAAACATTCTTTATTAATATTTCCCCAGGGGTGAATCTGGTGCTGGAAAAACAGAAAACACCAAAAAAGTTATTCAGTACCTTGCATTTGTAGCGTCATCCTTCAAAACAAAGAAAGATCAAGTGAGTATAAACCCCCTTCTTTCCCACTGAGTTCACTGTCATGGAAGCCAGTCATTCACAAGCAAATGTTCATTTGCGTGCATAGCCGACAGCTCAGTGCTGATTGTCATGACTGAGCTGATTATAAATAACCACATCCATTTTTAACATCAGCTATTGTCTCCAGCTCCCTTCATGACAAATGTCTTGTTTATCGGTTTTCTCTTCCTGTTTTTCATCCTCCATTTTTCCGGTCAAAACTTTCTCCGTTTTTCTTTATGGATTTGAAACTTGTTTCATTTGCTCTCTCTGGACTAGGAAGTAAAAATTCTTGAACATTTCTATATCAGACCTAGACCTGTTCCCACTGGATTTCTAATGACTTTGTGAATACCTGCATATTTGTTCATGGTTGATAATACAATAAACCCTTAAAAAAAAAAAATCCTGTTGTTTGAGTCCCCCTTCATGTTGTGCCCATATTGAGACTTTCTCTCTTTTTCATCCCCCAGAGCAGTGTCACCCTGTCACATGTGAGTTATACACCTTGCCCATTCCTCTCTGTCCAATCATGACATCCAACACCTCTTTTCTGGTCATTTGATCACGGTTGTCTACAGGCTGGATTATGTTGCAAAGTCTCTTAACAGCTTCAGCTAATGCATATTCTAACACTGGTGTGGAACAAAGTTTAATGCAAGAATGGTTTTAAGCATTATAAACGTAATGGAAGAATGTGCTCAACTGCAAAAATGGGCATCATGTTTCAGCCTCAAGAAAAACTTTCATTTGCAAATAGATTATCTGGGTTTACGGTGTATTGATGGATTTGGGAACTTTGTTTCAGGATATGTAGTCCGTTTCACTTATCAGTAATAGTTCCTGCTGTTCTAACTTTTAAATCTTCTCTTAATTCCAATCAATTCTTTGTCTGTCAGGGGGAGTTGGAGAAACAGTTGCTCCAGGCTAACCCAATTCTGGAGGCCTTTGGAAATGCCAAGACTGTGAAAAACGATAATTCTTCTCGATTCGTAAGTTTGCACAGACAAAAATCCACTTGACTTCTCTTAGAAGGTCCCAAGCTCATAAATGTCGACATGAATCAATATAAGCTATTCATTCCCAGGGAAAGTTTATCAGGATAAACTTTGATGTCAACGGTTACATCGTTGGAGCCAATATTGAGACCTGTATCCTTTGACTGAAATCTAAATCGTTAGCTTGTTAATATTTTATAGTTTCCTAAATGTTTCAGTGTTCTTATGCAGAATGTATTCATCCTATTCTGTTAATCCCCTAACAAGCATTTTTCAGATCTGTTAGAAAAGTCTCGTGCAATCAGACAGGCCAAAGATGAACGGGCCTTCCATGTTTTTTATTACTTGTTGACAGGAGCAGGAGACAAATTGCGTGGTGAGAACAATCGTGTGCCATTAACAAATTTAACTCTTACTGTGTTTTGTGAATATACAGAGAGTTTACTTGACTTTAACAGTGAATACCCATGAGACAGTGCAATATACTCTAGAACTAATCTCTGTGAAAAGTTTTTAAAGTTTATTCTCCACTCTACAGCTGAGCTGTGCCTAGAGGACTACAAGAAGTACCGCTTCCTGTCAAATGGAAATGTTACAATCCCCGGACAACAGGATAAAGAATTGTTTGCTGAAACCATAGATGCCTTCAGGATTATGGGCATCCCTGAGGAGGAGCAGACAGGTATAGAGATCCAAACAAGACACTCATTTATCTGTATTTCGTAATCGCCTAAAGGTGTGGCATCTTTCATGAATCAGGCCATCATGAAAAACTGGCAAGCTTTCCTGTGTTGAACTATACTTTGTAGTTATCCTTATACTGAATGAATTTGAAGTTTGGGGTTTTGTGGTTTTGGTTGAGGTGGCCTGTTGGTCTGAGGAAATGTAATGAGTTCTGTTATTATGTCCCAGGTCTTTTGAAGGTAGTATCTGCTGTGCTGCAGTTGGGAAACATGAGTTTTAAAAAGGAACGCAACACTGACCAAGCCTCCATGCCCAATAACACAGGTTTCACTTTCTTTTTTAACATGCACTACAAATTAATCCCAGCTTGGTTTATTCTTGTTATACTTGATGTTTATTCTAGAGTGAAATCAATCATCTTTTCAGAGTTTTAAATGTCCATTTTCTCATTTATCAGCTGCCCAGAAGGTGAGCCATCTCTTGGGCATGAATGTGACTGATTTCACACGTGCCATTCTCACGCCACGCATCAAAGTGGGTCGTGATTGCGTTCAGAAGGCTCAGACTCAAGAGCAGGCTGAGTTTGCAGTGGAGGCTTTGGCCAAAGCCACATATGAGAGACTATTTCGCTGGCTGGTTATGCGCATCAACAAGGCTTTAGACAAGACCAAGCGCCAGGGAGCTTCTTTCATTGGAATCCTGGATATCGCTGGATTTGAAATCTTTGAGGTGTGAAAGGGTTGTGGGAAAAATTTGAATTTGAGTTTTATTTTTGAGTGCCTCCATTCTAGTATAACCATTTTGATTTTCAAATTCTTTCTCTCTCTGTAGCTGAACTCTTTTGAGCAGCTCTGCATCAACTACACCAATGAGAAGCTTCAGCAGCTGTTCAACCACACCATGTTCGTCCTTGAGCAGGAGGAGTACCAGCGTGAAGGCATCGAATGGAGCTTCATCGACTTCGGCCTCGACCTGCAGCCCTGCATTGACCTCATCGAGAAGACTGTAGGTTTATTCTTTCCTCTTCAAACTTTGTAGATTCCTTTTGCTTGTCTCAAATCCTCCTTAATTCCTTGGTTTCTTTTCTTTCCATGTGTTTTTTTTTTTGGCTTTATTTTCCCCTCCACCCATCCCTATCAGGCTGGTCCTCCAGGAATCCTGGCTCTGTTGGATGAGGAGTGCTGGTTCCCTAAAGCCACAGACAAATCCTTTGTGGAGAAAGTTGTTCAGGAATTGGGCAACAACTCAAAATTCCAGAAACCCAAGAAGCTCAAAGATGATTCTGACTTCTGTATCATTCACTACGCTGGCAAAGTAAGCGCTATTATGGGTCTTAAACATTATTTGAACAAGATTAGTTTATCATGTTTGTAACGTAATTAATACTCTGGATGTCTGTATCATGAAGTCATACTGGATAAGCAATGACTGTGGAAACTGCTGAGGTGGGCAAGTGAACGCATCACAAATTTATAGTTTTAAGTATAAAAAAATGTATTTCAGCACTTCCTTGTTTTAGAAAATTTTCTCTTACCTCCCCATATAAAACTAAAAACAAATGGGGTTTGAGGAAATACCTTATTGGATGGTATTTATTTATTTTTATTTTTAAGTGTCATGTATGTGTCTGTCTATTGGTTTGCTACAGGTTGATTACAAGGCAAATGAATGGCTAATGAAAAACATGGACCCTCTTAATGACAATGTGGCTACTCTACTCAACCAATCATCTGACAAGTTTGTGTCGGAGCTCTGGAAGGATGGTATGACACTGAGTAGATGATTAACCAGTAGATTTATTTAATGGTATTTTGAGCTCTGGAAAGACGCTATATAAATGAAATATTATTATTAATACATTTGAGAATTAATGTAAACGAGATTTGACTACAATCCACCTGCTGCATTGAGCTTTTGTTTGTCAGGCTTTTAGGTCGTCATAGAGAAAAGTGAGTCTGGTTCTGCCAGTGTGTAATATGCAGGTGGTCTGCTACTATTTACCCTGGACACTAAATGACTCCACAGATAAATGTGAAAAGTTGTCTTATCTCTTTTGTTAGTTTCCGGCTTAATGTTTTTTGTTTTTCATTGTTTTCATCAGTGGACAGAATTGTGGGATTGGACAAAGTGGCAGGAATGGCTGAATCCTTGCATGGAGCCGTTAAGACTCGCAAGGGAATGTTCCGTACAGTAGGACAGCTATACAAAGAGCAGCTGACAAATCTGATGACCACTCTCAGAAACACCAACCCTAACTTTGTCCGATGCATCATCCCCAATCATGAGAAGAAGGTGTGAAGAGCGATCAGGCTGCACAAACGTGTTGAGTATTTTTCTCATGTACCTTTTGAGGCCTCTAACAGTTTACGTCGCTGCTTTTCTCCTCTAGGCTGGTAAATTGGCACACAATCTGGTTCTAGACCAGCTAAGGTGTAATGGAGTTCTGGAAGGAATTCGGATCTGTAGACAAGGGTTCCCCAACCGCATTGTCTTCCAGGAGTTCAGACAAAGGTATTTGGATTTTCCAGAATGAGTATTCCGCCTGCTTGTACACAATGAATAATGCATATATAGTTGGTTTTTGTTTGATTTGGTATCTATAGACTTAAGATAAAAATATCTTTAGTCTCTAATTTATTCTCCCCTAATATAATTTCAGATATGAGATCCTCACACCAAATGCCATCCCCAAGGGCTTTATGGATGGAAAGCAGGCCTGTGTCCTCATGGTAAGAGTTAATGCACACATGACAATTGATATGTTTAGTTAAAAATGTTAACTTGTTGTCAGTCACATGTATAATTTTTTTTCTCTCACTCAGATCAAAGCCCTAGAACTGGATTCTAACTTGTATCGTATAGGTCAGAGTAAAGTGTTCTTCAGGGCTGGAGTTCTCGCCCACCTGGAAGAGGAGAGGGATCTGAAGATCACGGATGTCATTATCACTTTCCAGGCCTGGTGTAGAGGCTATGTTGCTAGGAGGTAAATATTTAAATTTGTACAAATTCAAGCTACAACAGAGATTGAAGTGCTAAAAATTACTTGAGCTTAATGTTTTTTTTTTTTTAGGGATGCACCAATATTACAATTCTGGCTGCTGCTGATAACTAAATTATGTGTCTTGGAGAACAGGGGACTGAAGATGTTTGTCAAGTGTTAATTGAACAGGACAGTTTGACAGTGATAAACTGGGGTTTGTTTTATATAGAGCCTTTGCCAAGAGGCAGCAGCAGCTAACGGCCATGAGGGTGATCCAAAGGAACTGTGCAGCCTACTTGAAACTCAGGAACTGGCATTGGTGGAGACTCTTCACCAAGGTACACATCCAGATTCATTCACCTGTATGTTTATTTGAGCAAGATATCTAAAAGAAATGTCTCCACTTCTTGGTTTTCAGGTGAAGCCTTTGCTGCAGGTGACCAGACAGGAAGAGGAAATGGTCGCTAAAGAAGAAGAGTTGGTTAAGATGAAGGAGAGACAGCAGCAGGCTGAGGACCAGCTCAAAGAGTTTGAGGCCAAACAACAGCAGGTATATATGGGCGTGATGTGTTTCCCCCTACAAGATTCTTTCTTGGGGTCCATAACCTTATCAGATATTTCCTTGTGAAAGTTAAATGCAGAGAAGATTGCACTGCAGGAGCAGTTGCAGGCAGAGAAAGAGATGTATCAAGAGGCTGAAGAGATGAGGGCACGTCTTGCTGTACGCCAGCAGGAATTGGAGGAGATCCTACATGATCTGGAGTCCCGCTTGGAAGAAGAGGAGGACAGAGTATCACAGTTTCAGACGGAGAGGAAGAAGATGCAACAGAACATTTCGGTAAGTGAGGAAGTTTGATAAAATAGTTTGCATTTGGGAGATCGTTGCTTTAGAGTTTCAGATTGAGATTACGGTTCACTTGTTATTGAAAACCTAAAATCCTATCCCAGGATCTAGAGCAGCAACTGGATGAGGAGGAAGCTGCCAGACAGAAGCTGCAGTTGGAGAAAGTCACCATGGATGCCAAGCTGAAGAAGATGGAGGAGGAAATTATGGTTCTTGATGACCAAAACGCCAAACTTAACAAGGTCTAACAAATGTGTTATGCTTTTACATTAATCAGTGTGGTTTCAATTCAGTAATCGAGGTGGGAAATTTAACCTGGTCCTGATTCCACCATATGATACTGACTCCTGAAAATTAATGCAATGTTACACACGCAAAAAATGCTTTAGTAGTATTTCACTGCAACTAAAATGTTTCCCAAAAATGAATTTAACTAGAGTTGAGATGCAAAAACTATTTAATGCTTGTCCTGATAGTTGTGTGTTGGCATCTGTGCTTGCAGGAAAAAAAGCAGCTTGAGGAGAGAATTTCTGAGTTCACTACTAACATGGCTGAAGAGGAAGAGAAATCCAAGAGTTTGCAGAAACTCAAAAACAAACATGAAGCCATGATTACAGACCTGGAGGGTAAGCATTTTCAGGACCTTGAAATGGTTTTCAGTTTTGGACTTTTCAGTCCAAGAATGCTAATTGGGGGAAAACCGATCTATTTACAGCAACAAAGAGTTATGTTGCAGTGTTCTCTTTTGTCCATCTCTGTTCATCTTTACTTTTTTTCAGTTTTTTACATGTTACATGTCTACTCTTATAGATCGTTTAAGGAAGGAAGAGAAGCAGAGGCAAGAGTTGGAGAAGAGTAGGCGGAGGTTGGAGGGTGACTCTACGGAGCTGCATGATCAGATTGCAGAGCTGCAGGCTCAGATCGCAGAGCTCCGTGCTCAGCTGGCCAAGAAAGAGGAAGAGCTCCAGGCTGCACTAGCAAGGTAAGTAAAACAAAAAAACCTAACAGAGGTTACTTGGAGGATTTAACTTCCATTCCATACACTTAATTTCTTGATACACCCCCCCCCCCGCACACTACCTACTGTAGGATTGAGGAGGAAGCTGCACTTAAGAATGCTGCCCAGAAGAACATTCGTGAGTTGGAGGCCCAGCTCTCAGAGCTGCAGGAAGATCTGGAGCTGGAGAAAGCTGCTCGTGCTAAAGCTGAGAAACACCGCAGGGACCTGGGAGAAGAACTAGAGGCTCTAAAGACAGAACTTGAGGACACACTGGACTCTACTGCAGCTCAGCAGGAACTCCGGTTAGCCATGAGGAAAAACTGTTTGGGCTAGTGAAGACCTGATTTAAGAAATTTTTGCTTCATCAATCTGTACTTTTGCGTTTAATTTATGATTGGTAATTACACTTGGATTATCCGTGATGTGAATTGTGCAAGGGTAGCATGTGAATCTTATGGGAAAATGAAGGAACTACTGCGCAGTCCTATGTATCAGTTTCAAGATTTTTCTCTTCCTATCTGAAGGGCAAAGAGAGATACTGAAGTGTCTCAGCTGAAGAAGACTCTGGAAGATGAGGCTCGTTCACATGAACAGATGCTAGTTGAAGTGCGACAGAAACACAACCAGGCCTTTGAGGAGCTCAATGAACAGCTTGAGCAGGCCAAAAGGGTGAGACCATGTGCTTCTAAACTATAGAGGCTGTTAATGATGCCACCTTTAAAAAAAAAAAAAAACCTTGACATTCCCAATTTTCAAAGCTATTTTTAAAAAGATGGCACTATTATTAAAATGTAGCAATGTTGCATATTGTATGTATCTAGCACTCCTAGCACTTTTTAGAAAGATGACTACTTCAAATCTGACCAGTTTATTTTAAGGTAGTGTTTTTCTGAGAAGTCTGGATTTTCTTTACATCCACAAAAGCAAACTGTAGAAAAATGTTGACTAACTTTCACTGTCGGATCCCTCAGGGTAAAGCATCTGTGGAAAAAGCTAAACAGGCTCTGGAGAGTGAACGCAATGAACTTCAGATCGAACTTAAGTCATTGTCACAAGGCAAAAATGAATCGGAGCAGCGAAGAAAGAAAGCAGAATCACAGCTCCAGGAGCTACAGGTCAAACATGGAGAGAGTGAGAGACAGAAACAGGAACTGGCCGATAAAGTGTCGAAGATGCAGGTATTGAAACTAAAAGGATCTTGTAAATTGTTACACTTGAATAATTGCACATTTTAGTGGAAATTTGTGCCTAGTTGAAAATCATAATTTGTCAATGTTTAGGTGGAGCTCGAAGCTATACAGGGCACCCTGAGCAAGGTGGAGAGCAAATCCATCAAAGCTGCAAAAGATTGTTCTACTGTTGAATCTCAACTTAAAGACGCACGGGTATGATTTGGTCATGCACTGTTGTTCACAATTCCCACACTTGTCACTGATGGTTGCTGAGTGACTGTTGGTCACAGGTGTTATTAGTCCTGCTTGCCCTAACTTTAATGATGAACTTTCACAGATGTTTTGCTGATTTTAAAAATAAAACCTGATTCAGTTTCAAAATTGTTTATATATTTTCTCTGTGGATAGGCGTTATTGGAAGAGGAGACCAGGCAGAAGCTTGCACTCTCCACTCGTATTCGGCAACTGGAGGATGAGCAGAACAACCTGAAAGAGATGCTGGAGGAGGAAGAGGAGAGCAAGAAAAATTTTGAAAAGCAGCTTCACACGGCTCAAGCTCAGGTGTGTGCGACCCTGAGTCCGTGGACATGTTCTTCTAGATGATTTATGCTGATCAAGAAGCAATCTGTGTTTGAAAGCACTGTTCTTATTGTTTCTGCTTTTGTTTCTCAGTTGGCAGACATGAAGAAAAAGGTTGAGCTAGAGGCCCAGAGCCTGGAAAGTATGGAGGATGGGAAAAAGAAATTGCAGAGGGAGGTGGAAAGCATGATGCAGCAGTTGGAGGAGAGGAATGCTGGCTACGATAAACTGGAGAAGACCAAGACACGTCTGCAGCGGGAGCTAGATGATGTCCTAGTAGACCAGGCTCACCTGTGCCAAACCGTTCAGGAGCTGGAACGGAAACAGAAGAAGTTTGACCAGGTAGAACTTTTTTTGCATATTTTGAATGCTACTTCTCTTGGTGTTTTTCTATAAAGTTTAAAGTCATGTTCAATTGCCTTTTAGTGATAAAATAACTCAATCTGTGCAGATGCTGGCAGAGGAGAAGAACATCTCTCAGAAGTATGCAGAGGAGAGGGATCGAGCTGAGGCAGAGGCCCGTGAGAAAGAGACCAGAGCCCTGACTTTGACTCGAGAGTTGGAGGGCATTACTGACTTAAAGGATGAACTGGAGAGGGTCAACAAGCAGCTCAAAACCGAGATGGAGGACCTGATTTCATCCAAAGATGATGCTGGCAAGAGTGTATGTGAAACTTAAGTATTACATGTATTTTAAGACAACAGCTCCGTTCCAAAACCTAATAAGCTGCCCAAATTTGACCAATTATCCTTACAACCTTAAAATTTCATTAGGATCATTTGATTTAATTTGACTGGTGGGCAAATGACTATCCAGTGTGCTTTTGGCAGTTATGGTGCAGAATGCTAAAAGTGGTGGTTATGATTTATTACCTCTTATCGTAGCTGTGCACAATCTTTCATTTATTTTAAGGTGCATGAACTTGAGCGGGCCAAGCGAGGAATGGAACAGCAGTTAGCAGAAATGAAGACTCGGCTGGATGAGCTGGAGGATGAACTGCAGCTCACAGAAGATGCCAAATTGCGCTTGGAAGTCAACATGCAGGCCATGAAAGCTCAGTTTGAGAGAGACTTGCAGAGCAGAGATGAGCAGGGTGAGGAGAAACGGAAGCAGCTAGTCAAACAGGTATGTGCTCGCCGGCCTGACTTCTCCAAAGCAATGTTAATCCATGAAATGCTAATGCATGTTGGGAAACTGGGAGATAATACACAACTACTCGTTATGCTTGAATATGTCAGGTGCGCGAGATGGAGATGGAGCTTGAGGATGAGAGGAAACAACGGGCTCAGGCGGTCTCTGTGCGCAAGAAGCTCGAGCTGGATCTGTCAGAGTTCGCTGCTCAGATTGACAATGCCAACAAGGCTCGAGATGAGGCCCTCAGACAGCTCAAGAAACTACAGGTATTCACATACACATTCTACAGGAGCATGCATCACTTTTGTAATAAAGTGGTGGGGACAATTTTCTGGTTTCAAGAACCAGAAGTCATACATTATGTGTACTTTTGCATTTTGAATAAAATGCAATGTGGTATCCATGTCATTTCCTCTCTTGGTTTGCAGGTCCAGATAAAAGATCAGATGAGAGAGTTTGAGGATCTGCGCCTGTCCAGAGATGAGGCTCTTAACCAGGCTAAAGAAAATGAGCGCAAGCTCAAGAGCATGGAGGCTGAGATCATGCAGCTGCATGAGGTTTGTCTTGTTTGATCAGCAACTAGGGTAAATTTGTTTGGTAGGTGAGAAGAATAGTTATTTTTTTAAATATTACAGATATGGTAAACGTTTCCTATTTTTGTCTCTGTAGGATCTGGCTTCTGCTGATAGAGCAAAGAAACAAATCCAACAAGAACGAGATGAGCTGCAGGATGAGATCCATAGCCAGAATGCCAAGAAGTGAGTTACCTATTGTTATGGTGACGTATTGTTTGGTAGGGTATCCTGCATTAGACCGTCAGTCACCAAGTGTATTGGGTTTCTTACTGGGTTCAGTGGTTTAAATGAGTGTATACTTTTTTTTTTTTTTTTTTTTTTTCTCCATCAGCTCGCTGAGCAGTGACGAGAGGAGGAAACTGGAGGCACATATTGCTCAGCTTGAAGAGGAACTTGAGGAAGAACATCTCAATGTGGAACTGGTCAGTGATCGACTGAAGAAAGCTACACTGCAGGTAGAGTACAGAGAGCTTCATGAGATGATGACTGAGATTGGGAACACTTCAAACAGTGTTCGTGACTCTCTGTGGCTTTATTTTGGTTCAACGTCAGGCTGAGCAGGTTACAGTGGAGTTGACTGCAGAGCGTGGTAACGGTCAGCGTCTGGAGGGTTTGCGCTCTAAGCTGGACCGCCAGAACAAGGACCTAAAGCAGAAGCTTCAGGATTTGGAGACAACTGTGAAGAGCAAGTACAAGTCCACCATCACTGCCCTGGAGGCCAAGATCCCACAGCTCGAAGAGCAGTTGGATGTTGAGATTAAGTAAGTGATGTTCGAGATGGTTTGTGTTATATAAAGCATAATTACACCTCAAATCCCACAGTAACCTATCAGTTGTCAGCTTGGGTTGTAAGGTATGTATTATTAGTATGTTAACCTGATGCAGCTTTCCTCTGTGATTTACTTTCTCTAAAAACCAAACTTCATTTACTACCTGTCAGGGAGAGGCAGCAGTCCACAAAACAGGTGCGGCGTATGGAGAAGAAGCTCAAAGAGATCTTACTGCAGGTTGATGATGAGCGACGCAATGCTGAGCAATACAAAAATGAGGTAGGCGTTGCAATCAATTTATAATACAGCAAGCTTGTTCAAAATACTGCCAAGAAAAAGTCTTAATTTGATCTTTTGTATGTTCTCAATCAAAGGTGATTTTGGTCCACTTGTACAAGTACAGCTAATTTAAATCCAAGGCCTGTTTTGTTGTTGTGACCATAAAATAGGAACATTATTACTAGTTAAAGTTTTACTCTTAATGGTGGAAGTAATCAGTATTTTGAATTCCATTCCTGATGAAACCTTCCTCTTGGTCAGACTGAGAAGCTGAACACGCGTATGAAGCAGTTGAAGAGACAGCTTGAAGAAACTGAGGAGGAAGCGGCTCGAGCTAACGCCTCCCGCAGGAAGCTGCAGAGAGAACTTGAAGATGCCACAGAATCTGCTAGTCTTATGAACCGAGAGGTCAGCACCCTTAAGAACAAACTCAGGTGCGTGCTCTGCTGCTTTGTCATATCATCATTACTACACAAACATTGCTTTTAAAATGAGAAATTACTGACATACAAGACTGAATTCAGTAAATTTGTACGCCACATTTAATGTTATGTTCATGTTCTCTAGGCGTGGAGATTTCTCTGTAAATGTACGTCGTACAGCTGGACGTTCGGGTGTGGATAGTGATGAGGAGAACGATCTGAAGAGCGAGGGGTCAGAGACGACTCCTGAATAAATTTCAGCGTATCGAAGCAGAGTCTATGTGGTTACAGATGAGGATCTATTATTTGCCACAAAGTTTGTCTGGTTTGAATGAAATCTGTATGCTTTGAGGGCAACTGTTAATGGGGTTTTTGCTGCATTTTTCAATGTTTAAAAGCAGGTTTTGAGCCAAACAATTACACAAGCCATGAGCATAACCTTGCGTTCAAGATAAACAAAAATAAGGGCAAAGAAAAATCTTTCATTTTGCCACTTTTTCTACCTGTTGATGACTGCCTGGTGATGCATTTGATTTAAATATTGGCTATTTATATTTTACATCAGAGACCAAGTATTTATCCATTTTCAAACTAAATTAAGTGTTAGGAGATAATTTTTTTTTATAACTGATCATGGGAAGAAGTTTCCTTATGCAATAATAGTATGTAGTCCAGGATTTGCAGGAGTGTTACTTATCAGCCAAAGAGATTCTTATTTTGTTTCAAGAGCACTTCAGCACCAACTAAGCCGCCTTCCTAATTGTTTCACTAGCACCTTTCCACATCTTCTACTCCTGTTTTAGAATGAAGACTTTGATATTGTTAGATATTGTTAGTTTTTGAGAGTGCTCAGGATTTGTACATCACATATGACTGCAAACTAAGTGGTGTTTTTTTTCTTTTTTTTTGGTTCCTTGATGTTATGAAGATAACACTTTAGGTGGTGGGGTGTAAGTTTTCATTTGTTCTCAAATGTTTAATTTTCACTGTATTTGCTTACAAGATTTCTGTAACTTTAGTATTTGTCTGCATTACACATTATATTTTTCCTGCTGTATGTTTCGAACAATCCATTTGGAGACTATCATGAAAGGCCTATAGATTGTCAAACTTCAGTGCAGTGGACTGACTTTATTTGGAGCAATTGAAAATATATTTTCCACTAATTTGTCACATACTGTTTCTTTGCATCTGATTAAAGCTTTGTCTTTTGTACCCTCAATTTCATCTCCAATTTTTTTTTCCAAAGCACAGCAGAATTTCATTATAGATCATATTGATCTAGTGGTCTAATGGTTAAAGATATGTGCCAAGACTGCAGATTCAAACTCTATAAAGGCACATGATTTTTTTATGATTGCTTGTTTAAGCGGTCTCTGATAATTTTACTGTTCTTTATTTTAAATTAGCTCTTGGTGGGTTTTTCATCAGTCAATGACCAATGCCAGTAATAAAGTCCAATCTCTCTTAATATGTCTTGGAGTAAAATTTAAACATTTATTTTTAACCTAGTATTAACTTTCATTTATTTCAAAAGTATTAGGAGTTTGGTGTGATGTACCTCGGTGTTCCAGTGGGGGGAATCACGCGTCTCTCCCCGGAGCACGTGTAACCAGCACCGCTGGAATAATCGAGCTAAAACCGGTTCTTTCCCGTTGTTCCGCTGACTGCGCAAAGAGTAAGCATGAGTTACGCAAACAACTTACAACTTTCTCACGCAAGCGTAACTCCGAACTATGGGCTGTGCTCACGGTCTCACCGCAGGAAGGTGTTCTTGAAAACTGTTGTGTAACCTGCTGTTTCACCTCTACTTCAATAAACATTGATTGCTTGAAAAGAAGATACGCAATCTTTTAGAGATATCGGAAAAAGGAGCAACTGTGTGTAAGGTAAAGTTTATGGCTTTATGATGGATTGAGGAGGTGACTGCTAGCTTTACCGGCTAACTGACAGAAATCAGCTGACGTGTGTTGCGCCACCTTTTTTCCAAACATTTTCCAGTGTGTGTATTGCCAGCTTATTTTACGAAGGAAACTGTATAGGAGCAGTTGGTAAGTTAAGTTAGCCGTTGCAGGATATTTGAAACGTAACGTTAGTATGCTGGGCTATTTAAATTAGCATTAGCTATTCTGTAATTTTCTACACATTTCTATATGCATATGTCATATTTTATTATTTAAATGGTGGTTTTTGTATCTAAATGTGTCGGCGCTGTATGTAGGTACAGTTGACAGCTGTGTGTAAAGTGACAGAAAGATCGATAATCATGATGAAGATCAGTCCTCATTCACTCTTCTTCTTCGGTCCTTAACAGACAGGTAACGTTAACGTTAAACATAAAATGTACGTTAACTTTAAATCTTTCTGAGACACTCTCTGCTTTCCCCCACGACAAGCTTTAACACACGACTATTTTTTTCTTGATTGTGTGCCTGGTTGTGTGTGATGGTGGGTTGGTCATTAATTTAATTTCTCCCTCATGCAGTCTGGAATCAAAGCTTTGACGTCTAACATCACAACGGCCATAGAAGAGGTAAAAAGGAGGGAGTTGAGCTCTTCCTCTGTACAAACCTCATCATCCTCTCCGTCTGGAATGGAGATTGCCCTGGTGAGTTGGTGCTAAGGCTGTGTGCTTTAATGTAGAGCTATTCTACTGAAGTTTAATGTGAAATGCTCGATAACCAAAAGATGAATATAATAGAATAGACTGACATTAAACTACTTAGCCTGATCTTCTATTAAAAGCCTATTTAAATAACCTTAAAGTTGATTCAACAGGTAAGTCAGGGCAAGCAGTTCAATGTCATGCTATTCTAATATTGGGCTGCTATCATTAGCAGAGAAAAGCAATCATATTTTTTTCATGTCTTATTTGTAATAGTATGAATACGTTTTGACGGCACTGTTTTTCTCAGGCAAAGTCATTTTTATGTGTAAAAGGCATAAGAAGATCCAAAAGTCATTGTTTTTCTTTGTTGTACAACCCGACTGAACCTATGTTGGAATAATAGGATATATGCATCCAATGTATGACCCACATTTTCTGTGTCGCATCCACGCAAGCACACGCTCACGCACATATGCCTTCGGCAACTGCATGACTCGCGCTGTGCTGAAAGCACTTGATCTGGAACACAAACGAAAGCGAGGGACTGAAACCACGGATGTGTGATAAGGAGTGTGAAAAACCAGTGCTGAGATCTGCAAGCATGGAAGCTTGTGGATTAAGCCATTGAATCTCTTTCTGTTGGGTGGGAGGGGGTTAAGGAGAGATTTGTGGCCATTGTGTTTGAGAGGAGAGAGATGGGGGCTTACTCTGTCATGTGCTGTTAGCAGCAGCAGAAAGAGTGAGAGAGAGAGATGCAAGAGAAAAAGGACCCTCAGCCCAAATCTGCCAGCAGCCTGGGAAAGGTAGGGCAGATTAGTCAGTGGCTCACTGTATGTTTCTCTAGTGTGTGTTTCTGCGCATTTGTGTGTGTGTGTCTGCCTATCACTCGTATCTTGCTGTTTTCATGCTTCTAAATGAACCTCAGCGCTCCGAGGAGCCTGTCGGCAACGCTCAAGTCTTGATGTGCATTTCAGTGTGTATGTGATGATGCTGACGGTGTCAGTGTGTGGTTGTGCATCTGTGTTCGGTGTGGTTCTCTATTATGGTAAATTTTAATGTCTGTTCATGTGTATGTGTGGTCATGCACACTTACACAACCAATTTTTTTTTTCATTTGCATAAATGTACATGCAAATGACACCGTGTAATTGAAGGTTTGGGGTCCATGCAGGACACCAAATGTAGGATGGATATTCAGTGCGTGAGAATATCCTTTTATCTGGGATGTCAGTGTTGGTCACTGTGGTGTTTTTAGTGCTCTTGCAGTAAATGGTGACTGTTATGTTGAGAAAATGAATGTAGTATAGTATTTGTACCTAAGTCTGTTAAAGGGGGCATAACTTGGTAAACATTGTTATTCTGTGTTTTTGCATAGCTCCCTTCCTAGCCCACCCAGAACGGTAATGAAAACCAAGCTGCAAAAATATCATGAACATATTAGCATATGACCGCCCATGTTTATATAGCTCAGCCCTCTTAATAATATCTTAACATTCTGTTTTATATTTAATTTGTATGTAACCATCTGTGAGTAGAAAATAAGACAAAAATATAATATTCATGAGGACAGGTTAGTAAGGTGTAACAGTAAATAAAAGACCTAAAAAACATACAAATAAGTCGCATTTATCATCTGGAGATTTGTATATGCCAAAATATACCTTTAGGAATTGTACTCTCAACATAAAACATGGAAAAAGAGATTCAACGCCATTACAGAAAGCCTCAGCTTGTTTAATTTGAAGGGTCAGAGCGGGGTTGAAAGATGGTCTAAACTGTGATCTAAGATAGTTTACTATGACTGTTTTTGTTGAACTAACATGTAAAGTGGACTTAAAGGAGAAGCAAAATGGTAGAACAGTGTTGAATATGGCCCCTTTAAAGTGCTGCCTGAATTGTGTTCTATTAAACTGTAGTTTCATCACCCCATCATCATCTTTCTGTTCATCTCAAAACCATTTGACTTCTCTTCTGCTGTCACTCCGCATTTTATATCCATCCATTTATACTCTTTTCTATCTTTAACCTTTGTCTCCTCCTTCAGTCCTTGTTTTCTCAAACTCTGTCTTTCTGGGTTTGTTCTCTCAGGCTCATCCTGCCCTGAAGGCCTTCATGTGTGGCTCTCTCAGCGGCACCTGCTCCACTCTGCTGTTCCAGCCGTTGGATCTGGTGAAGACCAGACTGCAGACCCTGCACAACAACATGCACCCAGGGTGAGACACCACCAACTGACATGCCTGCTGTGACCCTCGCTGACCATGTCTAGACATAGGCCTGCAGTTAGACGGCTGTCCTCTTGCCCTGATCTTTGTCTGGTATTAGATGTCAAGGTTTAGTTTCAGGATGTGATTGACAGATAATAAACATGTCTTGCATAGTTAATATACGTAATCATTAATGTTGTCCTTCTGACTAAGAGCTAATTTAGCATAGCATGTCATAGAACATCAATTCTTTAAAGGGAAAACAATGTTATATCCCAATTTTGCCTAGTACTGACAACTAATAGTTTTTGGTATTTGTTAAAGCATGCTGCTTAAAGTTAGTGATTTCAACAAATGTAGTTAGGATTTTAGTCAGTCGATGATAAAACTGATACAATTCCGTAAACTAAATTCAAAACGAAACCCAAGGCATATCTACAGATCCAAAATTTCACAGAGATTTTGGAATAAACTTGACCTGAGCTAGTAAGCAAACTCATAGCAACTTATATTGGCAACAGTTGCTTGCTTTTGGTTTATTCAGTGTTTTTGGTTGTTGTGACAATTGTGAGGTTTTAGCCTGTATTGTTTTTTTTGGTGAGATACGAGTGCCGTGTTTATATAACCACGTCCTGTCTGTATACTGTGTGGGAGTGCTCTGTTTTAAACTATCTGCTCCTCTCAGCTTTGCAGAGGATAACATGTTGCCATGTCAAATTATGTGTCCTCATAAGCTCAGCATGCCATCTAAATGCAAAGATGTTTGGCTCGTTCTGTCTGTTTTTGCCCTTCTTTGTCTCCCTGTCTGTGTCCATCATGACCATTTCTATTTTTGTCTTTGCTTCTCAGTGCTCCTAAAGTGGGGATGATTACAGTCTTTTTCAACGTGATCCGCACAGAGAAGCTGCTTGGCCTGTGGAAGGGGGTTTCACCGGTGAGTCAATTGTATTGGCTGATGTGTCCATTTCCTTTGGTACTGCCTGATCTCAGACAAATGTCCAATTCTTCATTGAATTTCAACTGTAGATTATGTATTTTAATGTGGCACGAACAAAACTCCTGTTGTCCTGTGAGGAATATTATGTTATCTGGATTAAAAATAAAAATTACAAAAATAAAAACAGACTTTTGCAAATGTGTAAATTGCACACACAGCCATTTTTATGTCACCTTATTTCACAAAAAAAAAAAATTATGTATCCACTGTTGAAATATAAACATTTAAATGAAAATAAAATAAAATATATTAATGGAAAAAAAAAACATTCATGGCAGATTAATTCAAACATACATTAAATAACAAAGACAACAGGTTAAGTTTAAGTAAAACTGTAATAAATATGTTATACAGTGAATATATTTAGCAAAATGCTTCTATCTAGAATGATTTTTATCAAGTTTATGGACATTGAATGGCATTCCTGAAGAAAATGTTGCTTTGCTTGACATTGTTTACTTTCTGAAGCTGAAACACTGACTAAATGATTACATGAGAAATGATACATTTCAGTAGGTTGTTTGTTTCAAAATATCTTCTGATGTTCCTTCATATTTATTTTGTGCTGTAACTAGTAGTAAAGTGTAAAACAGTGGTTCTCAACCTGTGGCCCATCACGAATCCACATGCGACCCACCATGCTGAACACAACTAAAAAATAATTTCAGTTTTACAGTTAATTTTAGTTTTTACATTAATTTAAAAATGTACTAAACAAATACAAGCTATAATATTTTTCATATATTATTTTCAGACATGACCAGACCTATGTAATCACACAATTTATGTTACGCATTTAACAAACGCTTAACATGCGCGCACTTTGGCAGAATTCAATTCAAATAGTCATCAGCAGCCATTAGTTAGGTAAAGTTGAGCATCAGAATGGACAAATTTGTTAAGGGGAGAAAACAAAAAGTGGAAAATGCCAGCAAAGGAACTCATACAAACAAGAATAGGCGCAAATTCAGCATTGAAGGTAGAAGAGAGCTGGACTTTCGGTTTGCCCTCCACTCAGTTGAAGATGTTCAGGCAAAAAGAAACACCCATACTACGCAGCAGTCATCCTTAATTACAGAAATGTGGCAAAACATCTCTAGAGAGAACCTTCGATTATTAAATTCGAAAATGCTTTCCATATTTGGATCAACATTGGCTACATTTGTGAACGCACATTTTTTTTCTTCCTGACAGCATCGGGTGTTTTATTAATGTTGAGTAGAATTTATTTATTTCAATAAATGTAATCGTTTAGATATCATAATATTTAGGCTAAATATAATATTATAAATCTGGTTGGTTTGTATTGATGACGTAATATGTAAGTTAAATGTGTGCGGCCCTTGAGACTTGGACCATAGTGCGGCCCGCTGGAAAAAAAGGTTAAGGTCCACTGGTGTAAGAGATGATTATGCTACGGTTACACCACATTAAAGAGCCTTAAAACCACGTGCATTGTTTGCATTATATGATAAAATTAACCGAATTTGAAAGCTGAGAGTGATTTATTTTAAAAATATATTTCATCCACCTCCTAAATGATTGCATTCAATGTGTTTCGCCTGCTCGCTCTGAGGCGCAAGTAATTTATTATAAATGAAAATTATTACATTCAGTAGCTTCTTCTACTTTTCTTAGTGATCTTTAATGCCAGTTTATCAGGAAGTGACAATTTTGTTTTCTTTGAATGGAAACGGTTCTTGTTCGCAAATGTTTTATGCAATATTAAAATTTTGCGCATGAGCTAAATTAGCAACTTTAGATGTTATCCAGGCTACTGACAGTCGAAAATCAGAGAAACTAATTAAATGTCACTGTTTTGGTCAATGACCCAAAACCAACTATATTGTTTGCCAAAATTTCAGTGCATCACTATTTATTTATTTATCTTTGTATATCAAATACTGTAGTTGTACCTGTCTCACTTGTCCCGCTTTCTGTCCTGCAGTCGTTCATGCGATGTATCCCTGGTGTGGGGATCTACTTCAGTACATTTTACTCGCTGAAGCAGCACTTCTTCCAGGATAGGTCTCCGAGTGCTGGGGAGGCGGTGTTGCTAGGGGCGGGGGCTCGTTGTGTGGCAGGCGTGGCCATGCTGCCCATCACAGTCATTAAGACTCGTTTTGAGGTAAGGATCTTTACAGAGCTCTGACACTGTACTGTATGCACATTGAAAATGCATGTTTTCTGCTGTGCTTATTCACTGTTGCATGTTTTATTTCAGAGCGGGCGGTACAATTACCTAAGCGTAGCTGGAGCCCTTAAAAGTGTGTTCCAGAATGAAGGTCCCGGGGCTCTTTACTCCGGGCTCACAGCGACTCTGCTCAGAGACGCCCCGTTCTCTGGCATCTATGTCATGTTCTACAGCCAGGCCAAAAAGGCTTTGCCAGAGGGTGAGCTTCTGATCAGTCATGATTGTGATGTGATCTGAGGATATGGCATTGTGTAATGAAGTCTTCTCTCTCTCACGCACTCAGAGATCAGCTCGTCCTCCTTTGTCCCACTGGTTAATTTTGGCTGTGGTGTGGTGGCTGGTATTTTGGCCTCTCTTGCCACTCAGCCAGCAGACGTGATCAAAACCCACATGCAAGTGAGCCCAGCGTTGTATCCCAAGACCAGTGACGCTGTACGCCACGTTTATGCGGTAAGCATCACAGGATAAATCATATCTGTTGACCTTTAGTGTCCTTTAGAAGTATTTTTAAACACAAAATGTTATTTTAAACTGCGTGAAACAAAATTCACTAAATTTCCTGAAATACAATACCATTTACATTACCATATATATGACCCTGGAGCACAAAAGCAGTCCTAAGTAGTACATGTGTATTTGTAGCAATAGCCAACAATACATTGTATGGGTCAAAATGATAAACAAAAAATATTTTATGGCAAAACTCATTAGGATATTAAGTTAAATCTATTTTGTAAATGTCCTACCGTAAATATATCAAAGCTTGATTTTTGATTAGTAATATGCATTGCTAAGAATTTAATTTGGACAACTTTAAAGGCAATTTTTTCAATATTTAGATTTGTTTGCACCGTCAGATTCCAGATGTTCAAACAGTTATATCCCAGCCAAATTTTGTCCTATCATTACGAACCATATGTCAATGGAAAGATTATTCATTCAGTTTTCAGATGATGTATAAATCTCAATTTCAAAAAATTTACCATTAAATCTGGTTTTGTGGACCAGGGTAACATACATATATACAGATGGCATATAATACTATATATATATATATATATATATATACCAGTTTGGGATCAGTAATTTGCTTTGTTTATTGTTTATTTATTTATTTATGTTCAGGGATGATACATTAAATTGATTAACAGTAAAGCCTTGTTACAAAATAAAATATATCTGTTTCTGATATTTTCTGCTTTTAACTTTCTAATCATCACAGTTTCCACAAAACCATTATAATAATATTGATAATTATAAGAAATGTTTTTAAGAAATGAAGCATCCAATAAGCATAATAGATTGATTGACGGATTGTATGACCCTGAAGACTGGAGTAAAGATGCTGAAAATTCAGCTTTGCCAAAAGGGATCAATTACATTTTAAAATATATTAACACAGAAAATAGTTATTTTAAACTGTAATATTTCATAATATTACTAATTGGCGTATTTTACCGTACTGTAGTGTATCATATTTACCTTCTTAATAAATGTTCCTTGTCTTGTGCAAAATGTATTGTTTTCCTAATGAAAATGTTTGTTGGCATAAGATTTTTTTTAATAAATATATATATTTCTACATCTAGAGTGACTTCTACCCGAAAGATAATATGAGCTTATAATATCACATCCTTTCATGTTTCCACTTTTCATTATCTATTCAAGTGCACGCAGGTAAAATTAAGTCCCACCCAATATCATTTTCATCTGAATTTTCTGTTTCAAACTAGACTGTTGTTTTGTATTTTCTAAAAATCAGTTTTTTAACACACCTGGCACATATATGTGTGGACTCCATACTGTGTGTCAGTTTATCTAGTCATGGTTTTGTCATAAGATTAAAGTATTTTTAAACTCAGTTGCATCACTTTAATTCTTATTTTCTCTCTCTAATTTTAGAAACATGGCTTGAGCGGGTTCTTTCGAGGAGCGGTTCCTCGTTCTTTGAGGAGAACCCTCATGGCAGCCATGGCCTGGACGGTGTACGAGCAGCTGATGGCACACATGGGACTGAAGTCCTAAAGACACCCGACGCACTTTATGTGTGGACTTCATTCTGTGTGTGTCCAGTGCAGGAGTGTATACTTTTCAGAGGATGGTGTAAAGATGGCGTTCTATTATCCTTGAAGGCTTGATTAAAACAAAAGCAGCTAGTGTTGGCTGGGTACCGGTAATCGTAGGGTTGAGTGTGTGTGTGTCTTTGTGTGTTAGTGTTTTCAGGTGCAGTGAGTCGTTACCCCGTGACATTCCTAAATTGCCACATTGTCTGCCTTGTTGACGCCTGCATATTGAGACAGGGGTCCACACTGAAGAATACCAATGAGAGACTGCTGAATCATGTGCTGTCAGCTCACAAGAAAACACTCCTTTCACAGGAAGAAAATCCCCATTTTTGGCAACTAATCTTAGAATACCACATGTCTCAGTGTCACTGAAAAGTGCCCACCTTTGCAGGGTTCTCAGAAACCCATGAGTCCGTGGACTCTTGTGTCTGAGAGTGACTCCAGTGTTTGAGAGCGTTCTTAAGCATGGTTCTCTGAGCTAAATTATTTTTAGTCAAGGATGAGGCTTAGTGTGTGTTTAAGACTAGTTTTACAAAGACATGTTGACATAATACTCCAGTGCACCGACAGTTACTCCAGGGCTGAGAAACTGGACTGACAACACATGACTGTCTCGCCAACATACTCCGTTCCGACTATAATTGCTCATCTCTATGCGATTATTTATGCTGTTCTAATGATTTCCTGTGCTGTGTGACTGGATGGGTTTATCAGTTCATTCCAGTACACTGGGTTTTTATTTTCTTGAATGCTCACTCCTGGGCACAGACAAAGCTAGGATTTGGATTGAATGGGACTTTCTGAGACCTGGAGAAACATTTAATATTTATTGAAGAAACAAGTGTTAAAGTTCCTGAGAAAACAATATTTGAAGTGGAACGTATCAGTGAGAATTTACAATACTTCATGTTCTGTTGGACATTTTGACTGACATTTTGTCTCGTTGACGTGTGTAAAACCACTGTAAGACACAATGGTGTGGTGTAGTGAATTTTAGGAAGTCTGCCAGAAACATGTCCGGTTAGTTGTTCGCCCTTAAAATTCGTAGATAGAACTATTAGGATTTTTGGCGTTCTCATTTTTGGCGACATCATTTTCATTCTAGTTGGGTAGTCCATTCATCCCACCATGGTAGTCTTTGCCGTACTGCCTTTAATGTTTTTTTAATCAGCAGATTACAGTAATTTGTAGTATAAAACCTTTAATAAGGGGAGAAAAAATTCAAATAAATTTCAGGGATGCATTACAATAATGTGATTTTAGGGAAAATATGCTTAATTGTCTTGTAAATAATGTCACCGTGCAAAAATCTAAATGGATCTGCAATAGATTTAGATTTATTTAAGCCAAGTATAATTTGTTTGTTTTTGTTTATTTTTCCCTCTTGAAATTTTGGGGGTTAATATGTAAACATGTTTTCATGAAATTCACCCCATAAGCCTTAGGGTTTCTTGTTCTCTCAGTTGTCTTGGTGACATTTGCCACTTCCTATACTTTGGGGGTTCGTACTGTATGTGCACTGGTCAGTGTCGAACCCGTAGGACTTGTACTACAAGACTCATTATTACCATGTACGTCTTTTCAATTTGATATACGCAAGTAATTATAATTTAATTTAGTTTGCTAAATTCAATTCAGTTAACAATTTGTTTTAAATTGCATTGATTAAAATGAATTAGATTAGCAAGATTATCTGCTGCAGAATGCAGCTGATGCCCATAGTATGAAGTTGGGAAAACATGCAGAGCCAAGTGATACACTAGTTTTATATCAGTTAAGAGTCTTTATAACTAAACGCTACATGCATATAGTTTGTGAAAGCACTTTAAATTCAGTGAAGTTGACTGCATTCAAACTGAATCCGAGTGGTGTGTGTGTTGGTCACATGTTGCTTTGTAAGCCATTGTGCTTTGTGCTGTTCTGTGGAGATACTCTTTTGCCATCACACAATCAGTATCGTCCCTTCAGCATTTCTTATGGCTATTATTGTTGATATTTTGTCTGAATGTGAGAATATGTGCACATGCAAATGTCATGCCTATGCTAATAGGTGAATAAATCTGCCCTGTTTTATAAATGGTTGTGAAGGGTTGTTTTGTGCAAGTGGTTTTGTAACCTACACTACATTTTTAGCATTCGTCATTTAGTTTGATCACACTAGTGAAGTGAAAATCATCAATCCTTTTTTTTTTTTTTTTTTTTTGAAAATGTCAAACTGTTAACACAGAACAGCAGAGAAGCAAGACCATTTTGTGCCGTGTTCTGCTGGGTTCTGCTGATGGTATAAACCCTGACACCCAGACAGCTCAGTCTCCAGACATGCAGCGAGCCAGTGTAAAGGGGTCAGGTATGAGAACACTAGAGGGACTGAAGCGCTGCAGTGACACGTCAAACAGAGAGCAGTAATTATAACACAGACACCAGACCTCACTTCTGTCAGATTTTATTTACCCAACTGCAAAATGACTGAAGCGTACAGTAGTTATCAGAAACCAGCTCCCCAAGAAAATAATAATGATATCATAAAAATAGCCAACATAAACCAGAATGCAGACATTAGACTTGTACTTTTACATGGTCAAAATGAACAATACATAAGACAATTCATTTAATAATGCAATATTTCCAATTGTACTGATTATTTTAATTTTTTTATTTGTGTGTATTTTTTAACATTGCTTCTTTGCTTCATTACTTCTATTTTAGTTCAATTGAGATACTATTTTATATTTAGTTATTAATATTTTGAATTATTTTTTTATCTTCCATTTTAATTTTAGTATAAATTTTAGTAAATCTGTTGTTTTTTTGTCTTTTGTTTTTATTATTAAATATGTATATGAAGTTTAATTAATTTGGGGGTTAGTTTTAGTATATCAAATCAAGCCACACTAAATGAAAATTAAGAATGTTGTTTGCCAATAAAATATATAAATAAGTTTTTTCATTATATTTCAGTTGATGTTTATTTAATTTCAAGTAACAACATTTTATGGTTTTAGTTTTACTTAACTATAATGACTGATTTGTACTCACTATATTGTTGATGGTGTGTGTGTGTGTGTGTGTGTGTGTATTTGTAATAGCAAGTAATTTCAATGTTTGCCATATTTGAGCACCTGCCTTTTTCATTTCACTAAAAAAGTCACGCATGTGAAATCCTCCAGCGCCGCTAGGGGTATCGTTAGTACGGAAGGAAAGCGAAACTCAAGAAATCCTCCAGTCTGATTGGTGGACACTCGGGTATATAATGTACGTCATTTCCTCAACCCGCCCTCTTTTTGCCGTGAAGCGCAGAACTCCATACGGCGTTGTCTCGTGGTGAGCGTAAACTCTATAATTTTGTCGAGTTTTAAACGTCTATTTGAGTCGAACTACTTCAGTAAATGCCACAATGACCAATATAAATCAAATACAATGTTAAAGTTGAAGTTTGCGTCAGACTTGCTAAGAAAATACGAAGGCCCGAATCGCAACGTGTAGTCTCACGCGAGGAAGTGCGTGTCCGTCTGCAGCCAGTGTAGTGCGCTTGGTGGACGAATAATTACTACTTGAGTAGTTTGACTTCAAATGTCTACATAACTTTAATGTCTCTTTTAGATGATTGTTGAAATAAGTTTGTGGTAAATTTTAAGCGTCGGTTAAAATTGCGGTAAAGTATAGCGTCTGACGTGCTAAAATAGTGATGCGAGATGGCGCTTCGTTCTGTGAGGATCACGCACACCGTTAAAGCCTCGCACTGCTGTCGGTGTTTGGGTGTCGGAAGTGTGCTAAAGTGATACAGCTGGGTTTTCGCTAACACCAGTAGGGCTGATGCACCCTATGACTGGGGTTTGATAGCGACCTGAGTTACATTCATCCAATTTGCTTAAAAATGCTTATTCCCCTTGTCAGTTTATTCTAATCTAACGTTAAGCCATCTCTATACGCTCTTGTTTCCTTCCAGCTGTCCCACTAAACTCGTTACGCAGGGAAAGTGGTCACGATGTCCGGAGGTCTGGATGTCCTTCAGATGAAGGAGGAGGATGTGCTGAAGTTCCTGGCAGCAGGAACCCATCTGGGAGGAACCAACCTGGACTTCCAGATGGAGCAGTACGTCTACAAGAGAAAGAGTGACGGTAAGAAGTGCAGATTAGGGTGATATGGCTTCGACATGCGTTTCTGGGGCTTTATCAATCTTGGTCAGTTACTGTAACTTACAAAGGTTTGTAAGGGAACTGCAGGTGGTTTGAGTTTAAAACAGGGTTGTAGTTCAAATAAAACTAAAAACGCAATATGACTTAGTGTTATTTATCAGATCTAATAAAGGCTGTTCATTTATGGGAATATTTACTTAAAGGGATAGTTCAAACAAAAATGAAACCTGTCGTTTCAAACCCGTAAGAACTTTGTTCCTACAAGAATACTTTGTGCGCCAAGGAAAGCTTTTCTTCAGTTCATGAGAGTCCTATGAAGCATAATATAGATGAATCAAGTAATTTTTTTCTTTGCGCACAAAAAATATTCTCGTAGCTTCATAACGGTTGAACCACTGATGTCACATGGACTATTTTAAAAATGTCCTTAATACATTTCTGGACTGTAAACGTGTCTGTCAGTTGCATTGCGGTCTATGCAGGGTCAGAAAGCTGTCAGATTTAAGATGAATGAATGTCTTACGGGTCAGATTTGGAATGACGTGAGGGTGAGTAATGACAAATACAATTTTTGGGTGAACTTTCCCTTTAAAATCTCAGGGGTGCTTTAAGAAATATTTTGTCAAAGGGGTTTAAGATCCACTCACTCTGTAACTGCTGAATCTTGCATTTCTGCAGGCGTGTACATCATCAATCTAAAGAAGACTTGGGAGAAACTGCTGTTGGCTGCTCGTGCCATTGTTGCCATCGAGAATCCAGCTGATGTTTGCGTTATCTCCTCCAGAAACACTGGCCAGGTAATTGACTCGCTCCATGTCTACTCATTGCCAGCAGCATTTGTCTGAAATTCACAAAATTAAAAATCCAAAGAGGTATTTAACCAGGCACATTGTTAAAACCTGGCACTGCCGTCAGTGTTTGGGTGTCGGAAGTGTGCTAGAGTGACTTGGCCGGGATTTCGCTAACACCATGAGGGTTTTGCCCCATGACTGGGGTTTGATAGTAACCTGAGCCACAATGCTTTTATTTCAGTTATACTGGATACGTTCTTTGTGAACTTGACTGTTGATTTTACTGATATTAAACATCACTGTTTTCTACTGTCAGAGAGCTGTGCTCAAGTTCGCCTCTGCTACTGGCTCGACCACGTTTGCTGGCCGTTTCACTCCTGGAACCTTCACAAATCAGATTCAGGCTGCTTTCAGGGAGCCTCGCCTCCTGATTGTGACAGATCCTCGCGCTGACCATCAGCCACTGACTGAAGCCTCTTACGTCAACATCCCAACCATTGCCCTCTGCAACACCGACTCCCCTCTGAGATACGTCGACATTGCCATTCCATGCAACAACAAGGTACTAGCGAGAAACTAAACTGTTCGTGCAGGTGGTGTTTATTCTGTCTAGTTATAAGCTTTTATATGTTGTGTTTTAGGGTCCCCACTCTGTGGGTTTGATGTGGTGGATGTTGGCCAGAGAAGTGCTGAGGATGAGGGGCACCATCTCCAGGGAGCACCCATGGGAGGTCATGCCTGATCTGTACTTCTACAGAGATCCTGAGGAGGTACGATGCAAAATATTCTTATACGGTTTGTTTTTCTCATCCACGTATTCAGAATCAGTCCAATAATCAGACATTCATAAATCCTGTTGTGATAAATATATGCATCTACCAGTTTACATCCAGACATGATTGAGATGTCATATTAGACTGACTCTTTTGTAGTACTTCTAACTTGTACTTGTAGTAAATTCTTTGGTCTGCCCAGTTTTTAAATATCATTGTGAGTTGTTTAGGACAAATTTTTAAGGACTTGTTTTGTAAGATGGACCCAGAAACTCTTAGTTGAATATAAATTTCCACCCAACTTTAAATGTATAAAAATTATAGAGTTTAAAATGTATCTGCTGTAAAGCTGATGTCTAATTTAAATACAGCCAACCAATATTCAGAATCACTTCTTGTGTAGCTTGATAGTGCTGCTTTGTTTACTGTTAGAAGTCTGCTAATTGTCATTTGTTCTCTGCTTTACCTCTAGATTGAGAAGGAAGAGCAGGCCCTTGCTGAGAAAGCTGTTGGTAAGGAGGAGTTCCAGGGAGAATGGACCGCTCCTGTGCCCGACTTCAACCAGCCTGAGGTTGCTGACTGGTCTGAAGGTGTTCAGGTTCCATCTGTGCCCATCCAGCAGTTCCCAGCTAGCATTGAGGGTAAGTTGCTTCTAGCAGACTTGTTTCAGTTGGTAAATGCAAAATACAAACTACTTTGTAAATTCAATTTAGTTAATTATTTCAACTGAAAGTGAAAATTGTGAACTAATTGACTCTTCTGAACCTTAGCTCCTGCCAAAGCTGCACCAGCTGAGGTGTTTGCAGGTAATGTTTTCCTGTTTTGTAGCATGAAATGCACGATACAAAATAATGTGTGTAAAATTTGTTGTAATCTAGAATTTGTCTCGTCAACAGAGGACTGGAGCGCTCAGCCTGCGACTGAGGACTGGTCTGCTGCTCCCACGGCTCAGGCCGGAGAGTGGGGCGGTGGCACTGCAGACTGGTCTTAAGAGAAGCCTTAACCATTCTTGTTAAATCAATAAATTTGGTTGGTTAAAACCTCGTTTCTGATGTGGTTTCTTTTTGAGCTTATTTTCTGATTATAGTGTCTAGCTATGTAGTTTGTGCAATGACACCAAAAAATGCAGATGGGCAGGTCTTATGTGAAATGGCTTAATGAAGGGATAGTCAGCTGAACAGTGTTCAATAAACTGGGTATTGCATATTAAGCTTGTTTTGTAGACATTTGATTGACCGATTGCATTAGGTAGCAGCCATTCAGTGTTTGACCAATGAAATCAAAACTGAATTTGCAGTTTTTCTGCAGATATTAAAGTCTTCATTCAACCTTTTGCAAACTAAGGCCTAAAAGTTAAATCCATAAAGTCACTGTGGCAAATGTCGCGTTCATAGAAAAAAAAATGAATGTCTACCTCAGTATTTTTGCTGTACAATTCAAATATCTGAACATCTAAACCAATATACATTACAAATATAAACTATATGAGTTGACTTATTTTAATTTAGCCTATTGTTTTAATGAAATTTGCATTGGAAAATGACGAAAATAAAGAATACAAGTATCACTTTTATTTTAGTACGATCAGAAGGTAAAGTAAAAGTTATTTTCATATTCTAGTGGTTGGGAACAGAGGTATGTTGGTTGGAAGTATTTTCAAACTGAAGTGTTACTAACCTTGCTTCCTAGACAATTACATTTACAGGATATTAGTATCTCGGTTTTTTTCGTTAAACTTTAGTTGCTTGGTCTTACATTTACCTTTATCTAACCTGCAGAAACCCTGCTTTAAGAATTTAAAGTGTATTTTGGATTCAGATTTGACGAGCACTTTTGCAATGATATTATTACTGGTATATGTATGAATCTAATAATTGTGTTTTTAGTATTTAAGGTAACGAAAACATTCCACCCCAGATGGGACTCGAACCCACAATCCCTGGCTTAGGAGGCCAGTGCCTTATCCATTAGGCCACTGGGGCTTCTGTGGGATCCAGTGAAAGATGTAAGCTTTTTATATATAATAAACAAACAAATATATCTGTATTTCTGGTTGACAATCTTAGATATTTCCTTCCATATGTTATATTTTAACCATATTTTGATAAATAAAAAAAAAAGCCAGAGAGACATGCATGAATTCCATCACATGGCGGTCTTCTGTCATTGATCTGTTGAAGAATGGGTTGCTTAGCAACATCGTGACGCCGCGCCGCCAAACATGGCAGTCGAGATTAGCTAGAGAACATTAAACACAACACGACGAGCGCATTTATATATAATTTGATTTAATTCACGAGGTAGTATCGTTTGTGTTTGTTCAAAAGCAAACGTAGATCTTTTAAATATCGTGTACGGCACGCACACCTACACATAGTCGTTTAGCATGTATGCTAGCTATTAGGCTATCTGGCTAGTTCACTTCATCTACAGAAATACAGTTCCTGTTCCTACATCTAAATCGATGCTGTTTGTAAATCTAGTGATTCCTTTTATATGATTTATGGTGATAAGTGTGCTAGTAAAATAACGGGCTAAATCTAGCCTAGTCTCAGGATCGTGTGTTCGTGGACAGTAAAGCATCCTCACCATGGTGAGTAACAACAACATAATGTAACGTTAGTTATTATTAAAATCACACAATAAAATGTTCTGAGCAAGCAAGCATAAATGTTTTTTTATGTTGGCAATCTATTGGTATAATTCAATATATAAATTCAAGAAGTTTAAAAATGTGCTTTTTTTCTTTTACGTTTTCTGCTGTCATTAGGTTAACTTTTTGAACTAGTTATATCTCGTAACTAGTTTTATTATTATTATTATAACAACTAAACTTACTTAATCTAACGCCCTCCTTTGTAAATATATCTAGCTACCCATTTAAAAATAGGTTATACCTATAAGTGACCCTTACCTTTTGTTTTCTATAAAAACATTTAACAACAAATACTCTGCGTTAATCTTGCCTAGTTAGGTAACTTGAATTATTTTAAGTGCCCACACTATATGATAGGATAGTAGTTAAATGTTCCCCTGAGATATTAAGACATTACTGTAGTAAACAGTTTTAGAGGAAGGTTTTATAGAGTTTCACAGGAAAATTTCATTTAGCTCGGAAGCATTAAATTGATCAAAAGTGAAGACATTTATAGTATTACAAAATATTTATATTTCAAATAAGTGCTGTTCTTATTATCAGTATTGATATTAGTCAAATCAGCATACTGATGCTGTGAAATAATGATGCTGAAATTTGACATGAATAAATTACATTATATAACATCAAAATAATTTTTATGTCATTTCTGATCAAATAATTAAATGAAGTCTTGAACATACTGAGACCTATTTCAAAATTAAAAAGTCTTACAGACCCAAAAGCTTTGATTGGTAGTGTTTGACATGTAGTCCATGTGCTGTCTACAATAATAAATGCAAATAAATGAATAAATTACTTACAGAACACTCACTTTGTGCAATGCTAAACTGCATTGCATAGATAATATCCAATGAATTGAAATGTGCGAAATATGTGCATATGCTTAGGATCAAATAAAAAGATTGTGTTGCTGTGAATGAGTGCATAAATGGGTATGTGGAATATGCATGAGAGATTAGTAAGTGGAATAAATATTTATGTGTACACATGATTAGAATAAATGAATAGAATTGATCTGAACTGTTGAACATCCTGATAGCAGCATCTTGTTTCTGTCCTGAAGCTCTTGTCTCGGATGAAACCTGCAGTGGGTGGTGAAGCCTCCACCAGCTCTAATGAGAAGAAAAGGAAAAATAAAAGCAAGAAGATCCCAAGACTTGAGGATTATCTAAACCAACGAGACTATTTGGGAGCCCTGACTCTATTAGAGGTACAAAAACAAGCACATTGGATCTCAGATTACAACTCTATGATATTTACATGAACTCTGTAATCCCAGTTTCAGCGTAACAGCGGAGTTTCAGTGGAGCACGCAGACCTTTGGATTGGCTTCTGTGCCTTTCATTTGGGAGACCACAAGAGAGCAATGGAGGTTAGATTGTGCAGACACACCAGGATGTTGGATCCAGTCAGTCATGCTTGACTAAGGAATGAATCACCTTTAAAGAGCGAGGCTTGTGTGACATTATGGCTGACTGTCTTTTGAAATGAGTTGTTTGTAACATTACACATTCTTATTTGTTACATAAACTCAGGAGTACAAAGCCCTCACTTTGAGGCCGGAGTGTCCGGTGGATGTTTGGGTGTATCTGGGCTGTTCGCTCTTTTTCCTGGGGCTTTATAAAGAGGCAGAGGAGGCGGCATTAAAAGGTTTGTCTTCACATACTGTAAACTTAAGTCTGTAAGATGTTTTTGCTCACCAAGGCTGGTTTTTCAAGTACAGTAAAATCAGTAATATTATAATCATTTGAAACAACTGTTTTTCATTTGAATATGTTTTAAAATGTAATTTCTTCCTGTTATGGTAAAGCAGAATTTTCAGCATCATTACTGCAACCTTCAGAAATCATTCTATTATGCTGATTTCAGTGTTTAAGTAACATTATCAATGTTGAAAACAGTGTTACAAAATATTTTGATGGAAACATTAATAGATTTTGTCAGCCAGTTTATAAAAAGAACATAATTTTTTATTTTACTTTTAGAAATGCATACTTTTTTTATAGCACATAATCAAAAATGATAAAATTCTGTCTTTTGCAGGGTCAAAATCTCAACTTCAGAATCGCCTGCTCTTTCATTTAGCTCATAAGGTCAGTTATTCATAAAATTGAATTCCCTAGTTGACATTATTACTGTAGTGCATCTGATGATGATGATACGATCTGCTTTGTTCTTCTCTGTGAAGTTCAGCGATGAAAAGAAGCTGATGGGTTTCCATCAGAACCTGGAGGACGTGACCGAGGATCAGCTGAGCTTGGCTTCCATTCATTATATGCGCTCTCATTACCAAGAGGCCATTGATATCTACAAACGCATCTTACTACAGAACAGGTGCTTCAGAATTACATCATGATCGCATCAACATATGAACCAGAACCTTTTAGAAGACTTACAATGCATTTGTACAATACTATAATGAGATATGAAATGTCAACACTTTCTTTCTTCGTACAGCAAAGCATCAGTATTGACAAATGATCTGTCTCTCTCCAATCCTGCAGAGAATTTCTGGCCCTGAATGTGTATGTGGCTTTGTGTTACTATAAGCTGGATTACTATGACGTGTCTCAGGAGGTGTTGGCCGTGTATCTGCAGAGTATTCCTGACTCTACTATCGCTCTCAACCTCAAAGCCTGCAACCACTTCAGACTCTACAATGGCAAAGCTGCTGAGGTCAGTTACACTACTATGAAGTCATTTTGTGTAACAATGCAAATGTGGTTTTAAGTTCTTTAATGAACCTTTTTTTCTCCTTTTTGACTCTTCAGACGGAGTTGAAGAACCTGATGGATATCTCTTCCAGCTCGTTTCAGTATGCTAAAGAACTCATTCAGCACAATCTGGTTGTGTTTCGTGGGGGTGAGGGGGCCTTGCAGGTTTTACCTCCTCTGATTGATGTCATATCAGAGGCCAGACTCAACCTGGTCATCTACTATTTCAGACAAGGTATGTCGATCAGGCGTAGCCTCTTGTCTTTAGCAGATACAGTGAGACTGGCTTATCAGGTTTGTTATTCACTTCGCCATCTCTCATTAGATGACATTCAGGAGGCCTACAAACTCATCAAAGACCTTGAGCCCACCACACCCCAGGTATTTATTTCTCCTTTCTGACTGACAGTGAGTGGATTAGAGTTTATAAGTGATTGTAATGGGTTTTGTCTGCTTGTATGGGATGTGATTGTCTTTGTAGTACCAGCATGAATGGACTGATAATTATAACCTCATCAAATCATATTTTCCACCATATATATAACCATTTTCCATCTCACATGAAAATTGATTATCTAGTGATAACATTTTATCCTCTGGTGTCATTCACAGGAATATATTCTGAAGGGGGTGGTGAATGCTGCTTTGGGACAAGATATCGGATCGGTTCGTGAGGTTCATTCATATCAGATAACAGTATTTCCTCTCAAAGCCTTTGCACATGTTTTCCCCCAAAAATTCCCAAAACTATGTTTGTGTATTTTCACAGAGGGACCATTTAAAAATCGCCCAGCAGTTTTTCCAGTTGGTTGGAGGCTCTGCCAGTGAATGTGGTAACATCATTGTTTAGGCTAACAATAACGATATTAGCGCTGGTTCAGCAGCCGGGCCCCTGTGCTGTATTGAATGGAGCCAGTGACAGAGTTTGTTTTCTTGGCACAAACTGTCTCATCCTAGACTGAAAGTGGCTCTCAATTATATATCATTTCTGTTTTACTACAAAATGTAATTTGCACCTGACATGGTGAAAATCCAATATTATTTTATAAATATTTTTTATTAAAATGGTGTTTTCCCTAATGTACGACTGCAAAAACTGTTATTTTGAAGCCAGAATTATCCATTTGTGTGATTCATGTTAAACCGATGATTGCTGGAAGCGCAGCACTGTGTTCATTTACACGCGAGCAGCTGATGTTTTCAGTGACAAACATCATCTCCCCAAATTTGTTATGAGAATCTGTTGTCAACAAAATAGAAGCTTTGAGGTCTATTTTTTTATTTAGTGTTCCTGTAGCTCAATTGGTCGCGCATTACGTTGTCAAGCGCAAGGTTGGGGGTTCGATTCCCCGGGAACACATGATAGGTAAAAATTGATAGCCTGAATGCACTGTAAGTCGCTTTGGATAAAAGCGTCTGCTAAATGCATAAATTTAATTAATTTAATTTAATTAATTTTTTATTTTTTTGCAAAAATAAAAGCTCTGCGGTTTAACGCTTGACAAGAGAGACATTATGAATATTAGTATTGCAATTTTACTGTTGTTCTGTAAAATAAAATAAAAAGGCATATTGAATATAAGTGTAACAGGAAGTTCTGTAAAGAAAATAAATAAATATTTAATCTCTGATAAAATAGCTTTATTTTCTCACCAACTTATTTATTTGTTTAATTAGGCACTTGTTAAGTGTTCATTTTGTACCTCTTGGATTTATGAATTTACTTATCTACTTATTTATTAATTTAGCTACATAGCACATAAATAAAATACATTAGTTTCATGTATCATGTACAAATTAGTACATTAGTTTCACTGAGAATGCATGTGCCTTTGCCCTGGACATGTAAACACATTTAATGATCTATTCTCTTCTTATTAGACACGATACCCGGCAGGCAGTGTATGGCCTCTTGCTTTTTCCTGCTGAAACAGTTTGAGGATGTGCTTATATATCTCAACTCAGTCAAGGTAATACACATATCAGAGTGTTTGGACTCGAAGCAGAAGCATTAAAGACATCAGCATCAAATATCCCTCTTGCTTCCCTGCAGAGTTACTTCTACAACGATGACGCATTCAACTTTAACTACGCTCAGGCCAAGGCTGCCCTGGGAAACTACAGGGAGGCTGAAGAGGTACAGAACAACCGTGGTTCAGTAAATATGATTTAGGAACCTTCTGCAAGTAGTGCGACTAAATCTGAATTGAATGTGAACAGGTGTTCCTGCTCATCCAGAATGAGAAGATCAAGAATGATTATGTTTACCTGAGCTGGTTGGCGCGCTGCTGTAAGTTTTCCTATACGTCTTTGAACGTTTTGAACAATATCCGACAGATCTCCTGTTCTGGGCTAGTACAATTCGGTTTTGACCTCAGTGAAGATGAATGACTGGAATGGTCTTTCGAAGCGTCTTGTACACATCAACTCTTTTTGATTAGTCATTTCTGTAGACGCATGAGACCTCTCTGTCTCATGTCATCCTCCCTCCTGTGTTCTAGACATTATGAATCAGAAGGCTCGACAGGCCTGGGAGCTCTATCTCAGACTGGAAACCTCATCTGACCCTTTCAGCCTCCTGCAGCTCATCGCGAATGACTGCTACAAGGTTCAGATTCTGAACACATTTTCATTCATATATCAGCTGGGTACTAATTGTTTTTTAATAAAGGCAGTGTGTTAAAAACCGTAGCGTGCTAGCCATAGTGAAATAACCATTTACTGTTGATATTTGTTCAGCCCACATAAGTTTGTGGCCATTGTTTCTACAGCCCTGATTCTGCTTGTTGTGTTTTCTTCTGAAGGTTACATTCGATTATCTCTATTTATTCTGTGAGCTCTTTTCAGATGGGGCAGTTCTATTATGCAGCTAAAGCATTTGATGCTCTAGAGAGACTGGATCAAAACCCTGAGTACTGGGAGGGGAAGCGTGGAGCATGTGTCGGGATCTTCCAGCTCATCCTGGCAGGCCGAGAGTCCAGGTATGAACCAATGACATGCCTGAGGAACGAGGTGTTAAATGCAATTTAACGGCTTTTATTATTTGGTTCAGGTTATGAAACTAAATTCATAAAATTAGAGTTATTAGTTCTACATTTAATCCAATATTGCCTGACATATGAAATAATAGTCATAAAAGTTTTCTTTTTTTTTTATTGAATTGAATCGTTTATTGCACCTTTAGGCAAAATATTATGAAATTTCCATATCTGCTTTTTTTTTGTGGAGAAATCATATTTGATACACCAGGCTTTTATGGCTCATTTAGTTATGATAAAGTGAGAAATAAAGAAGTGACATTCGAGGAGGAAAAAAAACAGCTGTTTTATTCAGGCTTTAGCCAGGCAAAACTGTGCAATGTGGTGCAGTTGCTGGTATTTATATGGCCGAAAAGATGACATTCTGGTATCTTTTCATTTCGGGGCAAAACATACAATACAATTCACTACTATGATGACCGAGAGATGTACAAATAAACATTCCTTAAAAGTCTGATGTATCATATTCGTACTCATATCCAAAAAAAAAGATTGGTGCGTAATCAATTAACAATTAGTTGTTTCCATCTATTAAGTGTTCATCTTAAGATATCACAAACAATGTATAAATATTTATGATTGCTATATAAAAATCAGTCACAAGTCACATGTACCACAACCTGAAGGTGGACCATTTTAGGATTTTTTTTTTTTTTACTCGCTAAAAGAGTATAACTGTCAATCAGATGACAGAGGAGTTTAGTACAACAGTTTTGATGATATTGATAATTTAGGGGCCTTAGAAATGTATGTATCAAATATGATACAGTAGACTTGATAGGGTTATAATAGACAGCCATAGCTCATCCAAGTATATTATATAGATTTATTTTTTTTGCTTTGTTTTCAGAGAGACACTGAAGGAGGTTTTGCCGATGTTGAAGAGCACTGGCAACCCACAAGTTGAGTACATCATCCGCATCATGAAGAAATGGGCCAAAGACAACAGAGTGGCTCTCTGATCGCATTTACAAATGTGCTAACACACTGTAGTAGTTATTATTGGATAATTTTTTTTTTTTTGTATGGTATCCTTACGCTTGTTTGTCTGTCAACAAAATTTGTGATGAGTACAACAGTTAAGATGCATCTTAGAAAGAAAAAAAATCTGATGCTCTTATAAAGCTACAAGAAGTGCAGACACACTAAAACATTTACTTTATTATGAGAATAATATCTTTTTTTAATTTGCAGTTGTCCGAAAGAGAACACTATATTTACAATGTATCCATGTCAGTGAATGTTTTCGGTGAGATGGACAGTGCAACAAATAAAGTTGACATCTTTTCATACTTGTGACTACATAAACTTTTATTGTTTTGGCTTGGGACCAAAAAATGTCTTAATTTGACAGGTTTTATAAAATTGTATACAGTGCTATAAAGATTCATCTGTGTTATAGTTATCTAGCTCACACCTTTGGAACAAGTGATGTCAATGACTAAGCCAATTAAATTGTTTCAAAACAGGCTGTGACTAACTAACAGAAAAGATCTGAAAAATGAATATTTGTTTTGCATCAAAAAAGAATAAATTATATTGTATTTTTATTGGCAACACTTTACAAAAAGGAACCGTTTGTTAACATGAACTAACAATGAGGAAACGTTTTATTTTAAGGTGTCCTCGTTACTTATGTTACATGTACTTACTATTATAATAACAATTAATTGTGCATAATTACATGCAATTAACCCTAAACCAAACCCTAACCATATAGTAAAAGTTAATTGATATTACTCCGTACACTCCCTAAATGTATAATTACACTGTAACAATGACACCTTAAAATGAAGTGCAGTAAAAAATGAAAATCTTTTTTGTTAATCTTAGTTTGCTTATTTTGACATTTACTTATACATTATTAAAATCAAAAGTTGTCTCTGTTCATATTATTAGAAGGACTTGAGCTAAAATGGAAACAAATAGTTGTGTTTTTATTAATTAGAACAAATATTAATAAATACTGTAACGTATTGTTTATTAGTTATCTTAGTCACTGCATTAATTGAACGTTATTGTCAAGCATTACTATTACATCTCCTGGGCTATTTAAATCAAAACAACAGAAAATCTCAACATATGATAAGCGCCTTTAGGAAACACCTTAAACCACTTTCCTCTATTAGTTCCATATCTACGTATTAGTTCAATTTCAAGGGGAAGCCTTTTTTTTTACCGTGACATCTCTAATTGCTCGTTAGAGCGTCTGTAGCCTGTAGGCCCGCCTCTGATTGGACGCGCTGCCGCCGTCGGCGTCCTCTGATTGGCCAAGGCGCCCTCTCCGTCACGCATGCCGTTTCCGGTGTCTGTGTGTGCGCAGGCTCAGTTCGCTCGTCTGCGCTCTTTTATTTACTCTCTCTCATCTAAGATGGCTGTTCGGAGCTCCTGAGTCCCCCGAGTGAAGCGACCGAGGATGCTTGCGCCTCCAAAATCAACCTTCACCCGGCCATCCCTTCCCACGCACACCCCGTGAGGCGCGAAGGGGACTGTAGCACCAGAACCGCCTCCGAGCGCCGCTTCCACCCGGCTTGGAGCTCTTTAAATCAAGTTGTTTGGCGAAGTCGAGCCCTACCGCTGAGTGCGAGCTAGCGAGCGAGTGTGTGTCCAAGAGCACTGAACATCCAAATGGCCGAACCGAGAAAAGTGCAGTTTGTCACCCTGTCCGGCGGTCCGGGCGCGGAGGGCAGGAGACAGCGGCTGGAGGAGGACGAATCCGCCGAGATGAGTTTTGACAGAGACGACAAGACGAAGATGATGGAGACCGGGGTGACGGCAGCGGGTGACCGCGGGGCTTTGATCGGGAAGAGAGACGGTGAAGAGCCTAAAGGGAAGACCGTGCGCCTCAACCTGTGTCTGTCCGAGCCTAACGAGCAGTGCTCGGCCGAGTTCAACTACAGCGAGCTCATCCAGTCTCAACAGGTACAGAGTAACTATCCCGATCACTTCAGTGAAGAGAGAGTACTAGTTAAACCATTACTTGTTATGGAAAATCCACCTCTTGCTTGTTTTTGCTGATTTTGCTTATGCATTAGCCTGTTAGCTATGGAGTCCAGAAATAAAGTCCTCTTCAGAGGATCTCCTACTGAGTGACAAGTGTGACATATGCTGTGATAGAGTGAGAAGTACATTTAATTTTTCATGACGCGTGTCTATCCTTTTTGCTCATAAACTTTAGAGCACTTTGTTGAGTACGTGACCCCCGTGAGCACAGTATCATTAAAGGAGAGCTGAATTGCTGCTAAGTGCTGTTCTTGTAACTTTTATGAATGTAGGCCTGGCCTTTGACATATGTCACATGATTTGTTTTCTTAAAAGTGCACTTTTTTTCTAATTAAAAAATGCTTTGCTTTTAAATGTTTTTTTTTTTTTTGTTTTTTGTTTTTAGAAATGTCATTTAAATTGGTGTGCACTCACTTGTGATAAGCATTGTATTTATCTGTGTTGTAATCGGTTTTGTTCTACATGAAGTGGGTTGCCACCTCATGGGAGTCTTCATGTTGATATCACATGATCATTGGTGTCCTTTTAAGTTGCTATTAATAATATCAGTGATAATAATTCTACTGCTACACAACACGACGATGGAGTCTAAAGCAATACCAGTTCAAACTGAATAAAAGCTACATCTGTTTATTATGAGCATGTTGCAGTTATGTTTTCTGCAGCTTTAAATGCACAAGCTCTTTAAAGTCAGCTGGATTCTGATTGGCTGTCTTTGTCTTTAAAGTGTTCTTAAAAGCGATTCCATTGATATTGTTCCTATGTGTCATTTTTTTTAATAGTTGTGGTGTGGAATTCCCTATTATTGTAGAATTTTAACGATTATTAATTAAAACTATAAAGCATTCGATCTTAGTGTGAATGGACCCAAAAGAGATAGTCCACCCCAAAATATAGAAAATAAAATGTAATTTTAAACCTGTATGACTTACTTTCTTCTGTGTGGAACACAAAATATAATATTCTGAAGAATGCTGAGAATCCTGAGGCACTTTCAGTTCCCATTTACTTCCATTGTATGGACAAAAAACAACAACAACAAAAATCAATAGAAATCAGTGGGAACTGAAATTGGCATAGAGGCAATTCTGAAACCTTTTTTTACTTTTTTTGGGTGGAATATCCTTTTTTTTTTTCAAGTTTGAATGGAAATCATTTCCATTATTAATAATATTGATACAGAATGTATTGTACTCATTCTGATCCACCCATCCAAATTGGAAAAATTAATTGTCCCAGCTAGCCTTACTTAATTTTTTTCACTTCACAGGCCAAGAAAAATCCACCAGATTCTAAGTCTTCCCTGGACCCCAATGATCCCTTTAATGATGATGAGAGAGAACGTCGGGAGGTCGAGGCACTGGCCAAAAAGTTTGAAAGCAAATACGTGAGTGTTGTTCTATGATTTTAAGTTGCATATTCAAATGTGTGGGCACTCAAATGCCAAAGGTCACGTTGCCGCTACCACCGACGTCCTTACAGGGTAACGCAGGGAAAAAGAGGCGGAAAGATCGGATGCAGGATTTGATTGACATTGGCTTCGGCTACGATGAGAGTGACCCCTTCATAGACAACTCGGAAGCTGTGAGTGGGCACTTGCCATGGCAACAGACAGACATCACTATGGAGATGATCGATTGGCATTTAACATGCTGTTTACCGACTCGGCCTCATTGCTCTCTGAACTTGAGGGGTGTTTTTTTTCCCCCATTCATATTGAAGTCAGTGATGGATAGATTTACCTTATGGATTGATTTGAAATGTGTGGTTGCCGAGTCCTTTTTGCCATAACCTCAGAAATCCAGACAACAATCAGCATAATACTTCTGTAAATCATTGTGTCTTCTTCCTGTCAGTATGATGAGCTTGTTCCAGCCTCCCTGACCACCAAGCTTGGTGGATTCTACATTAATACGGGTACTTTGCAGTTCAGAGCTGCCTCTGAATCTGAAGGAGAGGATGGGGGCAAAAAAGAAAAATCCAGGGTGAGTTTACTTTGTTTTTGTCAAATGACCCTGTGCACACTGGGTTATTAATGTCCATCATGGGTGATCTGGTCAGTTAGAGATAGATAGACGGACATTGACGTTAGATTTTTATTATGCATCTGCAATGTATCTCGGTTAACCACTTGATGTTGTCAAATGGAGGATCTCTGATTTCTCTTCCTATGCTATAGGAGATAATTGACATACTGTTGCTCCCAAATGCATGTTTTAATTTTAATCTTACCACAAACGGGTGTATGTGTATAAATTAATCAGATTAAGGTGCATGAAATCTTCAGAGTTTAAAACCGTTCGCTTCGTTCAGATGTGGTTTGAGTGGCCAGATCACAAAACAGTTTGAACCCCATTTTCACTTCTATTTATGTCTCGACTGAACGCTTGTGATCAGATCACCCCAGACGGATGCAGTTACCATGTGTAAACAGGGCCACTAAATGATATATAGACCTGTTAAAGAGACCGTTCACCCAAAGATGAAAATTCACCTGAATGTCGTCGCAAGCCCATAAGGCTTTTGGTGATCTTTTAAAACACAAATGAAATCCGTATGAACAGAGTTGTTTAAACAGAAGAGACGTGATCGCTTTGATCAAGGGATTTAATTCAGACCTCATCAAATATGGTAAACAAAAGCTCAAACGTGCTTCCTTGACATGCGATATGTGAATAAAAGCCTAAAATAAATCTGTTTATCATGTAAAGTCATTGTGTCTCTTTATTAGACTTGGATTAAATCACTTTAATCATATGCTTTTATATATATATATATATATATATATATAGATCAAGCCCTTTCTTTCGGAACATGCTGCACAACTCCATGTTCAAGCTCTTGTTCTGTCCAGGCTGGACTATTGCAATGCCCTCTTGACAGGTCTTCCAGCCAATTCTATCAAACCTTTACAATTAATTCAGAATGCGGCAGCAAGATTAATTTTTAATGAGCCAAAAAGAATACACGTCACACCTCTGTTTATCAATTTGCACTGGCTTCCAATAGCTGCTCGTATAAAATTCAAGGCATTGATGTTTGTCTACAAAACTACCACTGGCTCTGCACCCATTTACCTAAATTCATTACTTCAGACTTATGTGCCCTCTAGAAGCTTGTGTTCTGCAAGTGAACGTCGCTTGATTGTGCTATCCCAAAGAAGCACAAAGTCACTTTTACGGACTTTTAAATTAAATGTTCCCTCCTGGTGGAATGACCTCCCCAACTCAATCCGAGCAGCTGAGTCCTTAGCCATCTTCAAGAATCGGCTTAAAACACATCTCTTCCATCTTTATTTGACCCTCTAACTTTAACACTCACTATTTTAATTCTATTCTTTAAAAAAATCTAACTACCTTTCTAATCTTTTTGTATTCTATTTTCTTTTCATATATTATTCAATTGTATGTGTGTGTGTGTGTGTGTGTGTGTGTGTGTAAAGATCTCTTAACACTAGCTTGCTCTATTCTTTTTTTTATTCTATCTGTTTTCTTTTTTTATTTATTATATTATTTAAAATCCCATGCTACGTGTACTGTGTTAACCTAACTGAGACTTGTTATAGCACTTATATATCATTGCTCTTTTTGTTGGTTTTGATTGCTTCCTCATCTGTAAGTCGCTTTGGATAAAAGCGTCTGCTAAATGAATAAATGTAAATGTAATGTTATGTATATGTATATATATATATATATATATATATATATATATATATATATATAGAATTTATAATATAGAATTTTTTTTGGCGGAGGGACAGAAATCTTTCACGTTTCAATGAAATAAAATCCTCGTTTGTGTTTCAAAGGTTAATAAAATCTTATAGGTTTAAAGCACCATGAGGGTGAATAAGGGCAGAATTGCAATCCCTTAAAAAGTTTGTTTTTCATAAAACTCCATTTATCACGTTTATCTTAATAAAGTGCTTTCTGGTTGTAGATGAGAGATGGAGAGGAACCACTGATAAAAAGAAGGAAGAAGAAAGATGCAACCAGTATAGAGGAGAAAAAACCCAGGAAGAACAAAGTAGCTAAACAAGGGTAAGAATTAGTTTTCTTTAAAGTGTTTCTTTACTAAGCTGTTTGTGTAGTTGACGTGAATTAGCTCATTATGAATGCATTTTAATCACTTTTTGACTGTATGTTTGCTCACAGAGTGTCTGGTCTGAGCCTTCATCGCCCTGAGAAGAAGAAGAGGAAGAAACTGATGAAGGATTCGCTCTGTCTGGCTGCAATGCTCCGCCGTTTCACACGAGAGAAGGAAGAGATGCGGAAACAGGATGCCAGTGCGTCTCATCCGGGCCCTGGTCTCACCAACACTCCCAGCTCCAACAACCTACTGCACAACTCCCATCTCCAAATCAACACCAACAACAATGACCTTTCACTAGCCGACCTGACGGCTGACCCCGCCATGATGTCATTGTTTAGTTCGGCCAATGAAAGCGAGCTTCAGGATCTCATGTGTGACCTGGATTTTAGTTTTTTGGACGCAGGGCCCCAGATGCACCCATCAGCCAGAGAGAATGGACAGGTTGGCTTGGGTTCATCGTTGGGGCACAAGATTGGAGGAGGGGGACTGAGTCGAGGGCAGGGTGGTCTCATCTCTTTTCCACCTCTCCCCGATGGTCTTCCAGCCCCTTTGATCAAGCGCATAGAAGACCTCCGAGCTGTGAGTAGCTCTCATTTCAGTTAAACAAAGTCATGTCATGAAAAAAAAACCAAATTATTTATCTTTTTAAATAAGAGTTGAAACCATAGCGGGGGCTTCAAGAGCTCAAAAATCCATCTATTCATTCCACGCTGAAAAAAAAGCTCTTGTCTATGTCTCTAATGTTGGCTTATTTTTAACAAGATCCCTAATGATTTCAGTCTGATCTGATCCGCTTCAGACACATTTCAGCACAGTCTGGTTTGTGAATGTCTCTCAATGTATTGCAGGATTTGTTAAGTGATTGCTATTGAAGGCTGGGGCAGATTCACAGCCCTGCATGAGCAAAGCATTGCAGAGGCTTTTACAAAGACGTCTTAGAAATGATGACTTCTACTAATGTTATAAGTAGACCTAAGAATAAAATGTATGATATTGCATCAGAAAGTAGTTTCAAATCTATTCCAGCCTGTTCTGTGAAAGCAGATGAATTTATAAGAATAAAGGCCACTGAGTATTTTTGGTGATAGCTACCTGTTATATAAATTGCATTACATCCAACTTTGAAGTTAAATGCATAGTTACAGAGAGAGAGCAAGAGAGCAAATATACACCCACAAATCCACTTCCCATTTTAAAAACACTTCAGGGACTTCATGTTCTGACAGTAATATCATTTTCCAGCCTAACTTGATTTTTGTTTTATTTATTTGAACTCAGGCATCGAGGCAATTTGATCAAGAAGGCAGAAAGAAATTCTTCACTCTGGATATGAATAATATCTTGCTGGAGTAAGTCAGATCTCAGTGTCTTCTCATTCAGCTTTTACTGTGACTCTAAATCTGGTGGTAGTTCCTCCTAGTCTATTGTTTCTTGCCGTTGATCATTTTTCTTCTCATTCAGTATTGAGCTGCAGGTTCAGGAGCAGCCGGCAAACATTCGTTCTGAGGTGTACTCTCACCTCGAAGCCTTTGTGCCCTGCAACAAGGAGGCGCTACTAAAACGACTCAAGAAACTCAGCCTCAACATCCAGGTGAAGGACTATACGATACACTGTAGAGATTTTAGGATATTTTATTTAGCGAAAAGTACTACATTTTGTGCCGTTTTTTAAAAATAGTGTAGCGTAATGTTTCAGTTTAATAATAACATTGTCCTAGAAAATCTCTCTTCATCAGAAAAGAGTACTTGAATATAGCTATACTTTAAGACTTGGGATTGTTTTTCTAGAATAATTAATATTTAGGCATAGATGTGATTCCCTCCTCTTTATTTTTAAGCTTCACAATGGTCAAGATTGTAGTCGTAATTAATAGTAATAACAATTTTATAATTTAGGACTATAATTAATAAAGCATTTAATGTTGTTACCCAGAAATCACTATTATTTTTGATAGTATGATAGTTTTTGCGCCAGATGATTGATTCTGATTGCAAAATCATTTCAGCAGACTTTGAAGCACTTTAATGTATCTGGTAAATGCTGCTATCATTTTGTGCAGCAGTTTTCAAACAGATCAACTTGACTGTATTTGAACTACTTTCAATTATGGCCAGCTTGCAGCTGTAAGACAGGCTATAATTTAGATCGATCAGTTTCCCAACACTGGATACATTTCTCAAATGTTTTTGTGTTGTCTTTCTCTTTGCTCAGGATGACCGTCTGCGCACGCCTCTGTTAAAGCTCAAACTCGCCGTGTGCAGCGTGATGCCAGAGCAGATCTCCAGATATAACATGGACTGCATGGCAAAAGCTGCAGCTAAGTAAGGCTTAAACTTTCCCAACTTAATGCCTCTTTCTGCTTTCATGGTATGCTTGTTTAGATTAGTGGAATGGACAGACACACACACACACACACACACATATATATATATAGATTAGGAGATTGACTGTGTGCATGTGTGTCACAGGCAGCAGATAGAAGATGGAGAGAAGAACGGATCGGAGGATGATGATGAAGAGAAGCCAGGAAAGAGGGTGATGGGACCGAGGAAGAAGTTCATCTGGGATGACAAACTCAGGTTTAGACATATAATGAAGCAGAGCCACCAATAGTGTAAGAAATCAAGGGTTGTCCTATAAATATGTTGTGTGTTGTTTTTCCCAGGACTCTGTTGTGTAACCTGGTGCGTGTGAAGCTGAGCTGTTATGAGCTGGAGCAGTGCTCTCTGTCTGTGGAGGACTATCTCAAAGCCTTCATGGAGAATGAAGTCAAGCCACTCTGGCCCAAAGGCTGGATGCAGACCAGGTGTGTGCTTGACTACATGCTAACGTCACTTTCTTCTAGTAGAATAGCATGCAACTAGATAATTCAGGTTTTTTTTTTTTTTTTCAGGATGCTTTTTAAGGAGAGTCGTGCGGTACACGGTCACCTCACTGGACTGTGAGTAGATCAACCTCTTCATATATATTTACACTAATGTTTGCAGTTGCCATATAGAGCATGCAAAGTGGGGAGAAGAGAAAGATGTCAAGTCTCTTTAGGCTAGTTTTTGCACATGGTCGTATACAAAGGGTCCATCTTAAACACAAACCTATTTTTAACAAAGCAAAGTAATATGCAAAGCAAATTTTCTATATAGCATATAAAATGAGTTTAATGTGAATGCAAATATATCTGGGTCTAAAATTATATACCGTTGGTGAGTTGCTGATTTGGCTAAAGACTAGCAACCGAGTGTGCAAGCGATCATACTAATAATGGTTTATGAACTTATGTGTCTAAATACAGGAAATGTATAATTCAGATATTCTGATATATTTTTTATTTTTTTGGGGCTGGTTAATAAAAATTGGTTTGATGTAAAGAAAAAAATAAGGATTTGTAATGGGATTGTACATTATTACATTTTTAAGCTATTTATGTTGTTTTGTTTACTTGAACAATATTGTAAATTGTGATGCATTCCCTTTTCTAAAGTTTCCTTGGGAGGTTATATTTCTAGCACCCCATGCTATAGATGGCCTTCTAATTTCAGTTGATGGCAGACATCCTGAAATATTAATAGGTATTGTGAGTGGTCTCTCATGTCCCCATACCTAGAGGACAGCACGCATAACCTAACTTTAGTCCCTATCTTCATTTAATGCTTTTCTATGTCAATGCTGAGTTTGAGACCAAATGTGCTCAATTGTTATGTAATTAGTGTCATGTGGATTAAGGAGTCAAGAAGTGGATTTTGAGATAATGAGCAACCAATGTTATTATGTAGGTTAAAAACTGAAGATACAGATTTGACATAGGGCAGTGGGATCGTGGAGAATCTCTTGTTTAAGACCTGTTCACATCAACATACATTTTTGGAACAAAAATCTGACCTGTCTCTTCAGACAGAGGCTCAAAAATGATTGTAGGTGGCACTTACAGAAAAGTAGAAATGTGCTTTTGCCCTGTGCGACTTTATGATTCTGACAGAAAAAGGAGGTCAAACAGTATTTACATGTTTTCAAACAGCCATTCAGATTTTTGTATTCACTGTATTGCTAATCAAACAACACCAAATGCATGAGTAAAGTGAAAGAGAGCCAGTTCTGAACTGTTCCTCTAATAAATCCTGTTTGTGATCACCAAGTAGTAGTTTTATCTGGGCATCATGCGAGTATAATTGCAAAAGTGCAATATTTTGGATTTAAGCCATGCAAATGTTGACCGTCTGAACAGATGCATTATTTACTCCACTGATTATTTGCCTTGGTGTAAACAGGTCTTTAAACTACGTCAATAATGGATTTTGATGTCATTGTGATCGCTGAATTGTTTTTTAACAGGGGCAAGAAAAGGATCATTCCAACCCCAAAAGCTGCCAAAATGATGGTATGTAAATTTGAACCAGTTTTCTACCATGACATCCATATTTTCAAATGGTGCAATTTCATCAGTTTTATATGTCCTCCTGTTGACTGTGGTTCTGTATTTGACATCTGCTCCAGGACGTCAGCTGGACACAGCGACCCGCTCCAGCTGTTGGATCCACCTCTGCCTCGCCTGCCTTACCCGCCCCAGCATGCAGGCCGCCCTCCTCCCCCTCTGAACTCATCTGCCTCTCGGATTCCCTGGATGAGGATCTGGCCGCTAACTCTCTAGACTCCATTTCCCAAGCACTCGCTCTCCTCAGTAACGCTGCCAAGGGACTGACGCCAAACAATGGCGTTCCCGCCTCCTCCTCTCCCAGTGTCCCCAGATCCTCCTCTGGAGTCAGCCACTTCTCCTCACCTCTGTCACATTCCACCCATCCAGCAAAAATAGAGTCTTCTGGTATCTCAAAGGCGAATATGAGCACTCTAACTACCTCTCCTTCCCTCTCCTCTCCGCTCGCCTCGTCTCCTTCTTCCTCCATGCGAGGCAAGAACTTCGGGATGCTAAAGAACGGAGGGCCTGTGCAGAGACTCTCGGGAACGCCCACTCACAGAGCTGGTATTTCAGGAATGAGCACGGCGCAGTCTGCAAAACCCCGTCCGCCCCCTACCGCCTCGCCCCTCTTGCCCCCGCAGCAGAGGTCATTCGGGGCAATGGGAGTGAAGTTGGTTCAGACTCTGCCACCTGTTGGACAAACAAAAAACTGTGCTAACAAATCCACTACTGTTGGTGGCGGTACCGTGGTTTCCCAGCAGCCTCGTATGAACACTCATCCCTCTCAGATGAATCCCAAGAGTCCTCAGCAGTCTCCTCCTCCGACCACTTCCTCTCCTTCCTCTCTACTATCAATGCCACACAACCAGTCAAACTTCATCACGCCCATGCAGGCCACGCTCACCAAGTCTTCCCTGAGTAGCAGCTCTCCTGTTATCAAACTCACACCACGACCCCCTGCTCCTACTCCTCCTCCTTCATCCTCACCCTCGTCATCCTCATCATCTCCTTCTCTCACCCATCCCAGACCTCAAATGATCCCGAGCTCGCACCAATACAACCCCAAGAGTCCAACCTTCAGGCCGCAGTTTACCACACAAGGAACTGCAGTGGTCAAATCTGGATCAGGACAGGCTAGTTACAGTTTTGCAGGTGGACACAAATCCAGTAGTCCATCCACCGGTGGCGCAAACACCACCAGCACCACCCTGATGGCCTCGTCCCTGTCTGTAGGGTGTCAGGATGGTAGCCCCTCCCCTTCAGCAGTCTCTGCCAATCACAGCCAGCGGCAGAGGCCAGTGGGAGGGACTAGTCAGAGTGCCAAGTCTACTACGAGTCGGGCATCAGCCATGAGCCTGCCCTCTCCTCCGGTCTCCTCTCATCTGTCACATGTGAGTCCCGCAACCTCGTCCACTCCAGACCTGTTTAAACGAAATGTCTGAGTGGTAGCACTTTACATGTATGGGTTTGCTGGCTGTTTTTAAGCAAAGTAGCTTCAGTATTCAGGCACTTAGTTAATCAGTATTTGTGTTCGCTGAGAGTCATTAGTCATTAATCATTACCTTGCCTTTGTTTGTGCTGTGCTTTTCCAAAGCCCATGAGCTTTTTTCCACTCAGAGGCTAGAAGTTATTTTTAGGTGTTTTTTCTTTTTTTTAACTCTAAACTGTGACTTTTTTTTCTTGTTTTTAGTAATGTGCTTTTAAAGTGTATTTGATGCAGTATTATTGATTTGACATCACAAAGTGTTTTATCTGCCATTCATTAAAGAAAATGATTGTTTTGTTGTGCAAACTCTTCTCACAGCTGACTTTAAAGTAAAGAGAACTTTTGTTGCTACTGTTTCCACACTACATTCACTGTCAAACTGTGAGCTCTACAGTATCATGTGTTTTTTCAGTATATCACAGTGACCTGAATCAATACATAAATGAGATGGTTAAGATATTAACATGGGTTTATCTGGAAGCAAATGGAGGTGGCCTTACTCATGTTTTATTCAACTACATTCAGAAGTTTGGGATCAGCAAGGCTGGTGTGGTTTTATGGTCAACTAGGCTGCTTTTATTTGATCAAAAAATACAGTAAACCAGTAAGGTGAAGTTATTACAAATGATTGCATTTAATATGAGTTCATAAAATTTCATAATATGTAGACATTTCATCTATTCAACATTTCTTATGTAGAACAGTTGTGCAACTTTTCAAAATGAGTAGAAATGAGTAAACGCTTGGCTGACAAACAGTTGCTATGTTGGTATTGTTCAGTAATATTTTTAAGGCAGGCTTTAGCAAATGTCAGATTTTTCTTTTTCTTTTTTTGTGAAAAACTGCTTGCAAATATAGTTTCAGTTTTGTTATTGTGTACTCAATGTTTGATGGCAAACATTTAAATGTATGTGTTTTTTCAACATACACAGCCCCCCCATTACTTTCTAAGCATTAACAAAGCTTTTCCCTCTCTCCCACAGGTGTCTTCAGCTTCAGGAAGTAACCTCTTGGGCTCAGTGCCCCCCTCCCTCCCCCTGGGTTTCGGGATGCTCGGGGGTCTAGTGCCTGTTTCTCTACCCTTCCAGTTCCCCTCGCTCCTCAACTTCAACCCTGCAGGCCCTGGGGTTCCTGGCTGCAGCAACATGGGAGCTTCAGCCGCTACCAACTCAGGATACACCCTGGCACAGAGTGAGTGTGTGTACATGACTGGGGTTTTGCTTGGATGCTCGTGTGTATCGTGTTTGGCCAAATGTGTTTCTGTAACGTGACTTGTCCGAGTCTTTTTCCGTGTCTCCCTAATCTGTTTTTCAATTTTCTTCCTCTTTCTCCACTTCGCATCCTGTTTCGGTGCTGCATTCCTGCCATCTCATTTGCTCCTGGATTGTTGTGCACTCTTCCATCTCTTCCCTCTGTCCATCTTTCTTTCCACCTGTCCTGCCGTCCCCCAGATCTGTTTAAGAGTCTTCTGCCAGGGTCTCAGGTCGCTCTACCTCCCCACTTGCAGCTTGCTTTCTCAGGTAAATGCTGCAGAAACCTCCAGCTCACTGCTGCTGTTGACCATTCCTTTACTTCCTCTGCTTGTTTCAATCCTTCTTCTGTGTTTCATTAGTGTGGCATTAGCTCTGTTCCAAAACCTAGTCTGTCGCCATAGACAAGGAGCGTCCTAACTGAAGTGAAACCTCATGTGATGTCAAGTGATTGATTTGAACACTGCTTAATGGGTTGCAGCTCGGTTACCATCCTCTTGAGGAACTCTACTAGGCCTGGGTATTGACTCCCATTTCACAATTCAGTTTTCATTCAGTTAGTTTGGAAGTATTTCAGGTGCAGTAAAAACCTATAGATTTTTCGTAATGAAATAAATCTCTCAATTAATTCTTTCAACTATACAGGGAAGCCTGGTACATTAATATTAACTAAAGGCCGGAGCACACCAAGTGTATCCACACTAGACTAGAGGCCAAACGAGGGATTTTCTAAAGCTTGCCTGTGGTTTAGAAACCGCCTTTGCGTTGGCACATGTTGCTCGCTGGGTTTTGGAACAGACTGTTTGAAATGCAGATTTCATGAAATCTTGTAACTGCACCGAGACAGAAGTTTGTCTGGATTTTCCACAGATGCAAACCAAAGTCAGGGGGGAGACACGAAGAGGAAGTCCCACTGACCGCCACAGCCAGAATGTAGAAGTGGACACCGCTGGCGACGGATGTTTTCAGCTGCTTGGATGAACAAATACTGCGCTTTCGTTCATTAACGACCCTTCTTCTTCAGTTAACTTCATTCTGCTTTTAATCGATCAGTGTTCTGGATGATTGGAGAGAGCCGGGTGCATTTGAATTTTTGCTGTTTGTCAACATGTTTACACAAGACCTTAATCACTGTGGACATAGAGCTAGAGGAAGTGAGAGGAGTACGAAACAAAGCAACATCATTTCTATTTAAGTTCATGTTGGCTGGAAACGTGCATTCCTGTGTTTCTTTTCTTTCCTAAAGGGATGGGATAGTCCAGCCGTTTCCTTCGAAGACTGTTAGAATAGTAGCTGTTAATAATACATATGGGTAAATTATTTATCATTTTTCGACAGGGACATATGATGTTTAAGTGTATTAATAGAATAAAATGGGTATGTATATAAAATATACATTAATATTATGTGATATATTTTCTTTCGAGGTCAGTATGTATGATGTCTTGCTGTCTTTGGTGCTGCGTATCTCACTGGACCTTGTGAAAGAAAAAAAAAACATACTTTTATGGATGAATGAATCTTGTGTGAAAGCGTTTCATAGAGGAAAATTATGAGATTATAGCCTACTTGAATTTTCAGTTTAGTTTTGCTTAATAGAAGTACAAGAACTCCCAAGACTGTCAACAAAACGCCTTAGTTTGTAAGTTTGAATAACTATGCAGGACTGTAAATGTTTCAGTGCAAAGTAAGCTATTGCGTAGAGCTCCACTTTTGACATTAGTTGTGTTTGTGTGTTTGCCCTGTTACATCATTGGACCGTTAATTCTTCTTTCCCACGTCTCGGTTCCATTTCATCATTTTACCTGTTCATTTCAAAATGTCTGGCACTGCTCGCCTGCATCTTATGACTGTGTTCAAAAGAGAATTGGCACCAAAGATGACAGCGTTCGCTCCGAGGTGAGAAGCAGCAGGTCAGGTGTCTGTCTGTGCTCAGTGTAACAATCTTAAATGTGTGGTCTCTGGTCGTCTCTGTGGATATATTGTGATAAACTGACTTTTAAAATCCAATTTTATATTGCTTTATTTTATTTTCTAAAAATGTTGAAGTGTGTGGGCGTAATTTTAACTGGCGCTCACCTTAAATTCTTACTTGGGTAGATTATTTTTGTCTTGATTCGGGAATTCAAATGCTGTCATTTTTGTTTAGAGTAAAAGCTCTAAAAATTAATTCAATAAAAAACATTGGCGGATACGGTTGTAGTAGTTTTACTTGCATAACTGAGGGACTGTTTTTAAAGGGTTAGTTCACCCAACAGTGAAGATTCTGTCATTAACTACTCACCCTCATGTCGTTCTTGGGAACATACGATACATATTTAGTGTGGTTTTAGGGTTAATGAGAGCAACAAATACATAAATGCATGGCTATTTTTTTCTATAGCTTGCAATTATGTACACAAATTAACATATGTATATTATATTGTTTTTCAATAATAATATATAGTGCAATGTGTACACATCTCTATGTCTATCCAAACACAGAACTCATTCTTTCTAAACCATGCATTAAAATAACCCATAGGTTGACCACTATTTAACCTTTTAAAGCATAATGAACTCAGCATTCCCTTTTATTTAAATAAGAAATGAAAGCAAACGGAAGAAAGCATGCTTCTTCTACAATGAATGTTTTATTTTGTCCTTTAGAAAACTCACTGTCGTCTAGAAATAGTTACAGTATACAAGAGAAAAACAAGAGCAAAGACATTTGCAGTTGAACACCAGGTTGTCAACAGCCAGTCCAATAATAGAAGTGATAATATAGCAATAATAATAATGATAACTGCAATAATAGTAACTAGATCATGAATGATAAAGCTTTAAACCAAATGAAATCACGCTTGCTCCTCGCCACCAGAGGCAGAGGTTTCTTTATACCAAACCAACATTAACACTGATTTCCCTCAGATCTTCATGAGAATACAAGGGATACGAGACCTATATACTGGATATGATTCATAGCAGAGTAAAATACAAAAGAACAACAAAAATGGGTTACATAGCATTTTATTTTAATTGCCTTCAGCCAGTTTTATCTTCATATTAGCGTTTCTTCATTACTGATAGGTTTCATGCTTTTATGGATGTTTTCTAATTAGTGTCTAAGGCACTTTAAGAAACACGTCAGTCTTTAAATGCTAACAGTGGAACAGGTTAGTATGCTTTCCGTTCATCCTCTTAACTAGTGAACTAGTATTCAATGCATCCCGTCCACAGCTATAACTCCCAGTCTTCAGTTACGTGCCTGTGAATTAACGTGTTCAATATTTCCAGTTGCTTTCAGCGCTGATTTCTCATTGATGTCTGGTTTCAAACATCATCCTTCAAGTTCCAATAAACCTTCCTTTTGGTTTCACTTGTAGTGTATCTAATAGAGCAGCTGGGTTTGAGAAGTACCATCATACTGTCACATTTATGGGGAAAAAAAGAAGAAAAAAAACCCTAAAGAGATTACATATGTAAAGTCATGTATGCTTCATCTCAACGTGCATTTGCGTCCAGAATACTTCACATTTCCTTTCCAGTTGAAATGGCCTTTTATGGCTTTCTTACAATGTGCAGTTAAAGGTGATTCGCGATTACATCCCAATTCCTAAAACACACAGCGCCTCTGTCAGCTAAATCCCAAATAAGATCAAACAGGCCTGGAGTTGAATAAACGAGTTGATAAATGTGCAGGATTTCTTGTGTTTTAACTATTTCATGTATTTAAATGTTAATGAGATGCTGAAGCGAGCAGCTTTTTCACAGTTTTTCCTTTTCTTGTCTGGTCCGTTTCATATCCGGTCCAGTGCCACAGGACTTTTTTCTTTTAGTGTTGGCTTATAGCGAATGAGCAGCACATGCATCTCTATCTGCAGACCGTGTTTATTTGGAGAACTGTATTGTACAACTAAGATCCAATCCGTCACGTCTGCTAAGCTAGCTGATGGTTTTACATCATGAACACTTTCATTGCGCGCTCTTATGAATGAGCATATTCATGTACACAAAGCAAAGTTTGACATTTGAAATGCACTTCTATAGTGTGTTCTATGAGCGCAGTATTTTGTAGACTACAGTTGCAGGAAAGACTAATTGGCATGTGTACGTTCGGTCTTGAAGCATCTTGAATTTAGAATAAGGCAGAGTTGATGCTCCCTTGGTAGGGAGAGGATAGAAATGGAGGTTTGAGTGTAGTTTATGTCTGAACGTGTGTGTGTGTGGGGAAGTGTTAGTGTACTAGTGTGTTTACATCGCTCACTGGTCCTCTTTCTGTACCGCGGACCCCACATGGCTAAAGGAGAAGGATGAGGTGTTGGAGAGGAGGAAGCAGTGGGGCTGGGTGACCACAGGAGGGCACTGTGCTCTACTCTGCTTGAGCCGGGGGGTGCTCGTTCAGGTCGCTGGCCTTGCTGTCTGCGTCGTCATCAGAAAATTCCCCTTCCATCTGCAGCGGTCTGCGTCCAGAACGGCTCGAGGAGAAGCTAACGGGTCCTCCTCGCCTGCAGGGGACAGTAAAGAAGGCATTAGAGAGTATTACCCAGCACTCTAGATGCTATTATAGTATTAAATAATTTGACTAATCTTTTACTTTTTATATTTGTAGCTTTCATTTTAACTTAAGTCATTTTGTTATATGTCATCATTTTTATTTTTTTTAATACTTCTATTTAGTACTGAGTTTAGCAATTTTATGTGCTTTAGTCATTTTTATTTGTTTTTTAAAACAATTGTATGTGCGTCTGTAATGTTTTTCTATATGTATTTTTTAAAACAATTGTATGTGCGTCTGTAATGTTTTTCTATATGTATTCTATATGTCATTTGTTATACTTTTTTATAATTCTATTTAGCATTGATATATATTAATTTTAGTTGTAGTAGTTTTGTAATGTGCTTGTCATTTTTATTAATTTTTAAAAATCTTTCGCATGCATTTTATTTTGCTTTAGTAATTTTATGTGCATTTGTCAAATTGTTTTTATATTTGTATTTAGCATTCATTTATTTTTATTTCAGCTTTAATAATTTTTTTTATATAGTTTTTTAGCATTAACTCTTTCCCCCGTCGTTGACGAGATATCTTGTCAATTAAGAGACAACGCTTCCCTGCCAAAGATGAGTTTTTAACAGCAATCCGTGTTCTAGGTGTATTACATTAAGTAAAGCCCTAGCGCATGTCCAGACTGAGTTATTTTAATTTTAGTTTTTAATTTAATTTTAGTCACGATTTTGACACACACAGACATACTTTACACTAATAAATGCATTCAACAAATGCACTACACTAAAATGCATTTTTATCCGTCTTTTGAAAATTAAAATCATCTAAATTGCTGGTGGTGGCTGGCAACTTAAAAAAAAAAATGCTGGAGGAGAAAGAGTTAATATATTTTAATTTAGGTTTCACAATTTTGTTTACATTAGGTTTTTATATTTATAAATATAAATATATATATATATATATATATATATATATATATATATATATATATATATAAATATATATATATATATATATATATATATATATATATTTATTTATTTATTTATTTATTTATTTATTTATTTATTTATTAAGGGGAAGTCGTGGCCTAGTAGTTAGAGAGTTTGACTCCTAACCCTAGGGTTGCGGGTTCGAATCTCGGGCCGGCAATAGCATGACTTAGTTGTCCTTGAGCAAGGCACCAAACCCCCAACTGCTCCCCGGGCGCCGCAGCATAAATGGCTGCCCACTGCTCCGGATGTGTGTTCACGGTGTGTGTGTGTTCACTGCTGTGTGTGTGCACTTTGGATGGGTTAAATTCAGAGCACGAACTCTGAGTATGGGTCACCATACTTGGCTGTATGTCACTTCACTTCAAAATTAGTTTTAATAGCCTTAGGTTTTGTTATCAATAACAACACTGACGACCGTTTTTTCTCCACAATGGCAATTTTTTGTCCAACAGTGTCTGATGGCAGTGAATATCAGCACTGTCATTATTAAACAGCAGATAAGACATGATATGAGAGCAGAAATAAACAGGGTCAGATATTGATACAAGGATCTAAAGTATTGCAGTATATCAGTATCAGCAAGTACCTGAGGCGGTTTTTGAGTGTGCTGACCTCTCGGCTCAGACCCTCACTAGCTTCGGTAGCATCATCCAGCTCTCTCTGCAGCTTCCTGCGGGAGGCGTTCGCTCGAGTCGCCTCTTCCTCTGCCTCCTCCAGCTGCCTCTTCAACTGCTTCATGCGGGAGTTTGCCTTCTCCATCTAAAGACAAACAGAAATTCTGAGTCTCGGATTTCTCTCTTATGAGAGAAAAGCAGCTAACTACAATTTATTGTGCATTATGTTTAGAGCTGTAAATCTGAAATTGAACTTAGCTCTGAGAGTAAAGTGGCTCGCAACCTATTTGACTAAGGTTTAACGTAATAATTGAGCAGCACATCAGCATATAAGAATAACATCTGAAGGATCATGTGACACTGAAGACTGGAGTAATGATGCTACAAATTTAGTTTAGTCATCACAAGAATAAATTACGTTTTAAAATACATTCAAATAGTAAAGAAAAAAATCAAACAAATGCTGCCTTGTGACAAATATATCCACAAAATCTGTCCAACACCTTGGTAGCATAGTTTTGGAAATGCTATCAGAAAATGGAAATCTTTAATCTCTCTTTGAGAACGGAGATTAGGATATGGTTTTCATTCACCTGTTCTTTGTACTGGTCAGCATGGCGCCGCTCATCCTCCACTTGCATGAACACCTCCTTGAGTTTCTTCTCTGTGCGGCGCACAATCTTATTGGCTGCAGCTCTCTCCCTGTGAAGCGCACAGTTCATACACCATTGCCAAAACATGAGTTAGGGCCAATGCTTTGTGTTCAGTCAGAATATGGCATTAATTGGTTTCTTTTCACTGTTGCATACTTTGCTTCCTGTTCAAGCTGCTCCTCTAGCTGGATAATCTTGGCCTCGAGGGCGGCGATAGAGGCCTTGAACTTTGATTTGATGGATCCCTCAAGTTCCTGCAGTTTGGCCTTCAAATCTTTGTTTTGCCGCTCCATCTGCTGACGGGCGTTCTCGCTCTTCTGGGCGGCACTGCGCTCTCCCGCCAGCTCTGTGTTCAGGGTATCCACCTGAAATACAAACACAACAGCTGCTACTAAAGATGTGATGTGTCAAATGTAGCCAAAAATGCTTATGAAGATGACAATAAGACATCTTGCAAACATCACAAGCACACAGAACTTTGAGAGCAGTTTAACAGTGTTGAAAACATAGCTTGGTCACAATCACACACCTGCATAGTGGTCTTGCGGAAGCGATCGTTCAGCAGCTCCATATTGCTCTGTTCCTCCTCTAGCTCTTCCTCCAGCTGGGCGATACGAGCCTCCAGCCGCCTCTTCTCATCCAAGAGGGCTGCCCTGAAGGAGTGAACATGAATGAAGTATAAAACATCGGTCTGAACAAACTACATGACTTCCCTACTATGGTGTATATCGAAGTGTAATGTCTTCTCAAAGGAAGGACCAGACTTAATTTTGTTCATTGGAAATTGATAAATCTCTTATAAGCATTGCAACATTCCACCATCTATTCAAAAACAGATCCACTCAAATACATCACAATTCTCAAATAAAGTTAGTTTGCAGCACAATGACTCACTTTCCAGAGGCACTGTTGGAAATCTCATCTGCGAGCTCGTCTCTTTCCTGTTCAGCGTGGCGTCGTGCTCTCTCTGAAGACGCCAGGTCCTAAAATCACACCCAAACCATAAACAAAGACTCCTCAGTGTAACTAATCCAACGTAAAACTGTGTCGAAAAACAAGCAACAGATTCTTCAGAAAGGCTTTTTTCAAATGTGTATTTCGCTATCGGCTCACCTCTTGCAGCTGCAGAATCTCAGCCTCGAGACTCTTGAGCTTCTTCTCGTTCTCCTTAGACTGAGCGAAGATCTCGTCACGAGAAGAGCGCGCCTCCTCCAGCTCCCTCTGGTAGTCCTTCATCTGGGCCTGGATCAAACAGAGAGATGTTGCCATCTGTTCTTCTCACATTTTGTCACATCACTGTACTGACTATGACCTTAAATAATAAGTCTCAGCAATGCAGTCAATAATGTAGACATCTGTATCACTACTCAAGTTCTGTATCACTACATCAGCTCTCAAGCTGATGCACTTGGAGCTTGTGGGGATAAACAGATTAAGCGAACAAGTCATTTATTGCATTTTCTTTACTTTGTCATCACATTTCTGTGCATGAGAACAGCAGCATTCAGGAAAAGACTACCTGGAGTTTGCGTAGCTGTTTAATGGCTTCATCACGGGCTTTGTTTGCAGCCTCGATCTGAGCTTCCACATCTATGAGGTCCATCTCCAGTTTCTTCCTAGCGGCTACAGCAAGAGCTCTCTGCTTCCTTTCATCTTCAAGCTCCGCCTCCATCTCGCGCACCTGAAGGAACAGGAATAATGGGTTAAAAAACCTAGATCAGATAGGTTAACTACGAATGAAAACTATTTCAGAATGTCACAAATGTGTTACTTGTTGCTTCTTAAGGCATTAACCCTTTTATACACAAACTTGCCTCAATACTTTCTTTTCTTGAAAGCACATGATATATGTATCGTGTGAATCCCCAAATGTCTTGTAATTCTCAAAAATGATAATTCCACCCACCTGTTTGACCAGTGCCCTCTTCTTCTCCTCATTCTGCTCATCTCTGGCCTGCAGGTCTCGGTCAAACTGGGCCTTCATGGCCTGCATGTTGACCTCCAGACGCAGCTTGGCATCCTCTGTGGCCTGTAGCTCGTCCTCCAGCTCCTCTAGCTGAGTGCGCATCTCCTCCACCTGCTGCTCCAGAGTGCGCTTGGATTTCTCCAGCTCGTGCACCTATAGATTAAAGTAAAAATTACAGTGAGATAGCGTCATAAATTATAACCAATGATCTGCTGCTAAATGACTTCATATTTACTCCTCATTTCTACAATTATTTTTGAAGACTGCAGAGGAAGCTCTGCTTTTTTTCCTTCATTTACGCGTTTTTCAAACCATTTTCTACATTACATTTCAAATGATATCTCTAGATCTGGAAATCACAATTTTAAAATCCTCCCATTTTGAAATTAGCATTTTTTTTTTTTTTTGCTCAGCCACGGACCTCTGAGTAGATCCAAACAGTAACATTTCATCAGTCCAAAATCTTGCTCCAAATGCTACACATTAAACATGTATATGTTGCGACTGGCTGATTTGATCACTTTGCTAAGTATTCTGTTGTCAGTGAGGACAGGCAAATTACTTGACACCTGAAACTTGTTGCATCACACTTAGTTATCGCATGCTCTAGGGTGTTCTGAGGTCTTAAAACATAAACAGCCAACAAAATCTGCTGTTTACAGAACACCAAGGGTTCTTCAGACATCATGATGATGAACTGAAACAAGCACATGTGTAATATAACAGCACTAACATCCAGTAACATACTGTCTGACTTACATTCTTGCCTACGTCATCCTTGGAACTCATCAGATCCTCCATCTCAGCTCGGAGCTGCTTGTTGAGTCTCTCAAATTCCTCTTTAGCCTCCAGAGCTTCATCCAGGGCTCGGGCCATAGCCAGAGCTTTGGTATCTTTCTCTCTCGCCTCGGCCTCCGCACGGTCCCTCTCCTCAGCGTAACGTGCAGAGATGGTCTTCTCCTCCGCCAGCATCTAACATAAGCATCAACAAACTTTTTCACAATTATTTACAAATGTTTTTCATTAGAATTCAATAATACAAATATACAATTAATCATTATATATATATATATAAATAAAACCAAAAAATTAAAATTTTGAAAATCAGTTGGTAACCCTCACATTGCTGTTCGTCTTTCAAATACAACTCAAAATATTTTAAATGAAACCTGTAAGATTCGGTCCATCCATTGAAAGTACATTCCACTAAAACTTTGTTTTTCTCAAAAAGTTCATAAAGACATCATAAAAGTTGGTTCTCACACACCAAGCATGCTTGAGCTTCAGTTTACCATGTTTGATGAACTCTATATATGCGCACTGATCAGAGTTTATTGTGACACTAAAAAATTAAATCTGTTCATCATATAAAGAAACGGAGTCGTCTTCAAAAGTCTTGGATTAAATTAAGATTTAAAACTTCATGTTTTGGTGAATGGTCTTTTAACAGAAGGACAGATGTCTTCATTTGTTTTTCGATGATGTGTGAAAAGTCCTATGGTTTTGGAATGACATGAGTAAGAGTAAGTGACAGAAATGTCATTTTTGGGTCAAATATTGTTAAGCCAAAACAATTGATACCTGGTCAAACTTCTTCTGTTTCTTCTCCAGGTTTGAGACGATCTGTCTCTGGTGGTCCAGGTCCACCATAAGGTCATCAAGCTCTTGCTGCAGTCTGTTCTTGGTTTTCTCCAGCTTGTCGTAAGCGATGGCCTTTTCCTCCAGCTTCTGACTGGTCCCCTCCATGTCCTTCTGCAGCTTCCTCTTAACCTCCTCCAGGCCTTCAAGAGCTCCCACATCATCCTCCAGCTTTTTCTTGGTCTCCACCAGCTATCCAAGAAAGGAAGATTATAGAGGAGTGCTTTTACATCTGATTGCCTTTCTGAACAGAAGTCTGAAAATGACACTTTTACATATCTCATTTTTGGTCAAATACGAGGTTCTAGCCAACATGTCACTGTTAGAGTAAAACATCATTATTGAATGTGTCAACTGATCTGCAAGATCTGCAGTCTGCCCTAAAAAAAAAAAGTGGAGTGATTGCGCATACTTGGGATTGTAGTGTTGCCAGTTGTTTCTCCAGGTTCCTTCGTGCCTCCTCTTCCTCCTCCTGCTGCTCCAAAAGGCTGTTCTTCTCCTCCTCCAGTTGACGGATACGGCTGCTCAGGTTCAGCTTCTGACGCGTCTCCTCTTGAAGCAGCTCCTATAGCCACAATATTAAGCAATCATGACTCAATCACATCACACACACCTTTTCTGTAAAAAGTCCATCTATTGTTTTAAAATTTTATGTCATTTCTTCATCCACTCTTGCAGGGCTTCCTGTTTACAGAGACGCATTACCTGAGAGTCCTGAAGCTGGCTCTCTAGGCTGGAGGTGTCTTTGGCCAGCTTAATTCCCTTCTTCTCAGCATCTTCCAATAGAGCAGAAACATTGTCCAGTTCCGCCTGCAACAAGTGACAAATAAATAAATACATTTACAGTGGAGTGATGTTTCATAAATACCCTTGATTCTGATCCATTTAAGAATGCTTTCACATTTGGCCTGACAGCCTGGTCCGAACCGAATAATTACAATTAATTTTAATAATTTAATAATTGCAGGACTCATATGAAACTCAGTTTTGTAAAAAAAAAAATAAAAAAAAAATGTTTTGAAAACAAATGATTATACTTGTGCTTAAAAAAACAATCTGATATGAAATTGGTTATTATATAATAACAATAATGTAATGGTACACACGCTAATATTTAATTAATGCAATTTGTAATTTATTTAATATAATAAATCACAATTAATTGCAAATATCGATAAATTCAAATCAATCCATAATCATGATTAGGGTTTTAATTTGATTAACCGTGCAGCCCTTATTACAGCCACACTTTCAATCTGCAAAAAACAATGAAACGAGTTATCTGTAGTGTGTGAGGGAGGACAGAGTGTAACAGTACTTCATGATTCTGATATGAAGTGCAACAGAACTCACTTGTAGTTTATGTGACACAGTCTATCAGCACTGACCTGTAGTTTGTGGGAACGGTCTGAAAGTTCTCCTTTAACCTTCTCTCCCTCGCTGAAGCGGGCCATGAACTCCTGCAGCTGAGCCTCAAGTTTCTTTCTCTTGTGCTCAGATTCAGACTTGGCTTGCTGCAAACTCTTCACCTCACTGGTCAGCTCCTTATTATCACTCTCCAGGGTCTGTTTGTTTTTTTCCAGATTTGACTTCACCTAATGTTGACAGACAGACACTGTGAGAGAGAGCCAGATTTTGCCTGAACTGTATCAACAGGAGACCATACCATATTCAATCACAGCAGACATTAGAACTGAGTAATGAGTCATTTACTCCTCATCTTTGTGGCTTACTCTCTTGGCCTGCTCCAGCTGCTCCGAGATCTCCTCCAGAGCTGTGCCGTGCCTCTGTCTCATCTCCTGGACCTGAGACTCATGGTTTTTCATCTCGTCATCGATGGCTTTCTTCAGCTCTGCCACCTCCTGCTCTCGTTTGGTCCTTCATGAGCAAGAGACACATTATTAGGCAAGACACGTTTGAGGAGAAAGGGTGAGATTTGAATCTCAACTTAAATGGGTCTCCACGTACTTTACCAAAAGACTCATTTTAAAAAGTCAAGCACAGAACAAAAAATACTATGGAAGTCCATGGCTACCATCTGTTTGTTTACTAGCATTCTTTAAAAGGTTTGGAACAAGTGAAGGGTAAGTAAAAAATAGAATTTTCATTTTTGGGTGAATTTTTGTGGTCATGATAAATTTAATTCCTGATGCAGACTCTTGTACCTCAGCTCCTGCTGGGCGGCAGTGGTGTCCAGTGTGTCTTCCAGCTCAGTCTTCAGAGCCTCCAGTTCCTCACTCAGATCTCTCTTGAGTTTCTCAGCTTTGTTTCTGGCTGCTTTCTCAGACTCCAGGTCCTCCTGGAGCTCAGCTAGCTGCGCCTGCAGCTCGCGCACTTGCTTCAGAGCGTTGTTCTTCTGAGCGACCTCCTCATCCCCTCTGTGGAACAAGAAGGATAAGCAACGATTATTAACAAAACCATGCACGCTAAATCAAAGAAGTTATATTCTAGACTTTGTTTACAAACTCTTTCTAATCCTGATTAATGAAATAGTTCTGAAATACTTCAAAAACACATTAAATTGGTCACATGTAACAATAAAAAGTTTTATAAACGTCACAAAAGATTTCTAGGTAACAATTTATTTAAAAGTGTCCTTGTTACACGTTACATGTACAAACCCAATTCCAAAAAAGTTGGGACACTGTACAAATTGTGAATAAAAAAGGAATGGAAAAATTGACCAATCTCATAAACTTTTTTTTTCACAATAAAATATAGATGACATCAAATGTTGAAATGTCATGCCAAATATTGGCTCATTTTGGATTTCATGAGAGCTACACATTCAAAAAAAGTTGGGACAGGTCGCAATATGAGGCCGGTAAAGTTAAATGTACATATGAGGAACAGCTGGAGGACCAATTTGCAACTTATTAGGTCAATTGGCAACATGATTTGGTATAAAAAGAGCCTCTCAGAGTGGCAGTGTCTCTCAGAAGTCAAGATGGGTAGAGGATCACCAATTCCCCCAATGCTGCGGCAAAAAATAGTGGAGCAATATCAGAAAGGAGTTTTTCAGAGAAAAATTGCAAAGAGCTTGAAGTTAACATCATCTACAGTGCATAATATCATCCAAAGATTCAGAGAATCTGGAACTATCTCTGTGTGTAAGGGTCAAGACTGGAAAATTATACTGGATGCCCGTGATCTTCAGGCCCTTAGACAGCACTGCATCACATACAGGAATGCTTCTGAAATAGAAATCACAACATGGGCTCAGGAATACTTCCAGAAAACATTGTCGGTGAACACAATCCACCACGCCATTCGCTGTTGCCGGCTAAAGCTCTATTGGTCAAAAAAGAACCCATTTCTAAACATGATTCTGAAGCACAGGCGTTTTCTCTGGGCCAAGGCTCATTTAAAATGGACTGTGGCAAAGTGGAAAACTGATCTGTGGTCAGACGAATCAAAATTTGAAGTTCTTTTTGGAAAACTGGGACGCCATGTCATCCAGACTAAAGAGGACAAGGACAACCCAAGTTGTTATCAGTGCTCAGTTCAGAAGCCTGCATCGCTGATGGTATGGGGTTGCATGAGTGCGTGTGGCATGGGCAGCTTACACATCTGGAAAGGCACCATCAATGCTGAAAGGTATATCCAAGTTCTAGAACAACATATGCTTCCATCCAGGCGTCGTCTCTTTCAGGGAAGACCTTGCATTTTCCAACATGACAATGCCAGACCACGTACTGCATCAATTACAACATCATGACTGCGTAGAAGAAAGATCGGGGTACTGAAATGGCCAGCCTGCAGTCCAGATCTTTCACCCATAGAAAACATTTGGCACATCATAAAGAGGAAGATGCGACAAAGAAGACCTAAGGCAGTTGAGCAACTAGAAGCCTGTATTAGACAAGAATGGGACAACATTCCTATTCCTAAACTTGAGCAACTTGTCTCCTCAGTCCTCAGACGTTTGCAGACTGTTATAAAAAGAAGAGGGGATGCCACACAGTGGTAAACATGGCCTTGTCACAATGAGATGTGTTGATGCCATGAAATTTAAAAATCAACTTATTTTTCCGAAATCGTGTTGTCACCAAACCTGTCCCCCTCCGGCCCCTGGCTGCGCCTAGAAATTCTGTCCATAAAAATCATGAACAGAACCGGCGACAAAGGGCAGCCCTGCCGGAGTCCAACACGCACCGGGAACAAGTCTGACTTACTGCTGGCAATACGAACCAAGCTCCTGCTCCGGTCGTACAGGGACCGGATAGCCCTTAGCAAAGGGCCCCGGACCCCATACTCCCGGAGCACCCTCCACAGGCCGCCGCGAGGGACACAGTCGAATGCCTTCTCCAAATCCACAAGGCACATGTGGACTGGTTGGGCAAACTCCCATGAACCCTCCAGCACCCTGTAGAGGGTACAGAGCTGGACCAGTGTTCCATGGCCTGGACGAAAACCACACTGTTCCTCCTGAATCCGAGGTTCTACTATCAGCCGGATTCTCCTCTCCAGTACCCTGGCATAGGCTTCCCCAGGGAGGCTGAGAAGTGTGATCCCCCTGTAGTTGGAACACACCCTCCGGTCCCCCTTCTTAAAAAGAGGGACCACCACCCCGGTCTGCCATCCCAGAGTCACCGTCCCCGACTGCCACGTGATGCTGCAGAGGCGTGTCAGCCAAGACAGCCCCACAACATCCAGAGACTTGAGGTACTCAGGGCGGATCTCATCCACCCTCGGTGCCTTGCCATTTTTTTGACTACCTCGGTGACTTCAGCTTGGGTGATGGACGAGTCCACATCTGAGCCCTCAGCCTCTGCTTCCTCAATGAAAGACGTGACAGCGGGATTGAGGAGATCCTCGAAGTATTCCTTCCACCGTCCAACGACATCCCCAGTTGAGGTCAACAGCTCCCCACCTCTACTGTAAACAGCGTTGGTAGGGCACTGCTTCCCTCTCCTGAGGCGCCGGACGGTTTGCCAGAATCTCTTCGAGGCTGACCGATAGTCCTTCTCCATGGCCTCACCGAACTCCTCCCAGGCCCGAGTTTTCGCCTCCACAACCACCCGGGCTGTAGTCCGCTTGGCCTGCCGGTACCTGTCAGCTGCCTCAGGAGTCCCACAAGCCAACCAGGCCCGATAGGACTCCTTCTTCAGCTTGACGGCATCCCTTACTTCCGGTGTCCACCACCGGGTTCGGGGATTGCCGCCTCGACAGGCACTGGAAACCTTACGGCCACAGCTCCGAGCGGCCGCTTCGACAATGGAGGTGGAGAACATGGTCCACTCGAACTCAATATCTCCAGCCTCCCTCGGGATCCGGTCGAAGCTCTGCCGGAGGTGGGAGTTGAAGATCTCTCTGACAGGAGACTCGGCCAAACGTTCCCAGCAGACCCTCACAGTACGTTTGGGTCTGCCGAGTCTGTCCAGCTTCCTCCCCCGCCATTGGATCCAACTCACCACCAGGTGGTGATCGGTTGACAGCTCCGCCCCTCTCTTCACCCGAGTGTCCAAGACATACGGCCGGAGGTCGGATGAAATGACCACATCATGCTCTTTGCGGATGATGTTGTCATGTTGGCCTCATCAAGCCAGGACCTTCAGCATGCACTGGGACGGTTTGCAGCCGAGTGTGAAGCGGCTGGGATGAGAATCAGCACCTCCAAATCCGAGGCCATGGTCCTCAGTCGTAAAAGGGTGGCTTGCCCACTTCAGGTTGGTGGAGAGTTCCTGCCTCAAGTGGAGGAGTTTAAGTATCTTGGGGTCTTGTTCACGAGTGAGGGAAGGATGGAACGGGAGATTGACAGACGGATCGGTGCAGCTTCTGCAGTAATGCGGTCGATGTACCGGTCTGTCGTGGTGAAGAAAGAGCTGAGCCGCAAGGCGAAGCTCTCGATTTACCGGTCAATCTACGTTCCTACTCTCACCTATGGTCATAAGCTTTGGGTCATGACTGAAAGGACAAGATCACGGATACAGGCGGCCGAAATGAGCTTTCTCCGCGGGGTGGCTGGGCGATCCCTTAGAGATAGGGTGAGAAGCTCAGTCACCCGGGAAGAACTCAGAGTAGAGCCGCTGCTCCTTCACATCGAGAGGGGTCAGCTGAGGTGGCTCGGGCATCTGTTCCGGATGCCTCCTGGACGCCTTCCCAGGAAGGTGTTCCGGGCACGTCCCACTGGGAGGAGACCCCAGGGAAGACCTAGGACACGCTGGAGAGACTATGTCTCCCGGCTGGCCTGGGAACGCCTCGGTGTCCCCCCAGAAGAACTGGAGGAAGTGTTTAGGGAGAGGGAAGTCTGGGGTTCTCTGCTTAGACTGCTGCCCCCGCGACCCGGCCCCGGATAAGCGGAAGAAGATGGATGGATGGATGGAACTTATTTTTCCCTTAACATGATACATTTTCTAAGTGTAAACATTTGATATGTCATTTATGTTGTATTCTGAATAAAATATTGAAATTTGAAACTTCCACATCATTGCATTCTGTTTTTATTCACAATTTGTAGTGTCCCAACTTTTTTGGAATCGGGTTTATACTAAACATTATAATAACAATTAATTATGCATAATAACATTCAAGTAACTCAAAGTCAAACCATAATCCTAACCCTAACTGTATAGTAAGTACGTGTAGTTCATAAATATTACTTAGTACTTAAAGGTATAATTGCACTGTAACAAGGACACCTTAAAATAAAGTGTAACTGATTTAGATTTCAAATAATAACTTATTTTATATTGTGATTATATTTCACAATATTTAAAACATTTTCACTGTATTTTTGCTTTGGTAACCATAACATTTAAAATAAAATAATACAGACTGAAAGCATGTGTGTTGACGTGATGTCGCAACAGCAATGTGATACCAATTTACCAAATTATTTCAGGACTGCACAATGTTAACACAAAGGTCAAGAATAAAAACTTTCCATGACTAATATTCCAATTTATATGACGCCAACATAACTCGGCCTACCATAAGTTATTGTTTTGACATGGTCAGCTAGACGACAGCCAAAATGTTTTGTTATTCTGTGCTCCTCAATGACTAGATCTTCACCTGGCCAGTACAGCCTGTAGCTCCTCTTCTTTCTTGGCCAGTTGGATCTTGAGTTCCTCAATCTGGGCCTGTAGCTCAGCTATCTGGTCCTGTAGGTCTGTGGTCTCAGCATCCAGCTTTCTTTTGCCTTTCTCAAGCTCCTGCCTAGTTTTTTCCTCTTTCTTCAAACGCTCTGAGGGTCAAACACACACTCATAAACACACAAGACTCACTGCTTAACAGTCACTTAAAAAAAAATAACCATATTCAACCCAGTTCTCACCTTCTAGGTCTACCATCATCATTTCTTGCTTGTTTTTGACTTTGCCAAGGTTCTTGGCCTTCTCTTCTTCCTCAGCAAGCTGGGAGGTCATCTCACTGACACGGTCCTCCAGGAGTTTTTTCTCCTGAGGGAGAGAGAGGAAGGGAAGAGTTCAGTTTGCTCCTGCAAAGCTCTTGTCAGAGCATTTTTACAACAAAGGCCCTGGGCTGCATTTTGATTAGGCAGTCTGACATCTGCACTGACCTTTAGGAATTTGGAGTTCTGGTCCTCCAACAGCAGAATATCTTCCTCCATCTTTTTTATCTTGGCTTCAGCAGTCACTTTCTCCAACTGAAGCTTCTGTCGGGCAGCCTCTTCTTCATCTAGTTGTTCCTCTAGGTCCTGAAGTCATGCATACACACACACACACACACACACACACACACACACTCTTGTGGTTTCTGTACAGCAGCAGTGTAGGACTTTGTGAACCTTTTTAGCGAAGTACTTGCTGAATTCGTTATTCCAACTCAGAAATTTTAGATACAGATTTGCTCTCTCAGAGCTGAGAGGCCTATTTCAAGTTTACAGCAGATCAAGGACTTTAATTTCCCAGTGAAGTCCTCACCTGTATGTGTGACTGCATTTTCTTCTTCTCATTCTGCAAAGATTGGTTCCTCTCCTCTTCCTCCTCCACACGGGACTCCAGGTCATGAAGAATCTCCTCCAGCTCTTGTTTTTTAGCCACCAGGCGAGCCCTCATCTCTTCAGCTTCAGCAAACAGTTCTGTCTCAGCCTGCAGCTGCTCCGCCAAGATGTTTTTCTCCTCCAAGAGCTGAAACAAACATCAAACTATATCTTCTCTCCGTTTTTACAAAATTTTCAGCATTCAATTTAGTTGAAACTGTCACTATGATTTTGTAACACTGCAGAATATCCACTACATTGAATAAAGCCACAATAATTCAAGTGTGGCCATTTACATATATCAGATACGTAACGGTGTCTTTAAATGTGGCTAATTCCATCGGTTATTAGGTAAAAAAACTAACACAACACGTAAAAAACACAGTGTATTTCCAGAAGACAGAGGGAGCAGATGAGTGTGTTCTAACCTGCTGGTGTTTTCGCTCCATTTCCACCAGTTCATTCTCTACTTTGACCTGCCTCTCCTTCACTTTAATGAGCTCCTCATCCTTGGCCTGCATTTCTTCCTCCTGACGGGTCACCTGGAGGAGGGGTTTCACCTGCAGACACATGTCTCAAATGAAAACTATCTGCAACAATACTGCAAACCAGTTTTTAAAGATTCAAATTCTCTTGCAAACACATACAAGTCTACAAAACCTGGTCGAATAATTAAAACAGTCTCTTTCAAAAACCGAGACCAACCTTGGTGAAGAGTCTCCACCACTGCCAGTGGCGTAGTTTCAGGTAGGCAGCACAGTTTCTCTGCAGGACTTTCAAAGCGCTTAGCTGCTGCTGTTTTTTAGCAAAGGCTCTGAGAAACACAACCGCAAAACAGCAGGCGTTCACTGTCAAGGTCTCATAAGAATACATTTTATTTCTGCACTAGAAACAGTAAGAGCTGCATTTTACTGCTGCCCCTTTAAGACCAGATTTAGATCAGCCATCTGCGTTTGAACTCACTTGCGAGCCAGATATCCTCGACAAACTGACTGGAAGTAGATGATGATATCTGTTATTTTCAGGTCTCTCTCCTCCTCCAGGTGCGCCAGAACTCCAGTGCGGAAGAAGATCTTACTCTGCCCGATCCGGTAGAGGTTTGGATCAAGCTCCAAGGCGCGGATCTACAGATCAGATTGTTTGAAGATACTTAGTATTTAGCAGATGCTGGTTTATCAATAATGGACATCTGTAAACACTTCTATGAAAAGTGAGAATGAACAAAAAAATAACTCTGTAATTATTTTTTTTTTTATAGAAATTATTTACAATTATATAAACAAATTTCATTATTATAATAAAGCTCTTTGGAGAAATGCATTATTTAACTATAAGGTCTGATTCTGACATTTTTGGAAGTGACATTTGGATATACTTATTTTAATTATGAAAAGAAAACTTAAAAAGTAGTGCAAATCTATCTGAAATATATCTGAAAATGATAATGAAAATGATGAATTAACAACTTTGCCATTGGTATGTTTGGGTTAGTAAGATTGCTTTTATTTGATAGAAAAATACAGTAAAAACAGTAATATTGTGAAATACACAATTCAGAGTATTCAGAATATTCATTTCCATTTGAATATACACTTTTGATCAAATTAATGTATTTTTCATGAATAAAAGCAAACTTTTGAACAGTAGTTTTTGTTTTTATAAAAAAATTCATAATACACTGATATTGAACTATTTTGACTGATCAACGTCATTTGTAAGTCATTAAGAAATCTCACCATTCTCTCACAAGCCTGCTTGCCGTCCATAAATCCTTTTGGGATTGCATTAGGGGTGAGGATCTCGTATCTGAGAGGAAGACAGATATGAGAGTTCTCTCACTGATAAAGTAAAATAATATTAACGCTACGGCATCTTAAGACGTATGATGCTTCTCTACTCTACTGGATGAGATGATTAATGAAACACACCTCTGTCTGAACTCCTGGAAGACAATACGGTTAGGGAATCCCTGCCTGCAGATCCGGATCCCTTCTAGAACTCCATTACACCTCAGCTGATCTAGAACCAGATGAGGCTCCAGTTTACCAGCCTAGAAGAATGACAACATAGAAAAGAGGTGCATGACCACATTAAAGAAACTCTTAACTGAAGGACATATTTACTTACAAATGATAGGACCAATGTCACTTACTCTTTTCTCGTGATTGGGGATGATACATCGTACAAAGTTGGGGTTGGTGTTTCTGAGTGTGGCCATGAGTTTTGTAAGGGACTCTTTATAGAGCTGACCCACAGTGCGGAACATGCCCTTCTTGGTCTTATATGTAGCCCCAAATGCAGTCTCATTCATCCCTGCCACCTGGTCCAAACCAACAATACGGTCCACTACCATGAAGAGTGAGAAAAAAGAAAGATACCAAGCGGTTAGCTTGATCTTCAAAGTATTTACAGATGTACGTAATTAAATAAATACAAAATGTTGTGACAAAGCACAGCCAAATCATGTGAAGATGGAAGAGGGAAATCTACAACTAAAGCTTTAATTCAACAACACCAAGCAGGTCAAAATACGCTGTGTATTTTTGCATTCTTACAAAAAATATTATTATTTAATAATAATTAAAGAAATTCCTCCTTTAATCATCACATCCCAAAATAAAAATAACTTTCAGAAAGTAGTACAGTGTATTTTGACTCAATTCCACATGTTTAGACAGCCAATTCAAGAGCCAGTGGCCCTTACTATGCCAGCAGGTGCAGGTCCAGTGCTAGGCAAATGGAGACATGAAACAGATGAAGAGTGCCGAGGATAAGACTACAACCACAAACAAGCACAAGCTGCAAAAGAAAGTAAATGGGAGGGTGAACCTCAAAACCTGTCAAGATCATGTCCAGGACATACTTCACACCAATACCTTGCAGTTCACTGAGTCAGATGTTAATTCAGCAACTGTTCTCAGACAGATTTAACCCAGCAATGCTCAACTCCTCTTGAACCGTTAAAGTCACCTGCTTGTGAATCAGACTACACTGATTACACTGCACAAATCTTTGGTGGATTTCAATGGCAGTGTGTATTTAGCAGTCAAGTGAACAGTGCTTTAAGTTTATCAAAAGATCATTCTATTTATATAACAAAAACAGTTCTTGTTACAGAAGTTCAGAATACAAAAAAGTGCATTGTAAAGTACTGATACATTCTATAAGTATTTGTTGTAGTACATTGATTTCAATAAAACAAATCATAGCTTTGCCATTATTTTTACTCTACTACAGAAATGAGATTCTAACAAAACTAATTCAAAAAGTATTTGGATTAGTGGTCGACCGATATTGTTTTTTTTTGTGACAGCAAATGCCAATATCTTTGAAAGTAGGGGAAACGATATACTGTAAAGCCAGTATAATTTTTTATTAATATTTAAGATATTTGAAATAATTTTACAATGTATTAGAAAATAAATGTGTTAAATAAACATACTTATACTTTAGATGACAAAGTATTTTTCACAAATAAATAAATAATGAATAAAAACATAATTCAAAAGGAAGTAAACACTGTAACCAACAGGGCACTCAGTATTCTGGGAAGTTTGTGTGCATTTGGAATCATATTTTTCAAACAAAGCCATGGTAACACTCATTTTACATACAGCACACAGGGAAAATTATATTATATATATATATAATATATAATATCACAAATAAATATATAATATGACAGTGGGCAAATGCATAAATCACAGCATAATTTGAAGTCACGAGATTAAAGTTTAAAGCATTCAATTCACACAGACCTATCATCACACAGAGAACACGTGATCATGCTGGATACACATACACGCACACGTCACAAGATCTCACAGCTGGATTCAACTGAATTTGGAAGGTTTGAGAAATTAAATGTTCATTAGCCATTCAGAGATTTGTTTAAATTATATAATGCGTATTTGCTTAATGCTGACTGCAAACGAGAAAGTATTTTAATGTTTACCTTTCTATTACTTTCTATAACATAAAAGCAATCGTTATAATACTTTTTGTATACAATCATTCCTTTATTTAAAATTTTTATTTGATTATTAGACAGACATCTATTCGTATTAGACAGAACTGTTAATGACGACAGTAAACAAGAGGGACAGTGTGACCACTGTGTGCACTCAGACACTGCTGCTCTCAGCGCCGTCAAAATAAAAAGTCCTGACTCGAACACATCGGGCGAGCAGAAAAACTCACCGGCCAATGCCGAAATTTGAAAAATGCCAAATATCAGCTGATATATCGGCCTTGGCGATATATCAATCGACCACTAATTTGGATGCATTATAGCAATTCAAATTGAGCAAAAAAATGTTTTCTTCTTTTGAGTGAAATATGACCCAGACATGTAAATCAAGTTCTCTCTCTAAGTAATGTTACTAAAAATGTCTCCTTTCAGCAACTGAATAAATCAATGTGAATTAATTTGCTTAGGAATAAATAAAACCCAATTAGAAAAATTACATTCACAAATTTGAGTCTGATAACAGTGTCATACAGCAAAACAAGACAAACTTCAATCACTCAAACACTCAAAAGTAATCGAAAACTACATATTCATTTTGATTTGTTGGAGGCTGGTGAAGTGTAACTACTGGGGCTACATTTATCATTTTAGGTCTTACAGCATTCATGTAAACGTCATTCTTAAGAACCGCTTCCAAGTAGTATTCTGTTCATAATGGGCTCGTAACGTGACTTCCGTAACCGCCATGGAGAATTTACTGAGCTGTCGGTGTTGACTGCCACAGGTCTGAGAGAGTCATTTGGATTCCAGTGAAACAAGACGTGTATTGTTCCGTGTTCCCTGTCGGAGACACTACAGGATTCCTCCACCCCTCTCCCAAACTCCATCTCCCTCACACGGCCTATCAAATCACCGTCTGACACTTAAAACAAACAAGTTGTCTGACCACCAGAAGCTTGGGCATAAGCACCATACCATACACACTGCTCTGACTGCTGTAAACTAAGCTGTGTTTGAGGGAATCTCGTGAAAACCAGGTCAGAACATATTTCACTGTGAAATATAAATTTAAAAAGGAAATAATACTTCGCATTAAGTCCATTTTAGGACAATGTTTTTGACAATTAAGCAAATTTTCGCCCCAAACTGTCATTGTCATAATGCGTCCAGAGCCTTTTTATAGATAGATAGATGGATAGATACTTATTTTCTATAAGCATATTTCTATTTGACTTGGGGGTGAAATATGAGCAAGTTTTCAGAATCAAGTTTTCAAAACTGTCTGGACTAAAAATGCTACAGGTGTGGATTTAATAATATGACATGACACTTTTATAGTTTTTAAAGTAATAAATTACAGGAAAATATTTAGAGAGTGTGTGAATCAAAATTGCTGAAAGGACTCAAAGAACAAGCAGGGCCCTAATCCTTGTAGCCAGCGCACCCATAGAGTCACCCAGAGTCACTTTTAAATATTTGTGTTATGCAGTGTAAGAACTCTATTAAGTAACTATACACATGCATCCATTTTTCATGCAATCCTCATTTCTCGGGTTCAGTCAGTTTGTGCTTCCTAATGAATCAGCCAAGTAAGGCTTCCTTCCAAATGGATCCAGCTAACTCTAAAGTTAGCCAGCTAGAGGGACCAGGGCCCAGGTCTACAAGCCATGGGAGTGTTTGAAAGTACACAATGTGCTGGTAAGCAGAGACCTACAGCATCGTATACCTTCACCTGGCGATTCATGGAGACTAGAGACATCATAAAAAGACGCTCTTTGGATATTCTGAATCTCTATGGTTGAGAGACAGAGAAAGGGGGCAAAGGGGGCATAAACAAGAAAAAAAGCTAAATAAGTAGAAGTAGTAGTAGAACACAGCTAGCACACAAAAAGACATAAATGGTAGTAAACACACTGGTTAGTGCTGTGCAACACAAGTGAGAACAAGCTAAAGTCTTCATTCCATTTGCACTAGTTTCTAATGTTTGTGGATATGTGTACTTTTAATTTAACATTTTAAGAACCTGCTGATCAATCTAAGCACACACATTCTATTTTGTATTTACTTTTGAGTATTTACCCAAAGTCTTAATAATTTTATAAAAAGTGTATCATGTTATTCATTATACAGTTATTTTGGCTTGAAATACAGTCAATTCTGAAATAAGACAATATATGACACATCCCACTCTGTATTTTTGCATTATTTCAGGTTTCCTCACTGCTTTAATCTGTAACTAATGTAGAGCAGCCCTGCTTACAACTACAGTGCAAATATATCTGATGTGGTATCAGTAGTATTGCAAAATGTCTTGTTGGAAACATTTTTATTCTCTCACACCGCCCAGCCCAAAGTTTGAGCCTTTTAACTGAATTAATAGTTCCCCCAACTACGTTAAAAGCCAATGAAATGTATGGCAAGCTCTTTTTACAAGACAGACAAGACATGAAACTGAAGACTGAAAACAACAGTCTCTTTCTTCACAGAGTGGGAGGGTAGGACCATAAAAACGACCCATTTAATGTTTCAGGGCATCTGGAAGGCACTGGAGAAGAAAACAGCTTACCATCCTTCCACAGTTCAGCCACAAACTTATCCGTGGACTGGTGCAGGAGTGTGGCCACGTTGTCATTTAGAGGGTCCATGTTTTTCATTAACCACTCATCTGCCTTATAGTCAACCTGCAAAATGACAGTAATAAACAGTATATTAACAACCTCAAGATGGGAAGAATGGAATTAAGCCAGGATTGGTTCAATCTGGATAGTTCAATTTAAGAGGTACTGCAGTTCAGCGGTCATTGGCTGTTTGCATAGTGTTATGTAACTACTGAAAGTGATAAAGTATAAATCAATGCACTATTTTTCTTTATTTAAACAACAGGAAACAAAGCAAACTAATTTTCTGTCTTTTAACCCAAAAATAGCTCAAAGGTAAAGAAATATCAAAAGTTCATCATTTCATGCAGTGTCAAGTTTCTATTGCAAACAGCTCACTGATCTGAAACAGATGTGGCCTATGGTTAGCACATACCACAGCTGGATGCTACTACCCTTGAAAGACAGCAACGCAACATTTCACTGCAAGCCAGTATGACCTGACTAAATCCAATTACACAAGGTTACAATGCATTCCTTTTTTCTTTGAAACACTAACAACAGGCCTTCATTACAAAAACCATCACAGGAGTGAAGCACAAGAGAGGAAGCCAACAGCTATGTGTAGTTTCTTTAATATTAATGCAGACGTACCCTGCCAGCATAGTGAATGATGCTGAAATCGGCTTTGTCCTTCAGCTGCCGTGGTTTCTGGAACTTGGCATGAGTGCCTTGCTCTTGCACCAGTTTGTCCACAAAGGTTTTATCAGTGGCTTTTGGAAACCAGCACTCCTCATCCAACAGAGCCAACACACCGGGAGGATTTGCCTAGGAATGGTACCATAAGACAGATCAAAACAACTTCTAGAAAAGCCAACAGAACTTCCACAGTAACTTCAAATCACATTAAATTTAGCAAATATTTGTGGTAGAAAATAATTCTAGGAACCCAGAACTAAAAATCAAGAGTGGTGAGCACTCACTGGTCTCTCGATGAGGTCAATGCAGGGCTGCAGGTCGAGGCCGAAGTCGATGAAGCTCCATTCGATGCCTTCACGCTGGTACTCTTCCTGCTCAAGGACGAACATGGTGTGGTTGAACAGCTGCTGAAGCTTCTCGTTGGTGTAGTTGATGCAGAGCTGCTCAAATGAGTTCAGCTGCCAAGAGATGGGGAGAGCAATAAAATATGATCAATCCGTCTTTGTCCAAAGCATTTTTTATGCCCAGAACATGTATAATAGATTCTTGCACCAACATCCGTATCTTTATCACTTAACTAAATACTGCAGTTATGAGTGGGCATCCAATTTCGCTATTTGCAGTAAACCTTGTAATTTTATCCTTACTATACCATAATTATTAGGGATGTAACGATTAACCGCAAGCCAGTTGAAAAGCAATTAAAATGTGACGATTCAAATCAGTTGAGATGCTAAACAAATCGCGATTCAGTTAGGGGGAGGAGTTTATATGAATGTACATCTGAGGGGAATTTGCTGTCTTTAGAAAAGTTCAGATGGTGTTTATTCTTTATATCTTGCCTCTGTATAATGCATATAAACGTTCTTAAATGCAGTGCTGCTTTGTTTACAGCAGAAACCAAGGAAATGCTTAAAGCACCACCTGCTGGCAGAGAGTAAATCTGCGTCTCGTTCTGCTCATCTGCCATTTCTGTTTACGCAGATATTTTTATGTATAGTTTCACAAAACTGAAGTCAAATCATTGTTTTTGCTTCAAATTTGGAAATTATACAAATCGAATTTAGATTAAAAACTTCTCATGTTGCATGTATGCATCTTTGTTTGGATCATGATTAAAATGCAGTGGTTGCCTCTAATTTTAAATGTAGAGAGCACAGACAAAGCCTTATTTTGTTTATATGAAGAGATTTATTTTGTGTTACTTATTTTTTTGAATTTTTTGATAAAATTTCAATTTTTTTTTATTATTTACATTTATGTTATATAAAAAATTTGTTATTTAACAGACACTTTTAACCAAAGCAAGTTACAAATTAGGACAATAGAAGCAATCAAAACCAACAAAAGAGCAATGAAATAAGTGTTATATGTGACCCTGGACTACAAAACCAGTCATAAGGGTGATTTTTTTTCAAAATTGAGATTTATATATCATCTGAAACTGAATAAATAAGCTTGTGTGGATTTTTAAGATATGACGATATTTGACAGAAATACAACTATTTGAAAATCTGGAAGCTGAGGGTTCAAAAAAAAAAAAAGAAAATACTGAGAAAATCGCCTTTAAAGTTGTCCAAATGAAGTTCTTAGCAATGGATATTACTAATAAAAAATTCAATGTTAATATATTTACAGTGGGAAATTTATCTTAATCTTAGCTTAATATCCTAATGATTTTTGGTCACATATTAGTATAATATTATAGTGTTTTTTTTATTATTTTATTTTCACAAAGAAACATGCAGCATTTTATACAATCAATAATAAAAGGACACATTTAATTTGTAATTTGTCTTAAATCTCATTGTTAAAAAAAATACATGTTGAAAGGAATCGAATCGTGAAATCAAAATCGTGAATTGAATCATTACATCCCTAATAATTATATTATTCAATTTAGCAGATGCATATTAACCAAAGACAGCAAGGACTCCCTCCAGCACAACCTGAAGGAAGAAACCTTCTTAAGGTTTTTAAGGTTAAGTTTTTGCATTTTTATTTTTTCCATTACTTTTTCTGGACTTTGTTTTAATGGTATAATTACATTTTAGAAAAAAGGTGCAAAATTCTGTATTCTTCTTTAGATTCCGATTTAATGGTTTAATTAAATTTTAGTAATCAAAAGCATGTCTAAACAATTGATTTCATAAAGCTTTAACAATTTAATAACTTATTACAATAACAGACTAAATTTTGTTTCAAATAAAAAATTATTTTTAAATCCTTTGTTGTCCGTTTTATTTTTCTGGATTAATGATTTAATAAAGATGTAATTATCAAAAACACTGGTGATTGAAGAAATATCAACAATCCAATTACAGTAATCTTTAAAAAAGCAATCGAATTCAAATGTAACAATTCCTTTTATTTTTGGCAAACAGTGATCGCAATAGAGGTCTAATACTAAAACATTGAAGAGAAACTGTGGCAATAAAATTGGAACAAAACTTAATTTTGTATTTCTACCTTGAGAAATACATTCTGTGGCACAATAGTAATATATTTTATGCCACAATTCAAGAACTCAATTAATTTCTTAATTTTCTCCAAAGAAATTCTGTAATTTTCTATAATCAGTGATGAAACCTACTAATAATGTGGTATGCTTAAAATCTACGTTAAACTAAATACAATTTGTCCCATGCAATATCTTTTTATACACAAACCTTTCAGTATTTTCAAGTTCTTGCATTTTTAGAAAACCTCATATCATATGACCTCTGATTTGTTGCAGTATAGTGATTTATATCTATGATCTAGTGTAAGAGACATCTGAGCCAAGGAAGCCGCACCTGGAATATCTCAAAGCCAGCAATGTCCAGGATGCCAATGAAGGAAGCTCCCTGGCGCTTGGTCCTGTCTAGAGCTTTATTAATGCGGTGAACAAGCCAGCGGAACAACCTTTCGTATGTGGCCTTGGCCAGGGCTTCCACTGCAAAGTCGGCCTGGTAAGAGAAACAGAGACAGGATCAGGCCAAGGGAAAAAGTGACATAACCCTCACATTTACAAAAATATGCATTCTAATATAGAATCACACTATTATAACACAGATACGAAAGTAGGGTTGGATATCGAGAACCGGTTTCATTTTAGAACCACTTCCACTTTTCAATAGGACCGTTTCTTTTTTTATTGGAATCCATAAGCAGAGTACGTATTGATGAAATTCAAATACCCAAACCTAAAAATGGTAAGCAAAACCTGAAATGACCTTCTAGTGGAATTATTTTCCAAACAGGTTTCCCAAACCTCCGCAGAATGTGTTCAGTTATGATGACATTTTAATGACAGGAGACTAGCAGCATATTGTTGTAAAAGGACAGAGGTGAAAAGGAAATCTGAATAGAACAAAAGTACAGCGATGGTCTACAATCAGGCCCGACAAGATTCCAGGATAAAACAGTAATGAAAACACTGCTTTACTGCTGAAAGCGTAGGTGATTTGACCGATTTACAGTGGAAAACTTAATAGCTCATTACCTGCTCTTTAGTTTGGGCTTTTTGTACATAGTCTCTGCCCACTTTGATTCTTGGAGACAGGATGGCACGTGTGAACTCCATGACATTCATGCCAAGCAGGTGGCAAAGCTTTTGAGCAGCTGAAAAAAAGAAAATAAACAAAAATGGTTCTCTAATGCAAACTGACCAAAAATGGCGACATTCTTTTTCAATTTAAAGGATTTTAGAAGTATCCCTTATGCACTTAAACGGTGGTGAGAGAAGTTATTATGGGACATTTTCGCTCATGAATATAAGAGGTTTTTCAAACAAGTCAGGTCGTTATTGCAATTTACTGACTTCTAAACCCCTACAGCCCATTTAGCAGCCAAACAAACCCCAAGAGTTCCCCCTCAGGACCACCAGCATGACTAGAACTTTCCAGCTTTGAGTCGTGAATGACTTGGTGGCTTGAACAGATGAAAGTTTCAATATCATACCGTGAACAATGATGATAAAAACAAATTAATCAAAAAGCTAGTGGAATTCATCATGACAGTAAAACTTTTGGGACTCTTACGTAAACACATTTGATTTAACGCAACTTAGCACAACTATTCCTGTATTTTCTTTTAATATGAAACGTATCCAAATACCATTCAAACTGTCATCATGGGAGCCCAAGAGTACAACGGGTAATTTGTCAAAACAGAGCAGTGGAGAACTGCACAAAAACATCTGCCGCAGAGGTTAGACTGGAGGGTAGTGTGGATACCAAACACACTCTAATGCTAATGCACTGCCAAAAGATTTACGGAGATAAGTTCTTGACATAATACGTTAGATTTCCATTACTGAAAAAAAAAAACATTATCTCTCTACTAAAAGGTGGCATTATGCATTTCTGAAACTTTTAAAACAGATGAGTACCTGTATTTTCTGGCATAGAGGCCTGGTCGGTGTTTCTCTCCTTCTTGAACACAATGTTGCCAAACTGCAGGACGGCTGATACAACCTTGAGCATTGCTGCAGTGACGAAGAAAAATCTCTGAATTGCATCAAATTGCAAAGTAAATGTATTATCATTTGATTCAACAAAAAATTTACTTAAAATAAAATAATACCAAACCTTTATTGACTTGTACATAAAATTCCGCTGGCCTGCAATGCTCTGCTAATTTTTGCAATTTCGATGAATAATGCTTTACTCATGGCTTAATGAGCTTTAATAAGAATTATATTTTACCAAGAGAATGGAGAGGACTTTGATTAAACATCCTACCTGGGTTTAATTTATACTGTATATAAATAATCTGTTTAAACGAACAAAAAGGGTAAATTGTTTACAAAAATTGTTAGTGTTTTAACATAATGAATTAACTTTGTGCATGCCTTTAAATAAGAATTTAACTATTAAATAGTTCTAAAAGTTTATTAGTGGAGAGACTTCGTGAGACTCTTGTACTGTAAATTCACTGTCCATTTTGAATGCAACACTGAAGGCAAAAAGGTGTGTAATACCCATTTCTGATGATTTACTGGTATGCATGTATAAAACAGCAGTACATATACAATGTAGTAGAAGTAGGTTTGTTTCATGTGTGCTTACATAGGATTTCATCATGGGAGAAACTCATAATATGCATGGCTTCCATGGTCTCTTGGAAATTGTCCTTGTCCTGTTGGCCAGGAATGGGAATGTTACCGTTGGAGAGGAAGCGGTAGTTATTGAAGCCCTCCAGGAGTAGATCAGCTGCCAGAAGAACAAGAGCATTAACACAGCTGCAGCCTTCTCTAGACAGCAGACAGCACCATACTCTCCATAATCAGTCTGATTCCTGCACGTGTTGAGAATATTCAAAGTCTTCTTCATTGCATCCATGTTGACCTTGCACTTAGAATGAAGTCTCCCAGTCTCATTGCTAAAAACTGACTGTGTTAAAAGAAATACTCACATCTTAGATGTTCTCCAGAACCAGCCAACAGCTGGTAGAAGACATGGAAGGTGCGTTCATCTTTGGCTTGGCGAACAGCCCTGGACTTTTCAAGAAGATCTTTTGACTAAGTTAAGGGCAAGCAAAGTCCATTTTACAGATAATTTTTCAGTGTACGTCAAATCGAACCTATTTGGATTTTCTTTCTTAAATTTCAAATTTCAAATTCAAACAGAGTTTGTCTGATTTAATTTTATTTGTAAACCATTAAACAATATTTTTTATAATTCCCTTAGTTCTGCTGAAAAAAGTCACAGAAATTCACCCATTTCAGGCATTTGATCTTGCAGCTATTTGCAGCATTGCTCAAAAGTAATGGAATGGTTATCAGACAAGGATACATGTTTCAATGTTGGCCCCCACAATGTAACCGGTTACATCAAAGTTGATGCGGATGAACTTGCCCTGTGGAAAGACAAATATTTAAAATGTGTTTTGTTTTTTTTCCATGACGTGCTAATTCTGGTCATGCTTTCTAAAACATCCTGTTGCATCACAGCTATCATTATATATAGACCTAATCAACATTTCTAAGAATCCATCTGAGCAGATGATCATCCATGACTATTTGGACAGAGGGGCTTGTGCATGCATGATATGCAGCACATGTTTAAAAAGCTCTACTTGAAAGGAATCTGTTCTCAAAGCATGCATAAAAAGCTAACAGACATGCTTATTTGCAGCAAATGCACCCAAAATAATTACCTAAAGGAATTCCTGAAGAATCTAATTCCTCTGTGGTTTTTGATTTGTTTGTATGCTTAAAAGCTTGCTGCTGATTTTGACGCATGCCAGCGAAAACTCAATCAGCTGACAAGAGGAGTCAATACAAGACAGACGGCTAGTTCTCTCAGATCGCTGAACGAGGATTTTAGTGAGTGTGAACCTAAATGGCCCTTTCCAGATGCTACTTGCATAATGTAATAAATGTCATTGTAAAGTAATAAATAACTAACCATAGCTGAAACAAGGTTACAGTAGGAAAAACAGAGGTGGAATTATCACATCAGAATTAATAGACCAACTTACAAAGCGTGAAGAGTTGTCATTTTTCACTGTCTTGGCATTCCCAAAGGATTCCAGAATAGGGTTTGCCTGCAGAAGTTGACGCTCTAACTCTCCCTGTAATGCAAAAGTCACTGGTTAGAAACATTATGTATTTAAATACATGATTAAATGAAGTTTCACACAAACACAATGAACTAAAGTTCAAAGGTAGAGTATAACTAAAAAGAAAAAAGAAAATATGTTTGTGAAACCTTGAAAAGAAACCCAGTGAAAATGTTCTATTTATTCACCAAATAAACAGAGTGAAAGCAAAGAGAAACATTTCCAATTTTACAACCATTTGAGCATATATCACCTTAAAACAGTATACTGCTGATCACCTTGGGTTAGTTTGTATCATTAGTAAGGTCTTTATCAGGGCTGGGTATCGATTCAGATGTTCCAGATCGATTCGATTTCGATTCACAAGCTCTGAAATCGATTCGATTTCGATTCGATTTTGATTCTCGATTCGATTCTCTATGCAAATGCAATCGACTCAGTGATCTTTTGTGCACGAGGTGAATTGTGAGGAATTTTGCTTGTGAATGCATTTGAAATCTACGGAGCCCAGCAAGTCACCTGTAGAAAGAAAAAAAAGAAAAAATTTCAAGCCGTGGCGACGGTTTTGCAATCCATCGCCTGAGTTTATAAACCGTGCTCACGAACTGTTCCCTTGGTTTAACAGACCGTACCCATGCATTTCCAATCTGTGCGCTCAGATTTTGTAAACCGTACCTTCGCTTTTTGAATTTCCACTTTCGCAATCCATTCCCTCGGATTTGTGAACTCAGGGATGTGTGACTCCGCTCCCACCGGCAGATTCATTTCTGTTTATTAAACATTATTTTTCATGGTATTCTATGAGACCATGATCAGCATTCACAAAATCTTCTTTTTAGCGTTTATTTTACATTTATAACCAATAGGATAAGACCCCACTGCCTGTGTTTTATAGCCTAAAATAGACGCTAAAAACAAGAATAGAAAATTCCCAGAATTTTCTAAAGGAAAAATAATATACAAAAAAATAAAAAACAAATAATGTCCCAGTTATGTTGTCATTCCTTTGCTCTGTAACTGAATGCAATGTCATATTAAGCGTTATTATTTAATAATAACATTACCAGCGAAGCATGCATCTAACCCTGGGGAGTGGAAGCTTAGTAGAATAAAATCACCCAAATAAGTCTTCGTGTTAAGAAAGAATAGTACACAAACATTTCCAAAAATGTAAAAGGCTATTTTAAAATAAAGCATTCATGAATTATTTTATGACAAAATTTTTTACTGTTTTAAGTGCTATCATTTATTTAGCCTGTAAAAATAATAAAAATAACAATTATTTTTTATCATTATTATATATTATTATACAGGTTATGCATAAGAAACTTTTATACAAAACCAAAGAGGAACAAATTACTCCAAAGTCAGTCACAATGGCAGGTTTACTTTACAATAATAATCAAGTGCTAAGATTATCACAAATTAAACAAGATTTTTATGCACATCTTTCTTATTAAATCGTTGTATTCCACTTCGTACTGCACTTGATAGAGAATCATCTAAGACACTTTGCTGTAGGCATATTCCACATAATAATATCTAATAAAATAGTATGTTAACACGTAGGAGCTTGCTGCATGAATCCGTGAGTACAGTTTACAAATCTGAGGGAATGGAAAAGCATGTGCATGGATAATGAATTCATGGGTAAGGATTCAAAAACTGAGGGTACGGTTTACAAAATCTGTGCGTATGGATTGGAAATTCATGGGTACGGTTTATTAATCCGTGGGCACGATTTGTTAAACCGAGGGAACAGTTTAAGAATTTGTGAGTATGGTTTACAAACTGAGGGGACGGATTGCAACACTGTCGCCATGGATTGAAGCTATTTTCTTCTACAGGTGAAGTGTCGGGCTCCGTAGAAATCTTCGGTTGTGTGCTCGGCTGTGGGGGTGTCTTGTCTGGGTCATCACATGGTTCCGCAGATTTGTAGTATTACTACAGCATTTCACCTCTGCATTACAAATCACACAAATAGCTTTGATCTTGTCCACAACACTATCGTCGTCGTCTTGCTTGCGAAATCTAAAATGCTTCCATACCTCTGATTTTTTTATGTGAAGGTGGCATCAACGTCAACAAAGCACCTGAAAAAACGCTACTTTAAGCACTGAATGAATGAATGACAGGTTCGCCTCTCGCTCCTTGGTAACATCACGCAAGGCAAATAAGAGGGTGACATCTAGTGGAGAAGACTTGTAATTAGATTAACGTTAATCTTACGTTTATCTAATAAATAAATATGGGGGAAAAATCGATTCATGGCCTTTGAGAATCGATTTTGAATCGAACACATTTTTAAAAAAGATTAATCGAAAAATCTATTTTTTTACCCAGCCCTAGTCTTTATTAACATCCACTTTTTAATACACAAGTTTCGGAGTGGGATGACTGACTCCAAACTCAAAAGTTCCATATCATCTTCATCACAAATACCATTTAATTGACTGTATTCTTCACATAATTTTGTTGAGATGGCATGGCTAACAATCAGTCTGCTTCCATAGCAAAGCCATATCTCTTCATTTTACCCTCAAACCAGAAGCAGATCATCTGGATGGAATAAAAATAAACTACCCTATAAACCTAATTAAAGCCTGGGTAGCCATGAGAGGCTTTTTGTGCAAATTCTCACTGGTTGCCTGAATGGTACAATCATTGGGGGACGGGTGGGGGGTGGGGAGGAAACTCCTCAAATTAGCAACGACAGGCGCCCGAAGCCCCACTGTGCCACATCACAGAGTTAGTCTGCATCACAGCTCCTCCAGCAACAAATCTGGGACATCCACCCCCTTACATCCTCTAATCATCCACAGTGTTGCCCACGTCCACCTGATAGGAAGTTTAGACAGGTGTCCCATTGTTCTTGCTGCTGTCATGAAACAGGAACACATACGGCGTAAGAGAACGCCCACCGTGAATTTACACCCTGTTCCCATTACGTGATCCAAACCACAGCAAAATAGTGGATACAGTCCAGGGGATTTTGAAGTTTTAACATTTTCATGCTTATGGAAATTTAATTTGATAAAAAGACTAAATAAATAGACTGCAAGTTGTTTAACTGTTGAATGGATGCTGAATTGTTTAAACACATCTGGGTGTATCTGAGAAAGAGAATCAGTAACTGAAGTCAGAACAATGCAATGAACTTCTAAAAAGGATTAATGGTGAAGCTTTATGAGAAAAATAACAGGCTTCACTCTCATCTAAACAGGAGATAAATAAACTATGAACATGCAATTATCGCTGTGCATCGCGTCAGCATTTCATTTTCACTTCCTATATCGTTCATAAAACAGGTTTGGGAAATTTGGGTCTGATTTGTCATGGGGATGCAAGACGTTCCAACGATTCTAAATAAAATAGACTTAACAAATCGATAACCTTTTCTCAGGCAAATGCCGTCACTCATGCTGTAATTCGCCGTGCAGACCCCTTGCACATGCGTATCAAAATAATTACTTTACAATAATATTAACATGTAATTAAATATTACATCCATACCAGTAAACATTTGCTGCAAACATTCGAGCACTTAATTTCTAGCACCTGAAAACCGGCAACAAGAGACAGCGTCATACGTCACAGGGAGCTTAAACAGCGTGAGCTCACGTGTCAAAACTCAGCATCCCTGAACAGAGCGCTTTCTGTTACGTTAATTGTTTCAACCAGGTTGTCGGCCAATTCTTTAATGATCAAAAATTTAAAAATAATAATTTTCCAGGACAACAAGATTTTTTCCAGGACAATCTATGTTTTCTCTCATTTTCAATGTGTTTTCCAGGACTGGAAAATTGGTCACTAATATTCCAGGATTTCCAGGTTTTCCAGGACGCGTGGGAACCCTGAAACCATTGAAGTGGTATGACAAAAATGCATTAGCAATGGTTATTTTTAGCAAATTATGGTCTGATAAGATTAAGTCCAAAAGGAACTTTCATCTTTATAGAAAGTATGCCAAGAACTACAGGCATTTGAGATGGTCTTTGCAGCAGAGCTCTTTGTAAATGAACATTCCAGAACTTTCCAACTGCATAGATGGAGTAGAGTAACATGTGATCTGACAAACAGGAATTCAGAACTGCACCATCAGGCCATCCTTAATAATATTTTGTTTGCCGTAACCCGACCAACCCTGTCAATTTAGGACCGACTCAATTTTTTTTTTTCTGCTTTTAGTCCGACCGACTTGCTGATTGTACATTTGCGTTAAGGCAGACCAATTTTTTTTTTATTCTTCAAACAACTAATACAAAAGCAATAAAATAATATTAATTATATTTTAGTAAGTACTGTAAATATATAAATTGCCTAGGCCTACATACAAACAAAGACTACGTTCTTTCTTAAAAAAAAACCCAGTGACGTCATCTATGTTTACACAGATGTCACGCTATGGCCTGTGCGTTCGCTTCGTCTCAGACTCTCATTCATTGTCAGAGTCAACGGTTCGCGCTTGGTAATGATGGCTGCAGTAAACAAAATGTTCGCGGTCACTGTTCAAAGTCATACAGGTTCGGGCACCATAATACATCTAAAACATTCATTAAAACAGCTGGACACTGCTTTAACTTGGCACGAAGTTCTGGAAAAACTGCCCAGATCTTTTCCCATCCCTTCTCCCGTCAAGTTTAAAACTTCGAAAATCTATTGCACGAATCGATTGGACCAACCAACACAAGTTTCGAAAACGAAAATAGGAAATTGATTTTAACGGCCTTCTCTCGGAGATCTTTTTTGATCACGTGTCACAGCAACTGCAGCTTCGGACACACGCATAACAGCAAATAATACTTTTGCACAGTGTTTCTCTTTTTACAACAGAAAGACAGTCTCATGCATACAGATACAGATTCGAGCTAGAATCGCCTACGTATTTGAACTTTTGTTGTTGACATTTCTAATCGTAAACAGCCATGTTGAAGCCTGCAGTAAATGTTTTGCATTATGGCAGTCCACTCTTATTGTTTTTCGAGAATGTTGCACTCCTGTTTGTCATTGTGCACATAACTTCACGTCAATAAATCATTAGAAATATTGGTCTTTACCAATAAATTGAATCTTTACATTCGTCCTGTCTGTTGTCCGTGGATTTACCGCAGTGGATAAGATGCATGCCTTTGGTGTGAGAGACCCGGGTTCGAATCCACTGTGAGACACCAATGTGTTCCTGAGCAAGACACTTAACCCCTAGTTGCTCCAGAGGTGTGCAACCTCTGACATATAAAGCAATTGTAAGTCGCTTTGGATAAAAGCGTCAGCTAAATGAATAAATGTAAATGTACCTATATTTGGGTTTATTTGCTGTATAAAATGCATCTAGACATGCAAAATCGATTTTACAATCGATTCAATGAACACTTGTCAATCAAATCAAACAGGATTTTTTTCAAAGTTACAACCCAAGAGAGCAAAGTAAACGGTCTCTCATTTGTAGGTTGCATTGACACCTAGCGGTGGATGCAAGTAAAACAGTATCTCATTTTTTTTTCTTCTCACCTGAAATTCATGTAATAAACATGTTTTTGACAAAGATAACAATTTGTTTGTGGTCTATATAGCCTGCATCAAAATGAGGTTTGCAATGATGCGCCCGAAGGCATGGGTTGAAGACCCAGTCAGTGACGTCACGATATGCTAATTTGTTTAAATTCATACCTACGTAATCACCATCGCCAAAATTTTACTTTTTTTTTTTTACATTGAAACTTAAAAAAAAAAAATAGACCGACCTACCGACCCTTTTTTTTTTTTAATGTACTGTTACTACAAACCAAAATATATTTAAGTATGGCCTCATACAGTATTTTTAAAGTGTAATGATTTACAGACATGTAAATTATTTGACATCACCCCCAAAAGTATAGTAAATTGGATCCACAGAGAACAGAAAAGAATAATTAAGAAGGTAGATTTTATATTGCAGAATGAGAAGTCGTAGTAAAAACAAATAAACAAAAGATGAGGGAAAAATGAACAAAAGTAGCAGCGTGAGATAAGAAAGAAAATGGGGGAAAAAAACAAGGGACAACAAGCTACTCACATAAAACAGGATTCCGTTCTGTAATCAGATTATTATCATGGAAACAGAGGTGTTAATGTCATAGAGGGAAATACACAAACACACGACAGACAAAACACACAAGAAAGGGTTGATTTAAGAACAAAATGTGCTGTGAATATATGTGAAGGATACTTCCTCAGTTTGTGAATGTTACTGGTCTAAATAACAGAACTGAACTTTTGTGTGTGGTGCTAAAAACACTCAATTTCCTTAGTTTTTTTTCTTTCTTTCTTTTTCTTTAACATCTCTTAGACATCAGATGATCAGGTCTTTACTTTGTTAAATATGAAAATGACTTCAAAATGTCAGATTTTCACAACATGCAAATATCTCACTATACCCCCAGCTACCCTGACAAGTTAACTAGGTTTTCTCTAATATGTTTTTTCCAACACAAAAGACGTGTACACATTCAAAACCATTTCACAAATGTGACAAAATATGTTCAAATAATACAAATGTAAACCATCTAAACCCCTTAAAGCAATGTGTTTGCTTATATCAAAAATTTTTCCAGAGTGCTGGAAATTTCCCCTTGGACTGGCTGCATTCCATTGGTGTTTATACAGCAGGTTAGTTTTGCATGCACAAGCAGAGCAGGTATAAAAGCTTAAAGGGAACTTGCCTGGAGTTTGACTGCTTTAGGAGATTCTGGCTGTTTGTATGTAATAAACAAATGTAATATGTTAGAACGCATCAGGGCCACATTCTCCAAGTGTCTTAGACCACGGGACAGATCTAAGCCTTTAGTATATTGCATAAATTTGGCCATGCGAATACATTAAGACTAGTAACTGCAGCATGTAAAACTCTTTAGCATGCTTGCATATATTTAGGTAATACATGTTATCACATATTAAGAGAACAGGTAAACTGTACAAGGATGACAAACTACAGGCCAGTACTGCAACCACTAAGATGTTTTCTCAGTATAGGTCCATGATACTTATACACACAGTTAAGAGCCATAATGATCATCTAGAAAACAATATCAGTACATTAGAATTTACACAAAACACTATCAATGACATACAAGTTCATGTTGTCCACTGATGAATGTTAATTTGGTTAAAATTCCCCTTCTAGCAAAAGCACCCTGATGTCATTGTGACTAGATAAGATGGTAAATTGGTAAAATTCATTGGTAAAATTCAACAAGAATGTCAACATGAACGATTCAGCGAATCGCAGAGAGAAATGGAACTCACTGGAATGTTGTGGTCCTTCCTTCCTTTGTGAGACGATGCAACGTGAGCCAGGTACTGGATGACTTTTTTGGTATTTTCTGTCTTTCCCGCACCTGATTCCCCTCTGCAAGAGAAAATTCCAATTAAAAGCAAACATAAAAATATCATTAGAATAATAAAATACCACAACAGATTGGGTAGATATTAAAGCACATTTGCATTCCACAAGCTAAATTAAGCATCCGGCTGTATCCTGTATCACAGGTCTGCTAGCTCTGCTGTTTGTTTTTACAGCTGCAGCTCCTTTCAGCAGCTACAACTCTGACTGAGGAGGATTTGGTCTATAGTGCTTGTGCATTACACAATGAGCTTTATTACATAAACATTACAAGTCTTTTATAATATTACTGACATGCATGATGTGTTTTGATGACTTTTTTAAAGTCTGATTCAAAAGTTCTTCTCCCAATCTGCCCATAAATGGAAAAAAAAAATCTTTAGAAAGACGGCCAAAGTTTTTCCACCAATATACTATATGCATTATATCCATGTATGTATATATATATATATATATATATATACACATCATATAAACATCTGTCAGATTTGTCAAAATGGCGCTACGCTGATTTGGAGAGACACAGAGGAGAGGAATTGTTGAAAAAAGTTGCTATTTTTGTTTTCTTCGTGTACAAAAAGTATCCTCGTCTCTTCATTACGTTACGGAGTATTCTGACGATGCTTTTCATACTTTCCTGGACCTTCACACTGTTATTTATTTGGCAGTCTATGGGACAGTCTCAAGCCTCCCTGTTTTCATCCAAAATATCTTAAATTGTGTTCTGAAGACGAACAAAGCTTTTTACGGGTTTGGAATGACATGGGGCAAAGTGAATAATGAAAAAAATTTCATTTTGCAGTGGAGTAACCCTTTAAGTGCAAGATTCCTTAACCCTGCATTCTAGCTACATGGACATATGTTTTCACAGTGGCTGTGCAGAATGGCATGTGCTGCAGTGGTTTCGGCAGGTCAGAAGGGGTCGACTTTGAGAGATGATGTATAAAAAAAAAATAAAAAAAAACTTATAACCTCTTACAGTGCTACTAAGACATGAGAGAGACTGTTTACTTATTTACAATGTGCAAAGACAATAATTCAGGCTTAATGCATCAAAAGCTTTCATTTCTATGGATGAATACTTATAGGCTGACTAGAAAATATTTGCCGTTGGTCTGACTCATCTGTGAGATGCTTTTCATGCCGAACAGCTGCAGCTACTGATATTAAATACAGTAATGATACATGACTCATGTTTTCAGGCATAGCTGTACATGTATGATTCCAAAAAAGCCCATTCCTGTGCAGCATTGGGGATGTGACATCACTTCCATCAGCCAGACTGATTGACGTAACCTGTAACTGCTGAATAGAGATGTCCTAATGGTTACTCACGTGCAAAGAATTGATTGGTCCTCACGATCTGCAAAAAAGGAGACAGAAAAAAAAATAGGTCAGCATTTTCAGTTCAGTTCTCCTGAACCTTTAATTCAAATCAATCCACTTTGACATTTAAAAGAACCTAAAACAGCAAAAGACAAACATTTCACCACAAAGTGATTTATCAAATACAAACAACACATGTACATTTAAGCAATCTTGCAAAAGAAACAAAAAAATCTATTTTATGGTTTATTCCTACCCAACTATTATTACAATCTGCTGTCATATTTGTATATACTCAACAGTGTATATTATGACTATTCTGTCTTTTCAACAGATGGAAAGTTTCCATGAAAGAAAACAGCAGAGAGAAAGATGGCTCAGTTTCAGTGCCAACTGAAAATGCTGTGCTGGCCTAAAATGCAAGCTAGAAAACATCTGCAAAACTCGTTATGTCACACCTCGTCTATATTCAAAGTAGGTTTCCCACTCATCTCACTTCATAAACAGGTTGGTCTTCCACAAAATGGAATGATTTTGCAACTTTGAAAATGAAGGCTTTTTAGGAAACTTCTAAAGCGAGCAAAACTGTTTCACAGTGATACTAAACCTCTGCAAGAGGAAGATAGGAGCATCATGTGACCGCTTATTTGAGGATGGTTTTTAAAAAAAAGGCATATATCACATTTCGTATATGATACAGTCTGCCACCTCACTGATTTTGATGTTTTAGCTTAAATGTGACCAAAACTGTCTCTGCCCTACTTATACATTTCATTTCCAAGGCACAAACAGTTAAATGTCAACTCCGGTAAATGCCAGAAATACTTGCATGAACATTATCCTATGCTTGAGAAAGCCTCTGACATGCTTTAAGCGCACTGATCTCTGTAACATCAGCTCACTTTAATCAAATAGGTAATTGGGTTTGAGTATTAAGAGACAGTGTCAGGACACACCAGGCTCAGATCATGCCCAGAAAAAGAACAATCTGAATGGAAACAGATCAGCAGATTTAATGTACTACTTAATGTCCTGCAGACTCCTCATTATACAGGACATCTGATTCAATAAGCTCATAAAGTAAACTACTTCCTCCGCATTGTACAGCGGTTTCAAAACCACATTCACCGTACTCAAGCTTTTTGTGCATCACACTGGAGTATGTATTCATTTGTATTACAGCATAACTCTCTGTATCCTCTTCCAAAGGGTTGTGATCACTGATCTATATATTTTGTCTATTATAGATCAGGGGTTGTGATTTATTTGAATACGTTCTGTAAACCAGGGGTGAACGAACACACCCACCCTGGGAGTTCTTCCAAGTGATCATTTGGGTGGTGTCTCAGTTCCTGAATCTGCAGAATGTTGCTAATGATGAGGATAAATAACTTCATGTCACTGTTAAACTGTTGCTCTTGCAGTATCAGATAACTGCTGCTTGAAACGCCAGGCATCTGTGTGTCTGGTTTAACCAAGAAGCACTAGATAAGATAAACTTGGCCAACCCGACCCAAAAAGGGTGGCCACAGATGTGTTTTCTTTTCAGCAGCAAGTCACAGCTTTAAAATGTTTGTACAGATGTTTTCTGAAACTAAGTGTGACATTTTGGCATGTAACTCATTCAGCACTGTTTGTTCTACACTTGATCTTCTTTAGATATCATTATTTCTTCTTGTACCTACAGTGAGAAAAGGCATGCTCACACAGTGCAAAATTCAACGACCAAAGGAAATAAAGTTGCTCTTTTATTTCACATTGAACTGGAAGCTTCATTAGCATTGTTGCATGTCTCTCGGTGCGAAGAGACTGCAGGATATTGATCCACGATTTTATTAAAATAAAATACCAGCTGAGCTTTTGAAGTGCTGCTTGTTGAATTATTACTGCTCCGCCAAAGCAGTCAGAATCATGATTGTTTAATACATAATTTAGCATCATCAGAGGACTTGTGGAGAAAATTCATCAAGCTCCTAAAAAGTAGTGAGGTCGTTTAAAATGCCACGACCAATTTGCTTCCTTCTTTCAGGCTTGGAAAGGAGTCTGTTCTGCAGTCCTCTAATGAGACACATGGGCATCTGACTAAGTTCACCTATGGGAACATAGGATGCCTGAAGATAAAATAGTGCTGACTGCTTCCTGTTCTGGCAGCGGAGGTCAGGGCTGTCTGGGATGAAGAGGATCTACAGCTGAGCACATCCTCAGTATGGGGTTTCCTCCACCTGGACTCACTAAAAGTCTAACATTCGAGAACCAACCCTCATAAGAGGCCAAACATGTAACATAATATGGAAAAGAATGATAATGCCATAAAAGGAAGCATGTAACAATTGTTAAACCATCTTTTGTTTAAAAGCTAGATAGCAGACAACCAAAGGACTCAATAACTCAATATGTCAACAAGAACAGAATGTTGGACTGATCTCATCATAAGCAGAGCTATGAAACATGCCATGTTCAAAGATAACATTTTAGATAAAAGGTTCAGGGTAGGGCTGGGCGATATATCGAATATTAGCGATAATATCGGAATAATTTTGACGACGATGTACAATTTGAATATATCGGGAATATCGAATATTTCAAATTCAAGCATACTTTCCCAAAAGAACGCGCCGAATGTCCAAAAAAGGAACCTGTAACTGCTGACTGCTCTACGCCCCTCTACTACGAGAGCTGTAATGATAGCGGTTGCCAGATAACAAGAGTTTAAATCTCCCAATCAGAGCTCCACTGTTACAAGGATACATTTTCTGCCCGGTGTTTGCTTATTTTAAGCAATCTGGCAACCATGCGCACGTGCTCACTCTTCATTGCGGAAGAGCCGCTGACGATAATCTGAAAACACTAACAAGCTGGAATTGAGCGATCTAATGAAAGCGTCGTTCAGCCGGTCTGTAGTCTGTCGTGAGATCTCAACTGTATTGTTTGCATTTGTGATCGCAAAATAAATGCACTTACTCGACCGCTGATGTTTGAATAGAGAAACATAGGCTATGGCCACTTGGAATTACTATTGGGGAATTTCACTGATATGTTTACCAGTTTCGATAATATAGACAGAGAAAATGCAAAAGTCTTTGGTATTCATTTATATATATTTATATATAAGAAATAGCTATGTGCTTCAGCAACTAGCTCCCCATCGAAGAGGGTTTTTAGTGTCAGTAGGAACAGTTTCATGCCACAGAGCTTCTCTTAAAACCACAGACAGTTGACAGACTTGTGTTCTTAGCTTAAAAACTTGTTAAAAAAAATTAAAATAAAATACTTATCCCAGTTGCATAGTTTAAATTGTGAATTGCATGCACTAAAAAGTTGACAGAATGCACTTTCTGTAACTGTTACTTAATTTGCACTGCTTCAGTTACATATAGGCCTACATATATTCATTTAATAAAAAGCAGTAAGTGATCTCTTGGTCTAGATTTTTTAACTGCTTAAATTAGCTGTTTAATCTAAATTTTTTTTTTTTTTTTAAATGGGCAAAAGAAAATCATGTTTTATTTTTCATTATTTAAATGCAAATGCAAACATATCGAGATATATATCGAATATCGTAAAAAAATTGACAATATCGAGATATCCTTTTTTTTTGTATATCGCCCAGCCCTAGTTCAGGGCTCAGGTTACAAGAACTGGAAGCAGTTCCAGGGTGGAGACACTTCCTATAGTGTGGTGTACATCAACCTCTGTGAACATTCATGACACTATCGGTCTCGGATACAGACACAGATATAGCAGCCAAGGATTCTGAAGAATGGCCTCTCCTATCAGCACAGCTGCAGAAAAGGGAAGCATATAATCAAGTGAAGAGAGGGCTCTTGACTTCTTTTCACTGCATCTTTTGTCAAGGCCTTAGCAACTCTTCTCTAAATAACAGACAGCTAATTAAAGAGATTCCAGCATAATTCAGGCACAGACGTAAGAATGTGTGGAAATAATTAAAAATGTAACGGAGCTCTAAACAAGCATTCATAGATAACTCACATAATGATAATCCACAACCCATTATCTTTGAAATATGCAAAGGCTTGGTCAGCAGATCATACCTTGCATACTTCCCGTTTAATTACATTTTTCACTGATTAGTTTCAAACCTGCTCTGGAAGATGTGAGGGCAATAATTCCAGTGTAATTAAATGATTTTGACCCAAATTCATAAAAATAAAAAAAAGTATGTGATGCACACACAAAAAAAAGAAGAGACAAACTTATTGAGTATAGAGATTTCTAAACTTCATAAGCCACGAAAAGCACACTTATGAAACATTTTTAAAAAATGATACATTTTATATTTTATAAAAATAGGGGCAATAGTCTGGAACCACAAATACATTTTTTTTTTTCACACATATCCAGTAGGGCTTGGCAAAAAAATAGATTTTTCGATTTAAAAAAAAAAAAAAATGCAGCCGATTTGATATCGATTCTCAAAAGCCGCGAATCGATCTTTTCCTGTATTTATTTCAGCACACATTTAAAACTTGATCTCATTAACGTGAATCTTATTACTCTGCTCCACTCAACTCAGCTTTTATAAATGATATCTACAGACAAGTCAAACCAATTCTCTCTAGTTCAGGGTAGTCTGGGAGTCTGGAGGACCACTGTGAGCTTCAACTCTAAGTTCTCAGTCCATACCCCTCAGCTGGCCCACCCTACCCCGACCCCCTCCACTGGATTAACCTACGACAGGACACATTCCTCACATACCAAACCACATCGCTGCCAGACGCCAGAGAGAGGAGGCTGGACACAGACACAAAGGAAAAACCTTCTACTGCTAGGGCTGCAGCCACTTTCACCTCAGTCACATGGGATGCACAAACATTCATTACACTTTCTTATGTGCATGTGCCAAGGCTAGTAAAACTCTGTGCTGCTGGATTCAAAACACTACAGCTCCTTGCTTTGCAACAGTTTCTAACAAATACATTTTAATGCAAAATATCAAGGCTGAACTGAAATGTGGCACTGTTTTTGGAAACAGCACAAAGTATGGAAAATGTCTCATGCACAGGAACAACTGCAGTTGACAAAACAAAAGGCAATTCCAACAAATAAAATAATTTATGACTGTTTCTGCTTAAGCAGGAATGAGGTAAACATCAGAAACCAGTTCTGATTAGAGGTCGACCGATATATCGGTCGGCCGATATATCGGGCCGATTTTTGTCATTTTTTAATATATCGGTCGATGTCCGTGTTTAGTAGCGCCGATTTAAAGTCAGGCACGTCGGCGGGCAGCCCCATGTTATTGTTGCAGTGGAGAGTGCTGCTGCGTATGTGAAGGACCCCAAGCCAAAACTTTTGGAAGATTCAACAACAGTCCTGGGAGATAAAGGTAGTCAGAGAATTTCATTCTGTAAATGGGGTGGAGAAGTTGACAGCTCTCACAAACACTGCAGCGTGATTGAGGGCTACGTTACTCCGCCCCGCTCACAGACAGCAGCGTGCTCGGAGAGACAGCTGTCCTGGAGCTGCCCAGAACGGTGAATGACATTGGTTCGGAAGCATGGTTTGTTGCAGACAATGACCAGGTTTACATCTAACTCATTTGTATTTAGGGATGTCAATATTCGATAATTTCCATGACCGATCGTCGTTTAAATTAACGATCAATTAATAACCTTAATGCTGCAAAATGCGTCTGCAGCAGTATTATTATTGTGTGCAAAAGCCACTTGGAAAAAAAGCTTTCTCACCCGAATTTAAGGGGTTTTAGTATGAATAAAATGCTAGTAGCAGGACTGTGAAATGAATAGATGTGATTATGAGCATTTGATAAAATGAAGAGAGCGCGCCATACGTTGGAGATCATTTTACTTTGTTGACTGTTTCCCGTCAAGGAGACCGCTGAATGCGCCTCTTTAAATGGTTTCATGGTGCTCGTTGTTGTATTTTAAAACGCAACTGCTATGTTTTCAAATGACACACTATAGTAGTGGTGCAACGGATCATCATTGATCCGTGATCCGTTTGGATCAATATCTTCGGTTCGGCACACGCGTGACCCGCGGATTGATTTATGAAAAAAAAAAAAAAAGTTGCGCATGTTCAGTCCACACTCAGTGGTCATGGAGAGCGGAGGAACGGAGGAGTTTGAACGCCCCGCACATTTTGGCTTCCCTGTCAGATATAATGATGAAGGAAAGAGGTTAGAGTGAAAAGATTGTGCCCGATCTTTATGAACAGGAGAAAAAAAGTTGTGGATGAACTATCCCGAGCATCCTCTGTTGCGCTCACGACAGAAGGGTGGAGAGCTCTGTGACGATAACTGCTCACCATCACAGCAGACTGGGAGATGAGAAGTCCGGCTATTATGTTAAAAAGAAGATATTATGCCATGTGCACTTTAAGTTGATTTCATATATTTTAATTTAATAATTTAATGTTTAAAAAAAAGACGAAACGTATGTTTATTTGTCTTGGCCTTTTTTTTTCTTTTTTTTTTTGCTGATCCGAAAAATTATCCGATCCATACGAGGACGAGCGAGCACGGGTTTGACTAGATGTAATTGGAGGTTATTGCTCACGTCTCGTTCTGCACATATCCAAATGTTTCCATATTCGCAATGTATCTGAATGTTAAACTATAATATTTTTTATTTTTTTAATGTAAACTAGACGGAAAAGATCATCCTCTTCAGAGCAAAAACGTGCAATAACAGCAGAGTGGACCGGTATACCACGGTCTATTTAAACTGACCAGTGTAACCTTTTAAATGTTTGGTTGACTGTACTTTATTTTAATAATGAACAGACTGCGATGTAAGTTTGAAATTAGAATGCACTTTAGATGTTCTGTGTCATTTATACCAACCACAAATGTTGCTGTTGCTGCTATTTATACCATAAATACAAATGTATTTATTTAAATATATTTTTAAGTTTACATTTATGTTCCAGCAAACTTGAAAAATTGGACGATTGTGGCCTAAAATCAAAACCTTGATTAATTTAACATTTTACCTCGATTACGATTAATAAACGATTATTTTGTTTGTTTTGTTTTTTTGCCCTCATAGTTCACTGACAAGGTTTGTACTGTAAATATTGACTATTAAAGGCGAGATATTTTTTCCTATTGAAGGAGCGATCCGACATATATCATCATAGTTCACTATCAGCAGTTATTTTATCTAGGTTCGTAACATTTCTTACAGATTATTGCTCGGTGTAAGAGATAAATAAAGTTCAGATAAAGATAAATTAGCACAGTACCAGTACGAGTATTATTACTGTATATATATTATTGTGAAGCTATGGGTTGTAAATAGCCTAGCTCCTTCAAAAGTAGAAAAATATGCTATAATAAGTTTTGAGATTCTAAGCTACTTTAGTGATATATCACAGGACAGCGCTGACAACTAGTTTCTGCGTTCCTCTGTGCGCACGATCTTCACAGCTACTGTTTATATGAGTGTTCGTGCCACAATGCAGCTGTGTGAAATAGGGCTATCAAAATGGCTGAAAAACTAAATTCGAATTTGCAATTAAATATCCAAATTCGAATTATATTCAAATTTAAAATACATAATTTTAGTTAGGGTGAAGAAAAGCTTTTAACTTCTCTTCTGAGGCCACAAGAGGGCCTATTGGGCAAAATATTACTAATGCACGTTTATTCAAAGCATAAGAAAATATGATATGATGCATAATATTTAAAATAATGTTAATAATCCAATTATAATTAAGTAGCTTAAAGAACTATAAACAAAACAGCACCATGTTTGCATGCATAGTTTAATTCAAAGGAGTGAAAGCCAATAACACGGAGTACATTTTTCATTTAAACATGAGATGCAGTAGGATGTGGAAAACCCACCATAAAGTCAAGATATGTTTTAGAAAAAAACTGAACCCACCTTAATTTTACATGGCTTTCTAAACATGTGGCTCTGTTGTGTGAGACGCGCGTGCAAGGGTAATAGAAGATATCCCTCTCTAGAAAATAAGTGAAATATGCGTTTTATGTAAATGTGTCAGGGTTTTGCTCTGTGACTTTGTTTTATGTTTGTTTCGTGTCTAGTGTCAGCACATGGCCTTGTTATTTTCTCGGCCATGTGCTCCTTTAGCCCCTCCTCCTTGTTTCCTCTTTACCACACCCTCTTGTTACCCTAGTTGGTCTAATTGTGCTCAACTGTCCCTCATGTATTTTCCTCCCTATTTATAGTGCACCTTACCCTTTTGTGTTTGCTGGTCCGTTGTCATTCTCACCCCCTCTGTCTGTGGATGTGGCTGAATATGTGTCCGTGTCTCCCTGTCTGGTTGGTCTCGTGTCCTTGTTTTGTCTAGTCCTTGTGATTCTATGTTCTTGTCTTGCTCCTTGTTTTAGTAATTAGTTTGTTCTTGCCCTTTGCTTTCATTTGTAATATTTATTTAGTTTTCTACTCTTGATTCTTGGTTTTGTTTGATCTTTCTCTTAAGTTGGTTAAATTGGTCATTTCTTATTTTGTTACTTCACTTTTATTAGTTAATTGGTTTATATTCTTTGTCTTGGATTTAACTATTGTTTTTGCGGAGCTTTGTCCTGTCTAGTCTTGTTTGAGTTCCTGACCTGTCCCCATGTGTCCTGCCCTGGTTCTACCAGCCTGGCATCTGGTCTGTCTCCAGAGTCAGTGGTTAACAAGTTTCTGAGCTCTGCTCTATGGTGCGTGGCCTTCTCTATCAGCCTGGTCTTGCTGCCCCCTCTGTTGCCCAAGTATTCTGCCAGTTGTTTCCTGAAGCCTTCCCAGTGGCCTTCCCTAGCTGTTCTGTTTGTGTTCCTGTTGTGGTATCTGTTATGCACTTTACTACCTCTTGTATCAGTCAGTCTTGTCAATAAAACCTTGTTATCTCACTGAAGTTGGGTCCTCCTTCCTAGATCCCAGACAGAATGGCTTGGTTTCAATTTTGACGTAAACAAGATCTTCTCCACATTCTCTTTTTCCACGATATTTTGATTGAACATCGCAGCACCGCTGAATCGTGTTGCTTCAACTGTATAGGTTAACAAAAACACTTTAATGCAATGACACTTTTATATTGTCATCGCTTCTCGTGCACCACTGATAAAGGCCAAAGTATAATTTGACCATCCGCATCGTCTGCATTATGTAATTTTTGTCATCAAGAGGGCTCGTGGACAGCCACACATCCGTCCACATGGTCTCAAAAAGTGCCTGCACGCGGACGGGGGGCGCGGCTGTCAACAGCGCATGCACGAGGTGAATGATGACAGAAGTGGTACTGCTTGTCGAGCTCGTCCGTCTTCTGAAAGCTGTGCAGATGAAGTTGTGTGAGACGGAACAGAATGCGGAATGTGAAGGATACCTGGGGCGGGCCTTAAAGCTGCCTCCTTAACGGACACCTACAATTCGAATGCAACATTTTTGCATTTGAATGTGGAATTTTTATTTTTATTTTTTTGACAGCCCTAGTGCTAACATGGTAGCTCGATATAATAATACACATCCGATCATCTAATCGCTTGAATGTCCAAACCATAAAACAAATACAACTAAGAGTTTAGTGAAGACGCAAGGCCATCACTATGTGTTGAACCGGCGTTCACCTCCGTGTTTTGCTTTTATGCCACTGACTGGACTGGGCAGAGTCATGTGGCTACACACGCGGTAGTAGGCTTTTAAGGGGGGAAGTATTAACATGATTTAAAAAATGAAATAACCGACATGGGAACATTATGTCGGTTAGAGGTTCTGAATTTCGGTTTCGATTACTTTTCGATTAATTGTCCAGCCCTAAATTGTGCCTCATAAAACCATATACAACATCTACCACAGCTGAAAGAAATGACTGTAATACTGAATGCCAAAAGGGCTGCCAATAATTTCATCTAGAGCAGCAGAAGTGTAGGAAAATATTTTAATAATGCATCAATTTATAATATATGGTGATGATGGTTCTAAATTTGAATTAGCAATGAGTCCGTGTTTACATTCTGATCAGACAATCACCACTCATGAAAGTGCAGTGAAGTGCAAAGTAAACAAAGCCTGACAGAATGACTTCTCAGGAAGATGATACAATAATGAACGATAACAGAAGACAGAAGGTCTGGCATGAATGGCTTAAAGTGTATCTAGCATAGCGCAAAGAAAAGTATTCTTATAATAAACAATCCATCATCGACTAAGGGCAGGTCATATGTCAAACAATAAAAATGTTAAGGATTCTTTACTATAAACTCAGAACAGTTAGCCTAATGTTCTTAAAATAAATATATTTCAAGATAGTTCTGAAGTCTACCAATATTTAAAAAATGCACATTTTGGTAAATATTATTCCACTCATTTCTGTTGCGTTTGGAGTCACTCCAATTGTCAACCTGATGCTTTGTTTTCCTCTAACACAGCATATTCAGATGCTTTGTTAAAACTATACTGCGGTGTAGAGGTCTTCACAGTTCACCCGAGACCCGTTGACCCGGGACTCGGGACCCGGTTCGGGTCTATATTTTAAATGATCAGCCGGGTCCGGGTCGGGTCCGAATCTATTACTTCGGGTCCCGGGGCTGTTTAACATTGTGTGTAATACCCGTGCCATCGGAGTCATCGGACTCGGAGAACACCCGGCCGTGATCACACACTGCTTGTGTTTCTTGTAACTTGCAACTTGTAAAATTAGGAAAAGAAAAGTGTGAGCCAAAAAAAGAAAGAAAAAAGCGATCTCTCTCTGCCGTTAGAAGCAGAGTGCGCAGACTCAGAGTTAATGCAAGGGCACGCATGGTAATAATCCTTGCAGACTTGACACACTCATATTTAATATATTTCAAATCAGCAACAAGATCTGAGGTGAACTGTCACATGAATGTTTTCGATGACACTCAGATTACGTTAAAAAGCATATTTCAGGTTGATCCGGCTAGCACGCATTTGCAGTCTGGAGCGTGTGTCATGTTTCTATGGCAACCAGTGAGGGACAAACCGCGCTTTACATTTTCTACCATTTTTTTTTATTATATAAATTAACCGTTTAATCTTAAAGTTTTAGTGGTAAGATTCAGACTCGACGCAGACCAGAGAGCACAGAGATGATAGCAAATAAATAAGGTCAGCGGCCATGGCATTGCACGAGCGATCGTTATTATAGTTCAAAAGAGCAAACAGTCGAAGTTATTATGCGAGTTAACTCGAGTCAGAATGTACATGTGCGCAGTCGTTACCGTGACATCAAGCGGACTTTTGAAGCTGAAATAATGAGTGGATTAAGCTCGGACTTGAAATAACGAGAGGAATAACATGGATAACTTTCTTGTCGGAGGATTTTAATGCATCACAGACAGTCAGGTACAAGGAAGAGAAACTACGGCTCCTTAAATTAGGTTAGAAAAAAAGTTGTATTTTTCGCAACAGGTTTATTGACTTGTAATAGCAATTTAAGGTGGAATATGTGACAATCGGGTCCAGTCGGGTCTGTGTCTTCCCGGCGGGTTCGGGTCCAGCTTTCAAATAATAGAGGGGTCCGAGTTTACATTTACATTTGCATTTAATCATTTAGCAGACGCTTTTATCCAAAGCGACTTACAAATGAGAACAGGTAGTTGGGTCCAGGTACCCATGAAGACCTCTACTGTGGTTTACTGCACCAAGGGTGGTGAATCCTTTCTTTCTTTCTTTCTTTCTTTTTATACTTGTATTCTGTTGTGCTTCTAGTTGAAATCTAGTCTGAAATCTGTTTGACACAGGGCTGCATAAATTTTACATGTTACAGTTTGGTCCCACTATAGTGAAATTTCACCTCAAAGGCACTGTATGAAGAACTGTTCACACAGAAGTCACTTTTTAACCACTTCAGATCTGCGGCCTCAGTTTGACCCATGCGTGGGTCCAATGTTGTATCATCATAGTTCTGTTCAAAAATCTATAAGCTGTGGAGCACAAAACTAGACATATATGGCAGGCCTCGACATTAAGCTTTGACATGTGCTTGTCTTTCAGACAAGTAAATCAATCATTCACTTGTCAGAGTAAAAAAGTTACTTGTCCGGGGGTAACTTTTTTTACATTTTTTTTGGCACAAATGTAAAATGTAAATATTCCACTACTGTATTAAAATTGAGGATTTTCTGTAAAATTTCTGTAAAATTTTTATCAATTTACTCCAATGTATGTGGGTAGGGCGCTCTTTTAAATTCAGATATGCCTAATTTTCCAAAAAAAATAAATAATAATATGCTGCATAGCTGAAGTGGTTTTAAGCAAGCAGTTTTTTGTCAGGCAGTGCAGCACATTTGTGAGATTTTAATCAATAAAATAAGTAATCTTGAAAATGTACATCTTGGAAGGCATAAGGGTGAGTCAATTATCAGAAACTTTCATTTTTGGGTGAACTATTCTGACTTTTCTGACAAAAAGATTATGGCATGCGTATTTACTCAGATATTATTTGACCACAGAAAACAATTTCCTGTTTTATAGTATGAAAGAATGATGTCTAATAAAACATTTGTACTTTCAACAGAACATTTTCATATGAAGCAAATGACAATTGCAAAAGACGCATGAGCTCATAGACATTAAAATAATCAGCCTGGGTGAATCATTCGTATGAACTGCAGTGCAGAAGCACCAATCAACAAGTGGGCAACGACAAGCATCCGCAACAGAATAACCATCCCATCTGCTGCAACTGCTGTCTGCAGGAATTTAACATGTAGCTGTTTGAAGTGACGAGGCTGTCAGTCACACACTGAGAAATATGACTCCCTAGCTACTCAGTGAGCTGAGCCAGATATGGCATGATCAGACGTGACACAAACTACTGGAGACTGCATCTCAATTACACAGAACACCATTATGACTGCATGTCATTCATCTTTACCAAATTACAAACTAAACATTTAGAGAGCTTCATTATACACACTCTCATAAGAAATGCTGCACAATCTTATTACGTCCTAAATATATTCCCACTATGAGGATCCATTACAATCTACAAGAGGATTAAATCAGAGACATGTCGTCCTCGCTGGAATCAAATAATAAAAGTATATCATGATATCAGCTGATGTTTAGCAAGCTAAGAATATATCATCTGCTTTTGTCAGAGGCATCATGGGATACTGTAACCATGTAGTGTGGGAGGACAGTTGTTTCCTGATCCTGTTGTGCTCAAGGGGTGTGTTTGGCAATGTGGGCAGATGGCCTCAGTCTACTGCAAAAACAAACACCTCAAAGGTCAAGGCTGTCTGACACAAACAACCCTGGTAAACCCTGGACCCTTCATGCTATGTGGATGTACAAACAAAATAAACACTTAACTCTAGAATTATTTATACATGACATATTTACACATACTCAAACACAGTGTGGTCTTCTGTATGGGATTAGATAGGAGCCAAAAGTATTGAACAGAACTAATAACTCCAATCAATCAAATATGTATCAACAAGAAAAAAGAAAACAAAAAGACTGCTCCAATACTAATTTTCTTCCCATTTAATTTTTTTCTGATTAACTTCCTCAGAATTTTCTTTTTTAGCACTTTGATAAAGTTACAGGTGTATAACTGTATTATTGCACAGCCCAACATTTACAATACCATGTTCACAAACTTGCTAAGTAGAGTTTATAATTTGGTAATATGGATATATGGCCATATTTTCTGGGCAGTCTGAATATAACTATATGGTTAACTCAAACAACAAGCAAGGTTTAAGCAGTACAAAATAACGATGCTGAATGAGAAGGTAAAGTAATATGTATTATCTTCAGTACTGCTCAGTCAAGTACTGAGGAAAGCAGAGCTGATTTGAAACAGGTACAAGAATGTTTTTGAGCTCCCCTTGGAATGTCTTTGAAATATAGGTTCCCTGTAATCTACACAAGATCTCTATGTCCCAGTGGGCTCAGAACCAGATGAGATCTCTCTGCAACAACCTGGGCCAAGTTCAAATGGACAAAGCCATGAAACACATTAATGCTCATTACACATGTATTGGTAACAGGTGGGTCAAAAACTCCACAGAACAGTAACTATCTTAGCACACAACAACATTGTCCATCCCTTTCCATGCGGAGAAGTTGGGGGGGCTCGACATTTCTTAGCATAATTGAAATTTAAGTGTACCTGTGCACTGGGTAAATGTGGTTTTGAGATTGCCGCTTTAAAGGCTGTGATTATGTTTCAGACACAACTTTCCAGTCAGTAACCGTGTTTAGATTTCATAGCTTCCATATGCCTTGAAGAGAGACTGGTGCCACTGACATTCCTGCGTTACAGTGGCTATACTGACTGGGCCTTTTCCAAAAATGTTACAGTTGAAGTGAAGATCAGCACATCCAAAGTTATAATTAGCCCTTTGTAACCAAGTTCATTCAAAAGCCAGAGAGGGGGATTTTGGCTGGTTTCTGGCAGTCTAATCAAAGACAGATGTGAATTGATGTGTGGTTGTTGTGTAAGTCAGTGTGTCCAGAGGCATTATAAAATTTACCTTCGTATGAGCCAAGTCTCATTTAACATTTAAAGCTGCATGTTAGACATGACATTAAACAAATACTTTATTTTAATAGACCAATACAGAACAGTAAATTATCTGACCTATTAAGTTTGTTATAATTCATAAGCAAACAGACCTCTAACTGATCACTTTACTCTTATTATCAATAGACAGGACACCATGAAGTTTGTTGCAATACAGAGTAATAGCAATGACCCTTTGAAGGAAAGTGTATTCAGTCGGCAGCCATATTTGCACCAAATCTATCTGTTTGAATGAAGAAAGTCCTGAATACTCAAAAACTGCTTTGACACACTCACACAATTAAACTGCATTTCAAATCATCAAAGAAATCTGACAAACAGACCCTTAAGTGTCGCTTTTTACACTCAAATAGCATTTAAAAAAGCACCATCTTTGTGTATCTAAAGTCTTTGGTAAGATACATTAGTTGACTAATATGAGTCTTTCAAAAGGCAAATTTAAGTGTGGATATCTAGCAATGAGAGTAATTTTACACAGAATTTACTCAATTCTCACACACACAAATATATGCTGGACTGATATCAGCTGATGCTGATAAATTTGGCCATTTGAACAATCACGATACAACAAAAACTAATCAGAAAACACCACCAAAAAGAAAATTTGATGGCTTGTTACTATTATGCTTTAGACTTAATCTTAGCATACCGTATCAGATTCTTTGATTAAACTTTGGCCAGTTTTGGTGCTCTGATTAAGAGTGTAATAGAGTGGTTTCCAACCATAAATGTAATTGAAACCACAAGTGTGCTTAAACAATAACTGGAACAAAGCCATAACGGAGGAAACATCTCGAGAGGAAAAGTAAACAATTTGGTTTTACTGGTGTAATCCCTGTAGCTGTAATGATGCCCTGGCGCGAGCAGCATAGTTAGGGATGTTTCCTCCAGAGGCAGACGCCAGGATCCATGTGTCCCGGCCACACTTGACCCAGCACGTCAGAGTTTGTACTGCCCCCCATCCCCCAACCACTGACACACAAAGGCGACATTGTACCCCACAATGCAGGCCAGCCTCTCCTTCCCAGCCTGGGACGGCTCTTGTTCACTGGCCTCTGACAGATCTGGACAACTGGCCAGTCCTTCTATGTGAGAGAGACAGCTTTGGTAGGGATTTCAGCATTGCATTGATGCCAAATGCTTCGCCATTCCTGGACAAACTTCTGTGACTCCAAGTTTGTATGATTGTTCACTACTACCAAAAATTTACTAACATAGGAATTCATGAAATGTATAAAATTTTATGTACATGGCATTTAAAAATATAAAAAGCACAAATATGTTTTGCATATAATTACATAATGTTCAAAAGTTTGAGGTCAGCAAGTGTTTTTTTTTTTTTTTTTTACATTAATACTTTTATTCAGAAATGACACACAAAACTAATCAAAAGTGTCATTAAAGACTTTCACATTATTACAAAACATTTCAAATAAATGCTCTGTATTTGAACTTTCTATTGACAGCCCTCTACATTGCGAGTAAATCAATCGGATATGCGACTAAATCTTCACTCTGGGCAACCAATTGATGATGAGTAGTATTAGCCAATGGCTAATAAATTCTCAGATTTCACTCGCCAGCGTGTGAGTTGGAGGCTAAGTATAAGTTTAAGGCGCACGACTTGCCGTCGCTTTCTCTCCCACACACAGAGAGAGAGGGAGAATTGATGCGCTACATGTAAACCATATTCTTTATTGTATTTTCTTGTCAAAATAACGGCGTTCCTTTGGAATTCTTCAGGTTTTAAGAACTGGTTTTCCGGTCGTGGGCGGAGTTAATGTGCAAACGGTAATCTCATTGGCTGGCACTCACCTATTATCGTCCCTGTTTTGATTTCAGCAAATCTGTTCAAGCGAATGCACAAAACCTGATTTATATTCATGAATCCAGCAGCTCAATAATCCTTAATAATCCTTAGTGTGTTTTATAGTTCTTATTAGAAGAATTCATATCATTATCTTATCAGTATTTTATTTCTTTTTTTACAGAAACACCGAATGACCAATACACACAAAGTATAGCTCCAGCACGTGCGTTCAGATCAGGGTTGCCAGGTTTTCAAAACAAATCCTGCCCAGTTGCTTCTCAAAACTAGTCTAATTGCGTTTCCAGGAGGTTCCCCGATAAAAATTGCTTCCCGGGGTTAAAATATATGTTTTTTGGCAGGGTTGCCTTGGTAAAATTCGCATTTTAGCGGCTAAATATCACATTATTGGTATTGTCGCTTCGACCCGCGGACATGAAAAACAACCACAGACTTGGCAACACTGGTTGGCATTTACTACACAGTCGTAATTCACTGACAATCTACACAAAACAGATTTTAAAATCGGAGGCGATTTTTTGTCTATATTGAAAGCGATTTTATGTTAGTTGTCGGTAGACTATGGCTCTGTGTAGTAAATGCCGCTCAACCAGAACCAGTGTTGCCAAGTCTGCGTTTTCTTTTCATGTCCGCAGTTTGAAGCAACCCCAATACCAATAACGTGATATTTAGCGACCTAAAATGCGAATTTTACCATGGCAACCCTTCCAAAAACTTATATTTTAACCCCAGCAAGCAATTTTTATTGGGGGACCTCCTGGAAATGCAATTGGGCTAGTTTTTGACTAGTTTTGAGAAGCAACTGGGCAGGATTTGTTGTGAAAACCTGGCAACCCTGATCTGAACGCACGTGCTGGAGATATAATTCTAATTACAGGAGCGTCTTTACTGATGAGATGCGCATGAAAATCACATTCGATTTTTTTTGCACAGCCCTACTTTCAGATATTTAAAAAACTGTGCCATTTTACAAACATTTATTATGAGCAGCAAATCATCAAATTAGAATGATTTCTGAAGGATCAGGTGACACTAAACAATATATGGAGTAATGGTTCCTAATAATTCAGCTTTGCCATCAAAAGAAATAAATTACATTTCAAAATATAATCAAACAGAAAATGGTCATTTTAAATAGTAATAATTCATAACAGTATTGTATCAAACAGATGCACTTATTTCAAAAAATGAGAATCTTTTTAAAATTAGCGTACATTACATTAACAAAATCTTACATATAGAAGTAATTATTTCAAATCACAAATGCTACAGCAATTAATCAAAATACAAGAATCCCATTCCACACAGTGGAAGTGCACAATTGGTGCAGCCTACTTACAAACACAAATCTCATATTAAGAAATACAGCTACATTTATTAAACCACATCCATACAACATTTGCGGTTCATTGATTGTGTCAACTCTAAAAATAAACACCTTTCTAGTGAAAATTTAATTGAGCGTTAAAAGATTAAACGATTCAGTTGTAATGGAACACACTGACATAACTGCCATACAAAATCTTAATCTGTTACTGCAGTTGCCCACTACAATATCCAACTGCCCCTGATTTACTTAGAGATGACTTAAAGTTTATGACAGTGGTTAAAAAAAAAAAAAAAAAAAAAAAGACCTCTCCTGATTTTGCCTCACAATCAACCATAACCTATCCACTTCATTGAGAAGAGAACTAGTAAGAAAACACAGAAAGCATTTGATAAACCTCCAACTGCTCAAAAAGAGGAGTGATAGGGCTTACTTTGTATGATCTCCTGCTGTGATGGACAGAAGCTCAGTATTCCCAGTCATTGATATATGATTTAAAAAAAACAGAGCACTGTATTCAAAAGCCTGACTCACTAACTCTTTCAACACGTCTAAATTACTTCTGGAGTAACCTTGCAGTTTAGTAGTAGCTGAAGAACACAGCGTCTGATGGATGTATTATCTTTCATTTCTCACTTTAATACAGACAGATCAACAGCTGGGGCAAGACAAACTCAAGCCCACCACAGTGAAATATGAATATATGCAGCCCTTTTTTCTTTCCGTTCTTGGGGCTTATCTGAAAGCACCAGATGTGGCAGAGAAAATTAATTTATCTCTCAGAGTGGAAAAACAAACTGAAATATAATAGATACCGTTTCCATTCCATTTCTGCTGCTCTACATCACATGATACTATGAAACACAAAGTACAGCCAATAACATTAAAGGTTGGCTGAAACTACTAGTAAGTCCAAATTCTGCTTTATAGTTTAGGAAATCTGCTAAAAATGGCAAAAGGTGGAGCATTTGCCTGCTTATTTGAACCATGTGGTGGTCTCATCTTACATAGCTAGTGCTGAACAAAGATTGAGAAAACACAACACACCCTATTTATTTTCGCTGCAAAAATTCTCAGCAGAAATGCAGGATTCAAAAATGTTATTTCTGTAACACATGGAGACACTGAGACCGTTCATTAGAAGGAATATTTGTTATGGTCTTACCTTGAAGCATGCATCTGTAGGCAGATTCAGAAATGGCGTAGATATGAGGTGGCATTTCATGCCTCTTCTTGCCCCTGTACATCTCGATGATGTTCTCTGAGTATATGGGGAGGTTTTTGTATGGGTTTATGACCACACAGAAGAGTCCTGAGTATGTCTGCACAGACAAGAACAAACAAAAGGAGGAAAGAAAATAACACTTAACTGGCGGTCAACCTGTATGGGTTTTTAAAAGAAGCTGGACAAACAGAATAAATATAGAATATATACATACATTTAATAACATTCAATTATGCAAACAAAACTTTAAAAACATTGAACACGTGTGTTCATAACCAAAACCTGCAACTTGACATAAATCCCAACATTTTCAAATAAAAGAACCACAAATGCAATTAAACATAATTGTAACTCTTTGTCTTATTTCTTGTGAAGCCATGCTTCTATCTGTTTTACTAGTTTACATGCTTCTATCTGTTTTACTAATGGTTTAACAGTAAATCTACAGTTTGTATAATCATTCAGGGATTTTTGAAACTGAATACTCTATAGTAACATGTGAAATATCCTAGAATTATAGTTTTTCCCCATTCATACAGTTAATCTTTTTCATTTTGAGCATAATGTGTATTTGGGGCAAGCATATGAAGACATTGCACAGACTGACATGGATCTAAAGTAAGACTAGCAGCATTTTAACTACATCACTCCATCTCCAGCTGAGACATGGTTGATTACACTGGGCACTACAATTAGAATTCACTGCACAGCAACATCAACTTCATCATCAGCTGCTGTTAGCTTTACAAGACAACAGGTTGACAAACAGACATGACATGAACTTATCAAGAGTTATAAAATTTAAATTAAACGATTAAGGTATTCCATTTTAGATGTTTTTAGATTAAATCACAATAATTCAGAGTGTCACACTGTAGAACAGTAAATCTAAAAATAAAGATATGTTTAATGTGTCTAAAATTCTACCTTTAATTTGAAGAAAGTTTTCACAAATCATTAATCACCGTGTTTAACCATTATGATTGTTTTGATGGCCGATGCTGAAATCTTAAGGCTGATTTATACTTCTGCGTCCAACTACGGCATAGCCTGACGTGCACCTCTCCATAATGTCACAGCAAGTCAATTCCACGCAGACCGCAAGCGCTGTGATTGGTCTGCTAGAACCCCTTTCCTCTCTTTTTTCTACTTCAATATATTTTAATGTTACACTTACACCTTCTTATTTAAAATAAAACAAAGCAAAGAGCAAGTCTTATTTATAATACAACATAGAATATACATCACTTAGTAGGGCTGTGAGGATAAATTGATGCAGAATCAGTTTGTGGATGGATCCTGAGCTCTTCCGAATGGGTCGCGATTCTCTCTGAAATCGATTCGGAGCTTAGATTTTAACAGCAGATGGCGCTCTACTCAAGTTTTTATCTGCACACTCAAATGCTAATGAAGAACAGCGCTTGTGTGTTCGGCTGAGTCTGTAATTTTGCCTCTGCTCAGAATGCATTTATGATGCCAGATTAAATGTAAACAGCCCACTTGTCAACACCTTTTTGAATTTTATGAATGATTATTTTAGGTTTAAAGTGTGTGTATGGATTTGGAAACATGCAGAGTATGGCTGTTTCTAAAGCATGCAGCACCATCTACTGTTAAAAACTACGCTCAGAATCAACTCCAGAAATAATCACGATGCATTCGGAAAATCTCAGAATCGATGCGGAATAATTTCTCGATTCGTGACACATCGATTTATTTTCCCATCCTACCACTTAGTTTTCCGTGACAAACAATGGCTAGGTTTACATGCAACCAAATAATCCATTTGTTATCGGATTTATGGCTCAATTGGACTGAAAATCCTTCATGTAAACACCTTAATCAATCTGATTGTGCTTGACTGGAATTAACATTTTGATCAGATTAAAGAGGCTGGGTTATTCCTTTTCTAATACAATTGAGAGTGCATGTAAACACTCGATCGGATTGAATCCAAAACGGAAAGTACTGCACATGTGCAATGACGCAGAAATAGTGTAATGACATGCAAAACAAGTGGCTCTTCCTATTGAATAAAGTGTTAAATAAATGCGTGTCCTGTCATTATAAAACTCTCCTTTCACTCAGCAACTTTGAAGTGGAGAAGGACAACCTCGCACCAGTTCTTGGATTATTGGTTTCTTTTGGATTCTCATCCACAGGCAACCTGTTTTGGTCAAAGAGAGGGGCATTCTTACTGCGTGATGAATATGAGCAGCACAGCATAGTGGTTTATATGTATATTTATCCATAAATGCCCAAAATTATGCTGTTAAAAACAAATAAAGAAACCATGTAGGAGAGTGTTTATTATGTTCAAACAGTGAGAAACTCTATATTTGTGCAGTGGGCGCATGTCAAAAAAAGAGGGGGAAAAAATCTGATTTGAAGCTTGTGACATATAAACGTGCACATCAACCCGATCCCTTTTTTAGCGTTCTTGTAACACTAAATCAGATTCATCAATCTGTATGAATTCAGTCCAACTGAACCAAAAACTGTGCATGTAAACAGCCAGTGTTGTTCTTCCATGGTACAAGTCCTTGTGGAGATTGATAGAATACCATCTGTTCCTTGTTGTCACTTTTTTGAAGTTTTAAATAAATTATCTCTTCTTTAATTATTTATTTACCACTGTTACGACTGATGCTTCTCTGATAAGCTTCTTATTCTTGGGCTTTTGCCGGACACTGTGGGTTACACCATTAACATGCCCATGGAAACAGACTAGTGGTTTACATGTGAAATTGAACGTTGACATAGAAAGCGATGCATAGCATATGGTGTAAAGGCTATGGCGTAGGTCTGACGCAAAAGTATAAATCAGTCTTTAGAGAGCAGGGTGGCCTATAGTAGATAACACATGCATTATTTCTGCAATAAAGTTTGTTTTTATATTTACTCAAATAATATGAAATAATCTGAAACTTTATTGATTTGAAAAATAAAATCTGAACAGAAAAAGCATTTTTGTGTAAGCTATGCATACAAGATCTAACAGCCGAAGTTTGTGGCAAAATAACAAGCAAAAAAAAAAAACACATTGCATATTCAAAGACTAGTTGAATCCCAACCTATATAGAAATATTAGATAACTGGATCAGCTGACACAGATCATTAGAAAATGTTAGATTTCAGCCAGTAATATTATTGGCCATGGTAATGTATCGGTGGACTGCTAAAAATAATGTAATAAGATAAAACTGTTGGTATTTTTTCAAGAAGGGACAATGAAAAGAAAAACTCCTCACATTAAGCGTATAGAATGAAACCGAATTAGGGTGTTTCTCCTGAGAAATGCTGGCGTGCTTTCACTGCGAGTGCAGCTGTCCTGCAGTGAGTCTGCACTTCATTACAGAAGACATTTACAAGATAATAACCCTGTCCTTCAAGCAGTTTCATATACGAGGCTATAACTGAGAGCTACCTATGTTTGTTTGAATGTTCCACCACTGCTGGGTGATCCAGACACATGGTGAGGGGGCCAAGTCAGGAGAGAGCTAATCCCTGTCTGTCTGCTGAAAGGTCCTTCTATGAATAAACATATGGACCACAAAACCAGTCTTAAGTATCAAAATTTTTTTTAATTGAGATTTATACATTATTTATACAAGCTCTATAAATAAACTTTCCATTGATGTATGGTTTATTAGGACTGGACAATATTTGGCCGAGATACAACTATTTGAAAATCTGGAATCTGAGGGTGCAAAAAATCCAAATACTGAAAAAAAAAAAAAAAAAAAAATCACCTTTAAAGTTGTCCAAATGACTTCTTAGCAATGCATATTACTAATCAGAAATTAAGTTTTGATATATTTACAGTAGGAAATTTACAAAACATCTTCATGGAACATGATCTTTACTTAATATCCTTATGAATTTTGGCATAAAAGAAAAATGTATAATTTTGACCCATACAATGTTTTTTTGGCTATTGATAAATATATATATTAAGTTAAATATATATATATATATATATATATATATATATATATATATATATATATATATATATATATATATATATATATATATATATATATATATATATATATATATATATATATATACATACATATATATACATACATACATACATACATACAGGTCCTTCTCAAAAAAATAGCATATTGTGATAAAGTTCATTATTTTCCATAATGTAATGATAAAAATTAAACTTTCATATATTTTAGATTCATTGCACACCAACTGAAATATTTCAGGTCTTTTATTGTTTTAAAACTGATGATTTTGGCAAATAGCTCATGAAAACCCAAAATTCCTATCTCAAAAAATTAGCATATCATGAAAAGGTTCTCTAAACAAGCTATTAACCTAATCATCTAAATCAACTAATTAACTCTAAACACCTGCAAAAGATTCCTGAGGCTTTTAAAAACTCCCAGCCTGGTTCATTACTCAAAATCGCAATCATGGGTAAGACTGCTGTCCAGAAGGCCATACTTGACACCTTCAAGCGAGAGGGTAAGACACAGAAAGAAATTTCTGAACGAACAGGCTGTTCCCAGAGTGCTGTATCAAGGCACCTCAGTGGGAAGTCTGTGGGAAGGAAAAAGTGTGGCAAAAACGCTGCACAACGAGAAGAGGTGACCCTGAGGAAGATTGTGGAGAAGGACCGATTCCAGACCTTGGGGGACCTGCGGAAGCAGTGGACTGAGTCTGGAGTAGAAACATCCAGAGCCACCGTGCACAGGCGTGTGCAGGAAATGGGCTACAGGTGCCGCATTCCCCAGGTCAAGCCACTTTTGAACCAGAAACAGCGGCAGAAGCGCCTGACCTGGGCTACAGAGAAGCAGCACTGGACTTTTGGACAAATTTTGCATGTCATTCGGAAATCAAGGTGCCAGAGTCTGGAGGAAGACTGGGGAGAAGGAAATGCCAAAATACCTGAAGTCCAGTGTCAAGTACCCACAGTCAGTGATGGTCTGGGGTGCCATGTCAGCTACTGGTGTTGGTCCACTGTGTTTTATCAAGGGCAGGGTCAATGCAGCTAGCTATCAGGAGATTTTGGAGCACTTCATGCTTCCATCTGCTGAAAAGCTTTATGGAGATGAAGACTTCATTTTTCAGCACGACCTGGCACCTGCTCACAGTGCCAAAACCACTGGTAAATGGTTTAATGACCATGGTATTACTGTGCTCAATTGGCCTGCCAACTCTCCTGACCTGAACCCCATAGAGAATCTGTGGGATATTGTGAAGAGAAAGTTGAGAGACGCAAGACCCAACACTCTGGATGAGCTTAAGGCCGCTATCGTAGTATCCTGGGCCTCCATAACACCTCAGCAGTGCCACAGGCTGATTGCCTCCATGTCACGCCGCATTGAAGCAGTCCTTTCTGCAAAAGGATTCCCGACCAAGTATTGAGTGCATAACTGAACATAATTATTTGAAGGTTTACTTTTTTTGTATTAAAAACACTTTTCTTTTATTGGTCGGATGAAATATGCTAATTTTTTGAGATAGGAATTTTGGGTTTTCATGAGCTGTATGCCAAAATCATCAGTATTAAAACAATAAAAGACCTGAAATATTTCAGTTGGTGTGCAATGAATCTAAAATATATGAAAGTTTAATTTTTATCATTACATTATGGAAAATAATGAACTTTATAAAAAATTTTGAGAAGGACCTGTATATATATATATATATATATATATATATATATATATTTTTTTTTTTTAGTGACAAGCACACATTTCAATTGCCAACACTTAGTGTCAGATACCTTAAAGGGATAGTTCACCCAAAAATGAAAATTCTATCATCGTTTACTCACCTTCAAGTTGTTCCAAACCTGTATGAGTTTCTTTGTTCTGTTGAACACAAAGGAAGATATTTGGAAGAATGACAGAATCAAACAGATCTCGGTTCCCATTGACTTCCATAGTAGGAAAAAATATATACTATGGTAGTCAATGGGGACCGAGATCTGTTTGGTTACAAACATTCTTCCAAATATCTTCCTTTGTGTTCAGCAGAACAAAGAAACTCATACAGGTTTGGAACAACTTGAGGGTGAGTAAACGATGATAGAATTTTCATTTTTGGGTGAACTATCCCTTTAAAGACATTGCTATTGCTACATTGCTACACTTTCTATGCTATGCCTGCTCCACAGACGACTTGTTGCAAATTTTGCTCACACAGAAACCTGGACCTGGAGATGGACACACACACACACTCAAACTCACAAACTTACTGACACACTCAAACACAGGCTCACACACTCAAACATTCAAAAAGACTCACACACACACACTCACACACACAGACTCAGACACACACACCAAACTGGACCTGGAGGTGGACACACACAGACTCTGACACACACACACACACACACACAAACCTGGAGATTGAGGTGGACAAAAACCAACACACACCAACCTGTACTTGGATATAATAATAATATAATGTCTAGTCTGGTGGCTGTGATATAATCATAATAAGCAGGAAGACAAAATTCATTGAAAAGTGTAGAGACTACACACACTAGCTTATTATTATTCCAGGGGGTGGGACCCACTCACCCTACAGGCCTATTACAGATCAGTGGGTGCGACTAAACTTACAGAAACGAAAATGAAAATCCGCCATCTTGTTTGGAAGCTATGTAGCTAAGCTAAAAAGCGCTTATGGAGTCAGATTTACGAGAATGGCTGGAGGAACAACTCATGATATGGAAGAAGAGGATTTTCAAAGTCTGTTGCTCGAAACAGATGTTCGTGGCTATCTATACGAGCCACAATATAGCGCAGAGCAGCTGATATTGCAGGATAGAGCAGCCTACGGACACAGAGCTAGAGTCCGTCTGCTGCCAAGAATTTGAAAGATGCCAATTTCTCCTCGAAGAAATGTCTGAGGCAGACAAGGACATGGATTTTTGCGTTGTGAACCATCCTAGTTTCGCCCCGCATATGGACAGAGGCGTCCTGGAGACATATTTCAGAATTCCGAAGGTAAACTGGAAACGCCAGCCGAAGCCTGCAGGGACAAATGGACGTCTAACTGTAAAGTAAGTGTTTCAATTTCATGTATTATTCATTTCGTGAAATGTACACAATTTCTTCAAGCATTATTATCACGAAATGATTCCCGGTTAATAAGTTACGTAACGTCAACTGTAAACTGTTTGTGCAGTACCTTTTTTAATGCACAAAAAGCTTACTGTGGCATTGTTTACTACTGTGGCACGTAAATACCATACATCGCTAACTGTGTCCTCAATGTCTTGGGAGTGGGAGTGGCTTGTGGAGCTGTGCAAATGTGTTGCATTGTGGGAGTTGTGGTTTTCCATACAAATGAGCCCTAAAGTTACTTTCTGTAATAACTCGGTCAAAAAGGCACCAAATTCGAAAATTTTAATAGATTTGACTACATATATGACCCACTTTCAATGAAGATCAACTTCCGGATTGATCAGATTCACTTCCGGATTGATTCTGGAATCTTCGTTGGGGGAATAAGCATTAAGCACCGGCAACAATCTGTCCTCTAACTAACGCATGCTCATGTTTTGATTCAGATCGTGTTCGAAGAGGAGGGGCTAGTCGTGCCTGCCTCCGTTGTCAGTTTGTGAGAGGGAGGGAGCAAGCAGCGCGCAGCTCTACAATAAAATACAATTGTACCCATATTAAATAGTTTAAAAATCTGAATCAATCCGTGGCAGTCAGCGTTGATATTGTGGCGGGCCGCCACAAATTAATGAATGTATGGGAAACCCTGCAATGTGACATCAGGGGTCAGTTAGAATTTGTTGAAGCATCAAAAATACATTTTGGTCCAAAAATAACAAAAACTATGACTTTATTCAGCATTGTCCTCTCTTCCGTTTCTGTTGTGAAAGCATTCACTGCAGTTTAGTGATATCCGTTTCACGAACGAATCACTCGATGTAACCGGATCTTCTTGAACCAGTTCACTAAATCGAACTGAATCGTTTTAAACAGTTCGCGTCTCCAATACACATTAATCTACAAATGACTTAAGCTGTCAACTTTTTTAATGTGGCTGACACTCCCTCTGAGTTAAAACAAACCAATATCCTGGAGTAATTCATGTACACAAACAGTACACTGACTGAACTGCTGTAAAGAGAGGTCTTACAGGTTTGGAACGACATGAGGGTGAGTCATTAATGACATAATTTTTATATTTGGGTGAACTAACCCTTTAAGACTGGTTTTGTGGTCCAGGGTCACATATGTATGGATGTGGAGGAGTTTCATGGGTGCACTGAGGACTGATCGATCTACATCCCACTCCCAACTCCCCACTAAATAAAGCCATCCTGCCAAACTAAAGATCTCAGGCAAGAACAATAGACGTGGGACTCAGGAGACTTGTGGCTGGAAAGTTGTTTCTCTCCAGTATCATTCTCAGTGTTTGTCAGGCTACATATGGAAGAAAACAGCTTCCATCTGAGCAATGAACAAAGGCAATCATAAAAAATGTAACATGCTACACTGAATAACTATAAAGCACTGCGCCAGTTATGAGTCAGTGCTCTGTGATGAAATCCCAAAGAATATCCAATAAATAATTTGCCAGTTTATGGTTATTTATCTTACTTATTTGTTGTTTATTTGTGGAGTATTCATCACCTTATGAAATTCCATATATCTGAAATCAATTTGATCAGTCATGACCTTAAACCAGCATAATTTGATAGAGCTTCTTAAGATTGACTTCTTGTTCAGGCAACCTAACCCCCCCCCCACACACACACACACACAGGTTGATTTTGAGTGTCCCTGTTAGTGCTGGGCGGTATACCGGTTCATACCGAAAACTGGTATATATTTTCGTTTATGATATAAATTTTTAATTGACCGCCATACCGGTTTATTTTATTACTCAACGTTCGGAACTAATGTTATGCTGCGCCGCGGTCGCGCGACACTGTTTCAGATGGACCCTTTACAATGTTGCACTTCTAAGCAGCGACTGCGAGGCGTGGTGAGGATAAACTCAGCAGTGCTCTGGTGTTATGTTATAACGCCTGTTTCACACATACTCCGTCTGCAGTGCGTATTAACGGATTCAAGCAGCACTAGGTTGCGGTCCATCAGTGCGTTCCAGGAGCGGTGCGTCTGCAGCAGTGCAGCGATTGTTTAAGTAGGCTACTGAGTCTATTTTTGCTGTGCTGCAGGCGCTGAATTAAAGTGAAAGCGCGTTGTTCGCGGGAAAATTAACATGGATTGACATGGAAACGCAGTCATTTCACAATAAATGTATACTAATTAAAGCCTACTGTGTTTCATACTCAACACATGGGTTTTTGGCTAGGTTTAAAACAAGAAAAATATCACTTTTAGATAAACAAGGAAAACAATATATATGTTCACTTTTATGGAAGCAGAAAAACAAAGCTCAGTAAGACCCGTGGGATTGCTTGTGATAAAGATTTAAATGCAAAATGCACGAGTCTGTTCCTATCTGTGGTGTTTTAATTTCAAATATTTTAACAAGAAAAGGCATAGGCTAATTATTGTGTTTAAATGTTTTGCCGCTTGCTTGAGCAGCATATTTTACAAACCTAGAAGTAAAATGCATGAATAATGCGTTGTTTATATTTATGGAGTTTAAACTAATGTCTATAACTATGAAAGATTGTTTCTGTTCTGTGATAAAAGACTCACAATGCTGAAAAAAAAAAAAATATAGGAGAGATTTTTTTTTTTTTTTTTACATGATATGAAATCAAAACAATGAACAAATGTTGTGGACTAAACAGACGCGGATCAGTAGTGGACTGCAAACGCATCCTGTGTGAAAGCACAATGAGTCTGTGCTGCGGACTGCATATGCACTGCAGGCGGAGTATGTGTGAAACAGGCGTTACAGCCAAAAAGAGGAGCCGGGTCTGTTGTTTGGAGGTTTTTTGGTTTCCAAAAATCCGACGTCGACCAAACATCCATTTTATGCAAGTGCTGTCCGGCTAAAATTGTTGCCAAAGGCACAACACGAGCAATTTACTCCAGCACCTTAGCCAAAAGCACGTCTTGGAATATCAACCAGCAGAAAATGCATTGTACACCTGATTATGCATGAAAAAAAAAAACCATCATAAACCAGAAAACCGGTATAATTTTGAAAATAAATTTTGGTCAAACCGCCCAGCACTAGTCCCTGTATAATTTTAGCATGTTATTCACAAATAATAATTTGGTTTTGACAGGTATGCTCGAGTATGCATACATAGGGGTTGTGCGTAAAAGAGTTGTGTATAAAAGATAGTATCGTAAAATCAAAAATAGACAGATATCACCTGTGGCTGATGCCTTCAACGATAGAGAGATGATTATGCAAATTTTTATTATTATCAGATTAGTAATACTAATCTAAATAACATTAGAGTTTATTTTTTCCATTATATTTATTTTTCCGCATTTTTACAATGTTGCACGTTATAACCAATCACACACTATTATGTTGAGCTTATGAATGCAATGGCCAATCAGAGGTTTTCAGATGAGTCATCTATGAAACAGCAGAGTTTTGTTGTTCATCGCACACTGACTGAAGTTTGACTTGCGAATACTCTCATCATAAACAACAAAGAACAGATATACGTGCAAAGTGTGTATAAGAAATGTACTCATCATACAATGTAAACAACTTCACTGATTATATGATTCAGATATATTTATATAATGATTCACTGGAGACCTCAAAAACAACAGACACAACTCCAGTTTAAACAGATACATAGAGATGAAACCAGACAAGAAATAAACATTGTATTGCATCAAAACTGTATTTTTTAGGCTTTATTTGTAAAATAAAGTAGGTAGATTTCCTTAACCAGAAAGGTTTACTCAATAGAGATATCGGCCTAATTATCCTGGCAGAGTTCTTCAAAAACACAAAAGATTCAACAGTTTGTGATCTTTTTTTCTCATTTTTCAAATCCTGTCAAAATCTGTGCAACCTAACAAAAAAAAGGAAATGAGTCAACTGATTGTTCTGCATCTCTCATCTTATGCAAGAAGCCTCTCATCACAACTTTATAATATCTGAGGATACTACCATGGTCTTATCACTCTTATGTTTTGAATTCTGATAACGGAGCAAAGCAAGCAACAACTACATATTCCAGTACATTTAATGTCCCAATGCAATGGAAGTAGCGGCAGATCATTTCTTCTGTATGTGACATACATCCGAGTTAAGCTAATTATTTAAAAAGAAAAACAAACGTGAGGTGAGGACTTCAATTCACCAGTTGTTGATTGGATCTGAATGAAAGTTTGCAGTCGACTTTAAGATAGGAACTGGGTTTAAGCAGAAGAAATTAATGAATAAGTTCAGTATACAACACCAAAGTGAAAGAAGTCTGACATTTGGCTAAAAGATAAAGGTGTGGTATAGGGTTGTGCCGACAGACAACAGTATTGTGTATCGACGATAGCAGATGTCTCTGTCGATAGTCAAGGCGATATTAGACTAATCCTCTTATTAATGTATTAAGTTATAATAATTATTATTTTTATTGGGCGGCCTATTATAATTCAGCTACAAAACTGCCCAGCTATTTCACTTTAGCACCGTGCACGTACAAATGAGGATTAAACATGTAGCCTCTCTTGCTCCACCCATGCACGATAATATTGTGTATCGTCAATCTCACGGGCTGACTATATGATGCTAGTGTGGTATCACCTTTGATAAAAAAAAAAAAAAAAAAAAGTTTTAAAACCAAAGAAAAAAAACATTTTATGATTAATATACCTGTATAGAACTGGAAAATATTTGTTTAAACATTCCCATAAAGAGAAATCAAGTCTAACGTGTCATCGCCCATCATGCTATTCAAGAACAGAGGGGCGTGGGAAGGCAGAGAGGAACGCAGTAACTCCACGGCTCTGCTCACACAGCAGATATAAGAGCACATACCACACACCAGCCACACTCACAGGAAAGAATACACAACCTTTCAGTAAATATATAACATTATGCTTTCATTTTGTGGGCTATATTTCTTCAAACATAAACATTAGCTGACAATAATAAGGAAGCGGAGAAATTTGAGGAACGCAGGTGCTATCAACAATCAGTCTGACATCTCACAGATATTACAAGCCAGCTGTAGCTCAATGAAAACACAAAGGTCCTGTTATAAAACTTCAGGTTTTACTAGGCCAAGCATGGGCCTCTACAGCTAATTACTGTAGCCTATAAGACGGGAGCACAGCAACCACATGGAACAGAGGCTTAAATACCAAAAAAATGCAGGGAACTAGCCTGACAATCGTTTTTCCAATAAGTGGGTATGGGAGAGTGGTCTGCACTCTCTCATCATTGTGTAAAATGACAATAGCGCCCGCTTTCATAATGCCTGAAGTGCAGCCAATCGAGATGATCTCTGTTACCGACAACCTAGAAAAGCTTTCAGTGTTGGGAAATGAAAAGTTAAAAGGGATGAATTCCATCCAGTGTTTTAAAGGATGTAACTGGGTGGTAATATCAACAGAAGTTTGAAGACAAGTGACCGCTCTCATTGAGATTTCACAATGACCTCATAACAGCTCCTTCACACTTGGGGAATGGAGAAAATGATGGGGGCTACACCTCCAAACAGCTTGCTTCACATGCTCTTTCTTTCTCTCTTGAATAATAAAAGTCCCCCGGTTTTTCTCTCGGAGTACAAGCTATAAAATGACTGAGCAAAAAGAAATGTACGAACTATGTACAGAATATACAATCTTTAAGTATATATAAAACATTATGGACAGACTATGGGAAAAACGTACAAACTAAGTGATACCCCAACATGAGAATGCTTAATATTATACCCTTTAAACATGATTTTAAGCATATAATTTAACTATATTTGTTTGCAGAAAAAAAATGCAGAAAATAAAAGTTGACTTTTCATCGAGGAACATCATCAGATCAATCAATGAACAAAATAACCATTAGTTGCAGCTCTTCCCCCAACGCAAACCTGCAAAAACCAAGGTAGAAAAGTCTGCAACTTGAAAGCAAACGTATTATCATCACACTTACATATATGAGCCCAGAGTAGTAGCGATCTTTCAAGTTGTGTAAAACAGACGCTTCATTCAGGCAGGTGAGTTCTGCCATATCCTCCACTTTGCTGAACTTGGGCGGGTTCATCTTCTGGATGTCATCTTTGTTCACCAGGGCCTTCTTGCCATTTTCAGCCAGCTCAACGAGCACCTCCTCTCCACGTTCCTCACGGATGCTGGCCGCCTCGAACCCATGCCGTTCAGAAGGAACCCACACCAGCTTCTTGGCTGTCCAGTCTGCCTGGGAAGCAGGGTTGTAGACCATGGCCCGATCCACAAAGAGGTACCTCTCAGGGTCCTCTTGCCCGCTCCGCTGCGCCATTTCCGGCATGAGGAACTAAAAATAGGCCACCTGGAAAAAGAGTTAGAGGGAGTTAAGTTAGTGATGAAAGAGCAGAAAGATTCACATTGAATTTATGTGATATGACACAGCCGTGGCATATGCATATATAAGGGTCAAATATTTTATTGGTTTTACATGGATATAGCCAAGAACATTCAATTTGCAAATACTATGCATAATTGACTTCATCTATATTAAATGGTTACTCCACTATTAATAAATATTTGTCAAATACTGCATTTTTGGAGCATGCAGCTGAACAAAGTTCATACTGTCTTGAATCAGCTGCATATAAATCATTGTCTGAAACGGTTTACACATACTAGTTAATGTAAGTTTAATATGGATCACCACCTCAGTCTCCTTTCACAGTCGCATTAACAAAAAAAACAACAACCCAATAACAGCAAGAGCCAGATGGTCTCGGTCTACTCTGGCCTACAACTGGACTAAGAGTTACTGTAATTCTCACAGAGACAAAAAAAGAAACAAATAAGGCTAAAATAAGGCAAGGAGGGCAAAAAAAATGGGCCATGTCTGTTATTTCACAGATGAGAGCCATTATATGCGTGATGAATCCCCGGTAACGTTAAACTGAAGCGGGACTCCAGGGCCGGATAGTCCTTCAAAAATTCATTCAATGATAAACCATCTCAAAAACACCCTTCTAACGGTCACTGTCTCAAACAAAATTTTATAATTGCCGACAAATATACCTCATTAGTACGAAATAAACAAATAAACGAATACAAATAAAGCGACGAGTTGACCGTTAACTGAGAAAACAGGAGCTGAAGTTCGCGCCTGCAAACCGGGAGCTGCACGCGACTCCTCCTCATCCCCATCTCCCGTTATATGGCCAGTGGCGAGGCGGCCAAACGTTTTATAGGTGCATTAGCCGACATATGGTGCTCGGGGCTGCCCAGAATCAAAGAATTGTTCAATTTGGAAATGTATTTATCTTCTTAAAAGAACCGCAGTTACAAACTCGCTAACGTGGGCTAAGCGCTAGCTCTCCTCGCTGCTTGAAAAGTAATGCGAAAAATAATCCGTTATACAGCAACGGGGGGGGAAAGGGCCAAAATGATAAGACGCAGGAACTTACCACGGGCTGTCAGCGATGAGACCTACGTGCACGAAGAGATGAGTGAGTTGCTATCCAGCGCCTCCCGTTTTTATAATCCAGTTCTTTTGAAAGGCGGCCAAATATTCCCTTGTTTCGCCTCTTCGCGCTGATGCAGCCGTCTGTCCGCGGTCCTGAACTCCTCAACCGAACTCAGCATCGCGCGCCCTGCGCCCGCCTCTCCAGCGCCCTTCGACCACGCCCACCGGCTCCCTTATGGAACGGGGATTGGATTGTAATGGGCCCTTGATCACAAGCTATTGGTTTGTTAGCATTACACCCCACATTCCCACCCAAAATAAAAAGTGATTGTTCATGCAAGCTTTCTTCTGGATCCACAGAAAATCTACCTATCTTGACGTTTCCAGCCTAATTTCCGAGTCGATTATTTTAAACGGTTCGTTTCAGAGAACTGTTTTTAAACGATTCAGCAATTTACCTGATGAATTAAAAACGTATTCACCTGTCACCCTGACATGATTATTTTACATAATCAGCTTTTTTAGGTTATTATTATTATTGTTTTTTTAGTCTGTATCTGTTTCGTATGTGTGGGGATAAACTAAACTAAGAAAATCAAGCTGTAACGTTAGATATATTTCGAATACATTGAAACTTTTGCCCACATGTCGTTTTGGAATCGGAACCGACTTCCGACTTATGTGATTCGTTTAAAATATATATTATTATTATTATTAAATAGATAAAACAATTTCCTCTACTAAAATTGTATTGTAAAGTAAATTCATGGATAGCTGTCTTTTCACAGGTAAGTGGTTGCGGAATTAGACATTTTAGCTATTGATAGTTTTAAGTATTGTCGTGGATGATTGTGTCTGGTCTTTGGAGTTTATTGATTTTAATAACATATTTCAGTCTCTCTAGGAAACTGAAAAGCTTGGATCACGCATCTGAATGAACTTCAACAGGGATTTGATAGTCTGGGCCGCACAGCGCCCTCTGTCGTCATATATAAAAAGAAACCCTACTTTTCCATCCAAAGGTTCAAAGTTCTGCCTACTGGAGATAGAAATAAAGCGGTAGACATAATTATCTGGTTTATAAATAGTACATCGACACAAAACGTTCAAAAAGTTTGTTATTTTCTCTAAATGCTTCGAGCTTCTAACAGAACTCGAATTAAACAACCCTAGTACACAAACTATACAAAGGCTTTGCATAAAGTGTGTGCATTTTTACAATTAATGAGTCTAAAAGAAAATATATTCAAACTTATGTTTTATTTCATTAGTTGTAAAATAGTCCCATATGATGGTTCGTACTACAAAAACAAGATTGTGTCAAATCCAAACCTCCATGCTCCTTTGCCACATAAAACCTTTACAGTCTGGAAACAGAACATAAGTCACAGTAGCCAACATTTCAAAAGATGTATTAAACCAGTCTCAGGTAATAGGACTGGTCCATAAACACTCTAGAGCCACTTCCCATCACCTCTCTTGAAATAACTGCACTGACTGGATTGTAAAATGACACTGGAAAAGCTTCTCAATCCAGTCCGAGCCTAGTTTTGATCTGTAGATTCAGTCAAACAGACACTCTATTGCTTGTAGAAGATAAAGTGACAATATATTGGCCCTTGGCAAGTGGAAGTTATAAACTTTTTCAGTGGGTTGAAGTAGCTTTAGTGTATCTTGGACCAGAACTTTAACCAAATCCCTAATAAATCAGTTTCTAATATAAACTTCAATTATTACAACTTAATGTTTGGAAAATTTCCCTGCATCGACAAAAGATAACTAGACATTAAATTGTGGAGAGAAAAAAGAAAATGGGTAGGAATAAAGTATGACCAATACATTCCCTAATGTCATCTTCAAATGTGACATGTAAAAGGGATGGCAGTTGAAGAAAGAGACTTCCATTTTTGGAAATGCTATAGCATCACAGCAATGGAGTGCTTAGGAATTCTATACACTGAATTCCAATCCTAATCATTAAATTCTCCACAAATGTGTTCTCAATCCTAATTGTACAAAGCTACTTCTCATATAAGGGAGATATTTTACTTTAGAGCCCTGAGAAATAGCTGCAAATCGAATTAGTTTCCACTTAATCTAAAGTAACAGTTTCAAATGAAGCTTTGGGCCAAATAAAGCATTTCAAACAGTCACCAGTACAAGTTGTGGAAAAACGCAACTCTACAAAAGAACTGCAAAGCTTTTTTAATTACATTTTGAAAAAGGCATTGCATTCCAGTTGAAATATAAATCGAGTGCTTCAAAAGAGTTAATAGAATCATTATGAAAGTACAAATTTGTTGCACTCACTCAGAGTCAAAATCTAAATGACATTTCTCCATGACGGGGAGGATGAAATGCTTAAACACAGTCTTTAACAGTGACTCTTGATAAGATCTGATGAGGATAAACAGTAGGGCGAGTGTGAAATGTTGTCGTTTCGGGGAGTCTCCTCTATTTAGCTGCAACTTCATTCTCAGCTGGTTGGCCTGTAGCGGTCTCTGCAGTTTTGGAGGCCTAAAACAAAAGGGATCAGAAAGACACATGAATGAAGATGACTGACTGATGGTATTCAATTCTACAAAATAACCAGATTTCCACGACAGTTTAAAAAGCTCAAATGCACCCATAAAAACCTGCTTGGCTGTCATTCCTCTATCTGAATTTGATCTGTCTTAATCCATAGAACCTGCATGCAATATTCCATTATCTCAAGCCATAATATTTTTCATTTTTAGTTTTTGATTCAACACTTGGATTAATCATTCATTTTGACAGCACTATAATGTTTATTGTATATAGACAACCATACAAGAGTAATTGTTACTAAGCCTGCACCAATGTTCTTGTCCATTGCCCTCACAGATTCCTGCAGCTAAGCTTGGATGTACATTTACCATTAAATGTTATTGATGACATGCCTCTGAAGTTTGACTTTTTGCACCATTACAATACTTTTAGGCAACTATTCATCATATCTCTAGTCCTTTAATGTATTTGCATTGTACTAAAGTGCGTTCATTTTCAATGGGCATATATGCGGCTGAAACAGGTAGCCTAGTGCATCCCAAATTTTTCAACATGAACATTTTAATGTAACATTATAGTCATTATGGCCTATGGCCTTTAGAAAAATGTTTTTTTGAGAAGGTGGGGTAGTGCACAATAGGCCCCTGTGGCGCGGCCTAAGCTTTTGTTCTTAATGGCATTTTTTTCCCTTACATTACTTTTACTTTTATACTTAAGTAGTTTTTAAACCAGTACTTTTACACTTTTACTTGAGTAAAAACCTTGAGTTGATACTTCAACTTCTACAAAAGTCTTTTCAAACCCTAGTATCTATACTTCTACTTGAGTAATGAATGCCAATACTTTTGACACCACTGCCAGAAATTGAGATTAAAGCTTCTTTCTTCTCATTTCATTCTAATGAACTTCTCATTTTGTGTTTTGTTTGGGAACAGCATGAGGATTGTTCCTTCTTAAAGCAAAGGCCTCACCTTCTTTTTCTTCTTCTTCTGTGCCTTGCGACTTGCAGAACTCTGGATCAGAGACTGAAAATGACAGAAGAACCCAAAACATCATGCTAGGAAAACCCCTCATTTATGGTACATTTTAATAGAATCGATGGGTCTAACATACCTTTAGTTCAGGATCTTGAACATCATATTCAGACTTGTAAAGTTCTGCTTCAAGTGGTCCACTGGTGATTTTCAAGGGCCCATTGGCCATCAGCAGCACTGTGAACTTAAACTGAGCCACAAATTCACCTAAAGACAGATAAAGGTGGAAAGAGAGGTTTCCCAGGTAAAGAAAGTGGTCAAAGCAGGAAGAAATGCCGCAAAGATAATGAAACTGACCTTCTTTCTCATTCAGCACACTAAAAGGCTGCAGGAGCTCATGTTTGGCACACTCCACCACTCCCAAACGAGCCTTTCCTTCATCCTCAAACGCCCTGCAGGACACAAAGTCTATTTGTTTACAGAAATCTAAACCATCGATTTATCCACCAAGTTTCAAAGTCATTGTCCTAGCATTCTCATCTCTCACACAAAAGAAAAAAAAAAAAATCACATCCTTTGAATCCAAATGTACCTTATTTTCCGCACTTATAAGGCGCACCGGATTATAAGGCGCACCTTCAATGAATGGCCTATTTTAGAACTGTTTTCATATATAGGGCGCACCGGACTATAAGGCGTATAGAATAGAAGATACTGCAGTCAAACGTTTGACTGGGTTTGTGTTATGCATCCACTAGATGAAGCTGTGCTAAAGGGAATGTCAACATTTTGACAGAGCGCCTTGATCCATATATAAGGCGCTCCGGATTATAAGGCGCAGTCGTTTTTTGAGAAAATTAAAGGCTTTTAAGTGCGCCTTACAGTGCGGAAAATACGGTACATCAAAAACACTTGCTACATTCATTGAAGAATAGAATATCTCATTCAGATGCACTTCTTGATTTAGCCCATTAGAAACCAAACAAATTGGAGGATCGTGCTGCTTCCCACCTAAGAGTGAAGGGCATAGCGTCAAAGCGCCTCTCCACCTCGCTGAAGAACATTCTTGAGGTCTTCATTTTCAGCCCATACTGCTTACTGGGGTCCCGTTTGTAGATGGTTGTCCTCTGGCCGCCATCTCTTGCCTATTGGTGAAATCATGCAGGTTAAATGTCCATTTGTCTCTACAGTATACAATCAAATCTATTTCATTAAAACCATGCTGAACACATTTAAAATGACTTGCCTTTCCCTCTCCTGTGCTGATCAGCACATCCACGGCATAAACTTCATGAACTTCAAACTCTGCCTTCTCGTGGTCCTTCCTGTATTGAGACAAACAGTGGAGATTGTTGTGCTTGCCCCTGAAAATCTCTCTCTTGATTGTTATTGTGTTTAATATGTGATTGCTTGCTTTTTAAGTCAAAAGAATCCACCCAAATCTTAGAGAAAAGAAGCCATTTTTAATAATACTAAAATACTTATCCCACTTTATCTGTTGACCAATTTTTTCCAAAAAGTATAAACACCGTGGCTCTGAGGTGTCATAAAAATTTGCTTGCTTGGATAGGGATGTTTGAGAACATTGAGAAATTCAATATTCAGGTTTGTTTTATACCTTTGTTGATCTGTAGGGTTCTGGATAATGGTCTTTTCTCCATCAATAACATGCTGCTTCAGTTGATGGGACAGCATACCTGTCCATGACCAAAAGAGAAGAACTGTCAATAATGGCACGTTGGCACCTGCATGTGCTTTGGGTTGTTTGTCTTTGATGTTTTATGTGATGAAATACAATTAAAGGGTTAGTTCATAACTCAAATGAAACACGTCTGAGCTTCAGTTTATCATATTTGATATTCTTCATGTATGTGTGTTGTTGATCAATGTGTATATGCAAATCTGTTCACACTTAAATGAAATCCCTTGATACATATGGATTACTCTTTAAAATCTCTATGAATTTCTTAATGCATGAAAGTTTTGGTTCCAAGGACTTTCAAAGTAGGAAGAGAAATCTCTCAGGTTTCATTAAAAAGAACTTTTTTGTACTTCAAAAATACACAATGACCGACATGATGACGTTTTCGGGTGAGCTGTCCCTTTAAAGCAAATATCAGATATCAAGCTAGTCCCATTTTTGTAGAAATAATGAGTTTTCATTCCCAGTTTTGCTGAGTAATGAGTTTACTAACCACCATACCTTCAAACTCCTCAATACTCTCTGGATGGATAATGTTTTAATTGTGGTCGGGCTTTCCCAAATGATATAACAGCCATAACTCACCCTCAATCGGATTGCACTTGAATGACTGAGCAATCTTATTCCAGGCCTCTGTTAATTGAGTGTTCTTCAGAGGTAAATAGTGCAGAAAAAAAGACAAAACACCTTTATATAAGACAGTGTATTAGATTTCCGTGCAATCTTGTGTTGAGGTGCTTTCCACTCATATTCTCATAGATGTTTAAAATAGTCAACCTTAACTATTTGCCTCTTTAATTATGAAGTATGTACTAACCTGGTTGCCGGGTTTGACGAGACGCAAAGCTGCTTCCGCACACAGGTGTGCTGCTTTGATAACATCAGCCTTCCTTCCCGTCACAGGTGCTTCCTGAAAGAAATTCAAATAAGAAATTCAAATCACAAAATGACAGAATACTTGCACATTCAGCCAGAAAGTCACTTGTTTTGTGTCGGGGGTTTATTGTTGCAATTATCGTGATGCTAGAGGAATCGTAGAAACAGTGGGGAAGAAAAGCATATACAGTATATGCACACGAACCTTAGTAGCTCCAATAACAAAGCTATGGGCCACGTTGGAGATGAAGCCATCGACATGTACCCCTAAATCACTGTTGAGAGAGAAGAGAAATTCAGGAGGGTAACCAGAGCAAAATCTATGTGCCATAAATATGTCTTGCTATGATAGGAAATACATTGAATACAGATTCCAGGACACTTTTTAGTTGCAGAGTCAACATTAAAACACTTAAGTGTAATATTAACGTGCAAAGTTGCATGTGTGGATCACATAAAAACAAGTGAACAAGCAGGAAAACACGATCGGAAGAGGTAGAGACGGAGAGCAGAGAACACTGCAGACAAGATGAGCTGAGGAAGAGGAAGGAGAGTGACTTGAGGAAAAGGAGAGGAAGGAAAAGACATGGGGAGGTCAGACAAGACGCAGACGAACTGAGAGGGGAGTTTGCCTACATTTTGACCAAATCTCCATCTTTCAGCGTGTAGTCGGGGTCGCTCTTCAGGGGAGAGAAGTGGCAGACACCGTTATTGACTGACACACTGGTGGGGAATGCAATGCCTGCAAGAAAGGACAACCACCAATCCTCAAAAAAAAGACCTTCTGCATAAAGTGTGAGGAGAGAGAGATATCAAACGAGGCCTGCAGATTTCTCTGGAGGATCTATTACTATTTCATCTATTCAAAATGGGCTCAATTTAAAGCCACAAGCATTTAGCCACGTCTGCATTTCTGTCTCACCTTTCTTCATGTCTTTCTCTTTCTTAAAGACCTTCCCAGTCTCTGCCATGATGAAAGCATCTCCTTTCACACAGAGGCTGAGAACTGACACTCCTGGTTTGGCTGCATCGATGACGACCCTCAGCGCCTCTAAAAAGAGAAGAACGAGAAGAATATTTATGGGTAAAAAAATGTTAACTGTCTATTGTCTATAGGGTTTTGATGTTAGGCTCACAAAGATGTCACTTTCAAACCAAGCAGCTTTCTGTTGGTTAGAATGGTGAATGTGTAACCCCTTGCTTTCCAGCTTCCAGATCACATGGATTGATACTGAAATAACTGGACTTCGCTGTGAAAATTTGCAATGTGACGGCACCTTCAAGATGTTATTCGGAAAACTGAACGGAGTCATATGCTCACTAAATGAAAGTCTAACGAATCCTTGTCCTAGTCATCTAAATAAATAGCCTCACACATCTTCACATGACATGAGTTCAGAGATCTGCTAAACTTCTTCACATGAGTTTGTGTTTACCAGCATTCTCATACATTTGAACAGAAGTGAAGAGAGTGAATAAAGCAGTGTCACGCAGTTAGAAACCTCAATGGTTCAAGATGTAATATAAACACCTCTTAACATCAGATTTTAGTGCAAACGTTAATGCATTTTTTTAATTAGGGTCCTGAAAGAGAACCAGATAACATATACAAATAACAGATGCTTGAGCTTATATGAGGGAAGAAACTTCTCATTTGAAACCAATATAGTCTCAACAATGAAGTCATTTCATTGTACATAGAAGTCAACATTTGTACATAACTTGGATTCACTGGAGCTCAAAGAGTATTGCACGACCATTCAAATTCACGGTGCAAAAAAGAAAGAAGAAAAAAAAGATCCTGGACTGATAATGTCAAAATCCCTGTCAGCATCACCTCACCAGCTAAAGTTCACTACCTGTGAGAGCAACGCTGATAAATGGGATGTGAAAGCTCTCAAGTCACTGATCTGCCACAGCAAGGCAGTAGTGGACATATTCATCCAGACAGCTCACGAATAACCCATGCCTTTGAGGACTAACCTCTACCAGCTGGCAATGCCAGAGCCACAAGTGTCCAACTGACATGCACTGAGGGCTAATGCTAGCTAGCATTAGCTCTAGAATGAGTCCCTCCTCGTTTCTGTAGGACTGCAAAAAAGTGTACAGGATTTATAGACATGTACAAGAGGAACAGCTATGCATTTAAAGGAGGTCTCAATCGGCTGCATGCTGTGTAGGTCGGGGCGCAGGGGTCTCGTGTCCCGCGCCGCTCATCGCGTCCTAACACATGGCATGCGCGAGAAAGCAGCGTGGAGGCCCGTGTCACCGACTCTACACTTCCAGCACTAAAACGTCAAACTCACGGTTTGCGATGTCACCGCCCATCTTGTACTTGGTCACGACCAAGTCCTCGGCGATGGTCTGCTCTTGCTGCTCGTCGTCGGACATCGTTGCACCGGTTTCCGACGCTTCTCTCTGGCTGTATGATGACGATGAGCGGACAGCAGAAATCAGTCACGCTACCACCAGGCGGCTCGCCGACCGTCCAGCTCCGCCCACGGACTCCACGCACAGCGTAGCCACGCCATGTATGCGGCCGCATCACAGAGGTCGTCATATACGATGGCGCCATTTTTTATTTTATTTAGTTTTTTTTTCTTATCACATAAAACAATAGACGTCTGACACAGAAGAAAAAAAATATGACATCCTCAAAATGTACAATATAAATCTTATTGTATTATAAACTAAGAGTCACACCTCCAGCAAATCATCTGAGAAGACATTTTCTATACTGTTCACATGACAAGGGAGAACAAACTAGATTGAAAGAACACAAAACAATAAAAAATTGCTAAAACAAAATAAATAACATAAAACAAACCAAATAAAAGGGACTCAGCTTATCTGAAGTGTTATTAAACGTTTAAGCAGTTTTTTTAGCCTGGGCGATGGCGCTAAAACCTGGCTTTTGGATGTTTTCCAAAAAAAAAAGGGCACAGTAGTCAAAAGTTTCAAAGCAGCTTCACTAGTAATACACAGGAAAATAACTTTAATTACAAATTACTATAGTGTTATTATCTAGCTCAAATTCTGTTCAGGAATTTGTTGTATGTGACCCTGAACCACAAAACTAGTCAAATGGGTCTTTTTTTAAAAGGCAAAGCTGAACAAATAAGCTTTGCATTGATTTATGCTTTGTTAGGATAGGACAATATTTGGCTGAGATACAACTACTTGAAAATCTGGAATCTGAGGGTGCAAAAAAATATCTAAATATTTAGAAAATCGGCTTTAAACTTGCCAAGTGAAGATCTTAGCAATGCACATTACTAATCAAAAATTAAGTTTTGATAGATTTACGGTAGGAAAATTACAAAATATCTTTAAGGAAAATGATTTTTGGCATAAATGAAAAATCGAAGTTGACCCATACAATGTATTGGCTATTTCTACAAATATACCCGTGCTAATTATGACTGGTTTTGTGGTCCAGGTTCACAGTAAATTGCAAGTAAGTTTTAGGCGCTTTTCTTTTTCAATTGCTTAAAAAGATTGAAATGACTTCACATGTTTTTTGAATGCCACAAAAACAATATTACATATTTAATTATTAAATATCACATTATTACATTTACACAAAATAAATATTATAAACATGAAGGTTAAATGGTAAGCACAAAAATTCAGATTTTCTGTTCAGTTGAGAAGAAATCTATTATAATATGCCATAATAAATCATAAAACAGGCTTATAGCTGCCAGAATGATTTTGTTCCATTGTGAAACATTTATAGTCATACAATATCATGCAGTTAGTGGCATCTCTCAAAATTAGTTTTGATGAATTCATAACTCACCTACTAAGCAGTTTTCCACCTAGTCATTTAGACACACACAGATGAGAAATCTGTCTTGATCTTCATGTGAATTTTCTCAATATTTCTTAGCTACCTAAATATGTATTAATACACTACTAAATTTGAACAAAAAGCTGAAAAAAGGGTATAAGAGAGTAAAGGTTTTAAATGTACTTTATTGCAAGTGTAAGATAAAAGCAAATAAAATAAAAAAAATCATTTCAAACGGTCACAAAGTAGAGAAAATAATTAAGTTTGATATGTGTGTACAGAACTATAGATTTGTTACTGGCCATTTCATTTGAAACATAATACAAGTACTTCATTATGATTTGTTCAGAAGGCATGCACAACAAAAACCTCATAGAAAAACAGCTTTACCCAAATTCAATCACTATGCTATTCAAGATGCACAGCAGTTTGACTGAATTGGGCACTTCACGAATACACTAAATAATCGATTATTTAAGACGGACACTCATTTCTCAAGTGCACAAAGAGCAAACTTATGGCTTCACTTGACGAGTACAACAAACTTGGCATAAACAGAACATTTGAAGTAACCACACACTTACATCCAGATGTAAATATCAGTGCAGTGTAGCTCATGAATCTGGTAATTCTGGCACCTCCACCATATTAAAAGAACAAAGATGCTCTTGTTAAATGCATTTTAAACATAATGCCACATTTTTTTTTACTTTAAAACTACATTTTACATTTAAATACATTTACAGTGTTTTGTCAAGATTGCAAAAGCTTTTCAGAAGTGCATTATACAATAATTTCCTGAGAATTGGTCACTGATGACAGTTCAACTTGCATTTGTTGATTTGCATCAAGTTCCTTCACGCCGTTCTCCATCTCTACGTGCGGACAGCGTTGGCTTTCTGAAACGACCTGCTGTGCCAATAGTCAGGGTTATCAAAAGCTTTATGTCCCATCCCTGCATTAACTTTTAAATACTTTTCTGGCCCCGAGGTCCGGGGTTCATCCTTCAGCCCAACACTCTCTTCATCTTCTCCCTTCAGATACTGGTATTCAGCTGCAGATGCTCCACCTGCAGCCAATGAGTCCATATCCTCATATTCATACACTTCTCCTTCATTTAACCCCTGAACCCTGAGCGAATTCCTCAGCCGAGGCTGGCTGTTAGTGTACTGATAGTCTTCCTCCACGTATTCGTCTTCATCATCTTGTGGTGATCTTCTGAGGGGAGGACGGGAAACCGCTCTGGGGAGGTGAAGTTTGTCTAGCATGTTGGCTGGTGGTCCTGCACCACCACGGATGTCCATGTACTCGTACTGAACCTTGTGGAGATCCAGATCGCAGTCTGTGTACTTTGCTTCACCGGACAATAAATCACCGTCGCTGTGATTCCTCTGGTCAGTCGAGGACTGGGAGAGACCAAAGCTACTTTCTGAGCCCCCGATCGACGATCTCTTACTGGGTCTGCTGGACGCTAGAGATTTGTGATTGCTGTAGAAGCCGGCAGGGTTGAAGGAGGCGCTGCGGTTGCGTGGCTGGTTGTAATCTTTAAGCTGCTCTGGTATATGCCCGAGAGAGAGGGTCTGGTTGTTCATATACTCATATTCTTCACCTGCAACACTGTGTGCCTCCAAAATGTCACCGGAGTGGCCTCTTGAAAATCTCCTCTGGGAACGTTTTGCACGTGAAGATGTGAATAGAAGAGTTTCTTTAAAAAATATAGAAAATACAAGAGATGTGTTAACATGAGAGTATGCATATTTATTCTGATAAAAGAAAATAAATAAATAAAAAGTTGCAAATTTAATATAATTGCAACTTTGTCTTGAGATTTTTTATGTTTTTGAAATAAGTCTTTACTTTTTTAATGGTAGTGTATCGGTTTTCCCCAAAGAAAATTAAGCCATAAAAAACCTTTTGAAACATTGGTAATAATCAGAAATGTTTCTTGAGCAGCAAATTAACATATTAGAATGATTTCTGAAGGATCATGTGACACTGAAGACTGGATTAATGATGCTGAAAATTCAGCTTTACATCACATGGATAATAGCATTTTATAATATAATTAAATAGATAACAGTTATTTTAATGTTTTATATTTATTATAATAATATTTCATAATATTTACTGTTTTAACTATATTTTTAAACAAATAAATGCAGTCATGTATAGCATAAAAGACGCCTCTCAAAAATCTTTAAAAAAAAAACTTAATTATTTCATGTTTTGAACAATAGTGCATGTCACAACTGTAAATGTATTTCTCAGAATGTGATTTTGTATCTGACAACATAAATGTATTTCTTATTCAAAACATGATCTTATAATTACCCTTTATTTTTTACTATAAAGGCAGAAACACACACACTGCTCTTATTTTCTTATGCTCACCTTTCTCTGGACTTTCACCGAATCCAGGCAGCACGTATCCACTTTGGTCCTCTTCTCCTTGAGTCCCTGTGGAGGTTGTTTCGGGAGGTCCTGAAAGGCTGTCCCGCTGTGACAAGTAAGCGCTGTCCTCACGATGTTTGACCCTCCTCATGCTGCCAACAAACGAGAAGTCCTCGTTCATTTCCAGCTCCACTGCAGTTCCCCGTCCCTCCGAGCTCTCAGAAACTGTGCATCCAGAGTCAAGACGGGACCGAGAGGCCCATCCCGTCTACAGCAAAATGAGGTGGACAATATATTGATTATAAGTTGTATATTAAGCCATACGCTCTTAGATTATAGATGTGCATTATACCTCCAATATTCATTCCTAACACATCAAATGTAGTTTTAATGTGGATGTATGATTGAAACCTCACCTGTGCTGAGGTCTCCAGACCAGGCGTCATTGGTAGATATCCAGCAACATTGGATGGAGACACACTTGACTGGTGTAACAATAAAAAGAAAAGTGTCAAAAAATATGTAGCTTATTGATTCATGATTTATAGAGCCACCACAAATCCTCTGAAATAATACGCTAATGTTCAAAAGTTTGGGACCAGTTAGCTTTTTTTTTTTTTTTTTTTTAAGAAATAAATATTTTTATTCTACTAAAATGCATTAAATTTACAAAATTACATTTTTGCAAAAGATTAAAATTTTAGATAAATGCTATTCTTCAGTTTGAGTCCAGAAAAATTAGAGAAGCAGATAGTTTTAAATGTGCATTACTCTATTTTCAAACCTTCATGCATTAATTCTGATCAATATTATAAAACACACCCGATGAGAATCTATCCGCAATCTAGAGAAACTCCTAGCTGGCGTTATGTAGCGTGGCATGTCTGTGGTATCTTCCAAGACTTCATCATCCTGGTCCTCCAGCTCCACCCCTAGAAAGTCCATCTCAGTGGCCCTCTGATGGGACTCTTCTGAGGCCGCGTCAGGAGCTCTGTACTCCTCCTAGTGGTGGAGCACCAATTAACAACAGTTCCAGCTTGACATGCCACATTCAATGAAGCATGATGAAGCACTCCATCAGTTTGACTTACTTTGATGACAAGATATCGGGAGGGGTCTCTGGCCATTCGGGTGAACTCATTGGCTAGCTCTTTAAAAGTTGGCCGAACATTTTCATCAATCATCCAACCTTTTAAAGTAAGCCAATAAATATTTATTTTGTCAAACACATAAAAAAACGCAAATAAATCATGTGTAAATAAATAAATAAGTAATGCTAAATAAAATAAAATAAGTAGAAGCACTAAAATGGTATATATATATATATATATATTAAACTAGCAAACACATTGCTAAAACTAACTAATACTAAACAAAAAAAAAGCTAATAAACCTTTATTTTAAATACCAAAACAACACTGCAATTAATAATAATAATAATAAATCTTATATCTGATATGGTACTTATACTGTATATTGTGCATCGCTAATTTTCATTTACAAACTTTTCATGCTAACATCTGCAAGAATGTAGGAATATGTAGAGTGTCAAGATGATAAATGAGATGAAGCACAAGATCACTGCCCCTTTGCATTATGGGTTATAAGATGACTCAACTCACATTTGACCATGACCATGTAGACATCGATGGTGCAGATCTGAGGTTGAGAGAGGCGTTCCCCTTTCTCCAACAGATCAGGTACTTCTTGTGGTCGCATAGCAGAGTAAGGCTCCGCCCCATATGACATCATTTCCCAGACTGTCACACCTAGAGAGAGAGAGTGACCTCTCATTAAATCATCAGATCCAAAGTGCAGTGTTTCACAGGACCATTTTATGGTGTGGCACATGGACTCACCATAGCTCCATACATCACTCTGGTGTGTGTATCTGCGGAACATGATGCTTTCCAGGGCCATCCACTTAATTGGCATCTAAAAATGACAAACATTAGGGAAAGAGTCAGTGGCACAGTAATGCGATACTGCTCGAGGAACTGCTTTATAAACTAACATTCAAATGATTTCAATAATTCATATTGTTTTAATGTTTAGGAAAAATAAGTATCTTATGCTCAACAAGGCTTAATTTGATTAAAACATAAGTAATATTGAAAATACTATTACAATTGAATTTTTATTTAAATATATATATTTTTTATGTAATTTATTCCTGTGATCAAAGCTGAATTTTCAACATCATTACTCCAGTCTCCAATGTCACATGATCCTTCAGAAATCATTCTAATATGCTGATTTGAGCTCAAAAAAACATTTTCTTTCCTAGATTCTTTAATGAACAGAAAGTAAATTAAAGCAGACATCTTTTGTATGACTATAAATGACTTTACTGACACTTTTAATTAATTAAATGCGTCCTTGCTGAATACATTAGCTCTTATTTCGTACCCCACACTTCATTTTTCAGCGTATTGGAATAATAAAATAATAAATTATTTCAGAATATTGGTTTTTACTGTATTTATTTATTAGTTTTTACCATATGTAATTATTATCTTTAAATACATGCAGCCTTAGTGAGCATAAGAGATCTTTCAAAAACATTGGAAATTCTTTATCATTTCAATCTCTTTAAGTCTGCTTTACATTAATTTCATTGGAGCAGTATTTCTTGTCATCAGGGTAGAGGAGGTCAGCGATGCCATAATCAGCTATTTGAACTATAAAGTCGCTCTTGAGCAGGATGTTGCGGGCAGCCAGGTTCCTGTGGACCATTCGCTGCTCCTCTAGATAGTACATACCCTGAGAGGAAGTCGAGACAAGTCTTTAGTTGTTTAAGTGACCTTGAAATGATCTGAATACCTTGAAACGCATTTTGTGCCCTTCTCACCTTGGCAATCTGCACACACCAGTTGAGCAGTCTCTGAGGGTTGAGGCTCTCTCTGTGCTGCCGGATGTGCTCCAGTAAAGAGCCCTGTGGGCTGAGCTGAGTGACCAGCTGCAGACTGGGCCCGGGACAGATGCCTAAGATCCGGACTATATATGGGTGGTCCAGACTCCCCATAGCCAACATATGCTGCAGGACAGAAAGAAATCATTTACAATGCCTTTTAGTATGTGGGTTGAATTTGAATGTTTTTACGTGGTGGTTTTGTAAAAGATATTAATGAATACAAATTAATAGTCCTCACTTCCTAATTTGAAACTTCTAAAAATCACTATTAACAAAAATGAAATGAAATGAAATTAAAACTTAGTTAAATTCAGTTCAGTACATTTTCTGCATAACATGTCTGAAATAATTGAGACTGAACTACTGTCAATGAAGCTGAAATATAAAGGACTAACATGTTATCTGTAACTGTAATACTGTACTGTATGCAATGTTGTGGTTCAAAATAAACATGAGTTCAAAAACAAAACAAAAAAAATTCTAATATGGTGATTTTCTGCTTAAGAAACATTTTGTCTTATTATTGATGCTGAAAAAATGTTGTGCAGTTTAATATTTTAATGGAATCTGTCATAGATTTTTGTATTCTTAATTGAACAGAAAGTTCCAATAAACATCATTTATTTAAAATATAATTATTTTAACATTATAAATGCTTTTACTGTCACTTCTGATCTTTGCAGAATAAAAGCATTAATTAAAACAATATTTAAAAATATATTTATCAAGTTCCCAGTTTACTGTATATCTGTAATATTTCTTTTTATTGCCCACCAGCCAAACTTTTAAATAATTTACCACAAGTAAAAATAAAAAGTAATACAATACAAAATAAGTAATACAAAATAACAATACAATAAACATAAAAACAAACAAATAAACTAATTTCTCGGTGTATATAGTATATTAGTGTCTTACATCTGTAATTTCCTCAAAGGTCTGTCGTCCTGTACAGTCTTGAATAGTCTTGATAGCCACTGGAATCTTTACAGTGTCTCCCTCTGGTATCCAGAGTCCCTGTGAAGAAACAAATGAAATACAGTTAAATAACAGAGTAAGAGAAAACAATGTATTAGGAGGACACCCCAAGGAAATGCTTCATTAAGTGATATGAGTTATTGTCAGGTTTGGGTGTAGGCTCATGTAATGACATCAGAGTGTGTGAGTACAGTACCTTGTGCACAGTGCCGAACACTCCAGTGCCGAGAGTTTTGATCTTCCGTAGCTCAGACGCACCCAGAATCCGTGCATGAACTTTCACGCCTTTTTCTCCAGGATCAAGTGGTTCAAAACTCTAAAACACATTTTTAAACCTTAGAAAACTTCACAACACTTCAAGAGTTCAGTTTGCTGGTTCATATGTATATGTGCACACACCTCCCCACTATGCAGATATCTCCTCATGGCACGTTTTCTGCGGATGGAAACACTTCTGCGATACAGAACGCTCAGCACAAACACTGAGAATGCGAACAGCACCCCGAATATAACGCTCAGCACTATTGCTGTCACAGGCAACCTAAAACACAAAGCTCACAATTACACACACTGACAGGCGGCTGCAGACCATCCATCACACCAGCAGGGAGAGACACTTACCCAGAATCTGACCTGGAAAAATCCACACAATCATTCTGACCTGGACCCAAACATCTGCCACAGAAAATATACAGGAATCTTTAAAACTGATTTGCAGAAATATTTCAGTAATATTATGCATTATAATAGCAACGACATACATTACTGTTCAAAATTTGCAGTCAGTCATTTTTTAAATAAATTAATACTTTACAGCAAAATGTGTTGGGATATTTGCATTTTCAATCAACAAAAGATTTCTATTTCCAATAAATGCTGTTCTTTCTAAATATATAGGCTAAATTTCAGATATTTAAAATAGAAAACATTCATTGAAATAATGTATTATTAAACTTCATTTATTATTATTATTTATTATTTATACAGGAAAAAATATGTGATATATAACTGCAAGTTTAAATGTTTTCTATTTTAACGTTATTTATTTATTTAAAACATATTATTTAGTATTTATTTAAATACATTTTAAATATATATCATTTATTTTAAAATGTTATTTAATGTAAATTTTACTGTATTTCTTTTGTAAAATTAATGCTGCCTTGTTGAAAATAGAAAACAGTTTTTTTAAATTGTAATAATATTCTAAAATATTACTATTTTTACTTTTATTTATTTTGTAAATTAAGAAGAGCACAAGAGACTTCTTTCAAAAAAATGAACAAATCTTGTTAACCCAAAACTTCTGAATAGTATGTACACTTATGCTTGTGAGGAATAAACTGGCCACTGCATCTTATACTAACTGAAAATTCATATCTCAGATTTCAAAAACATAGTTCAGTTTTTCATTCAGTTTTTACAGTCTTTCATTTACTGTAAATCTGATTTTTCATTTTATCGCGCATCAAGTTCTGTTCAGTTTAGGCATTTTCACACTTTATTAAATATAATGTATTGCACTTTATTGGACATCCTGAGCTTCCTCACCCCAGGGTGCAGTTGGCATGGCACGGTTGGCATTTGTGCTGGCTGTTGGGGAACTTATAAATGATGAGCCCATTCTCCCCCTGGACCCCCTCTGGACATGAGGACACACAGTACGGCCCGTCCTGCAAATGCGCACAGGCTGCACACTCATCAGCACCCTGCAGGAAGAATAAAACACAGATTATTTAATAAATCAAACAATCTGTGCAAACAGTGAATGACATTCTATCAGAGATCAATAGATTACATACCGGCCCTGTGCAGGTGGTTTTGCCGTGCTGCACTGCACACTCCTGGTGACACGGCATACACTCTCTTTTAAGTCCAGCAAACTCACGTTTTTCACTGTAGAGAGCAAAAGAGATCTTTCAGGGGTCTGGAAATCTCTTCAAGTAGTTCTCTCAGTACTTAGTCATTCGATATATTGTTTTCTCATCCACAGCCCACACACACATTAAAACAACACTCACTGGGTGTGTCTCAATCCACTCTCTAGTTCACTGTCTTGGCACTGTTTCAGGGTCAAAATTGCACTGACACTTTCATTCCTGATTTCTCAGTATATTAATACACTGGAAATATCACATTTTTTCCAGTCATTTAGTCTACATAAAATGTTACAAATAGTTACAATCTAATTATATTATGTAGCAATTAATTACTACCCATATAATAGTCATTATTGTGTTAGATGAGAACAGCTTTTTACAGACACTGCAAAAAGTAGGAAACAGAGCATAAATAATAATATTAAATGCATATTAATGTTTCTCAAATAATTATTATATAATAATAAATGTTGAAATATGATTTTGTTTTTTATGATATGCTATAAAACTAAAACTGCCAGAAGGTGGCAGCAGGTCACGGTCTAAGCGAGTGAATCGTTTAGTCATTCACTCAACTGATTTGTTTCAACGCTGATTCATTCAGAAATGAATAAAGTGACTTTCAAGTGTCTTTATGAATAAGGCACTGAATCGGCTCACTGGATTCAATTAAAAATGCAGATTCACACACACACACACACACACACACTTAATAATAGTAATAATTTTAATGAGTTTTTTTCCATAATCCGTTGCACCAAATGTAACTACAATGATGATGCATGTAAAATAAATAAATAATAAATAATATCCTATACTGACCCTGACAGGAAGTTGCATTGTGGTACACATGTCCCTCCCCTACTGTAGTTCTTGCAAGACACACATTTATTGGGTCCCGGACCCCAGCAGCCCTCAGATGAACACAGGGGATCACACACATGCCCTTCTTCAACTACAAACACACAGCAGTGATGAATATATTATTAATTAGCAATAATGAATAATGATATTATTATCTTTAATATTTTAAAGAACATTTAATAAGCAACAATTCGAAAGGACTTCTATGCAGGAACCCTCTCCAAGAGAAGCTGTGTCTTTAAGTTCATGGCACTATTAAAGTGATAGTCCACCCAAAAATGAAAATGTGCAAAAGCAGATATTTTGAAGCTCATCCAGCAGTTAAAGTTCTCACTGACTTCGATTGTATTTTTTGTCAGAGGGAACTGAAACTAAACTGTTTGGTTACCGATATTCTACTTAATATCGTATTTTGTGTTACACAGATGAAAAAAAGACATTGATTACATGGGGGAGAGTAAAAAAATAACAGAATTTAAATTTTTGGGCGAACTATCCCTTTAAAACCACTTCCTAAAAAACAACCCATAACATTTCGGTAGTACAGCATGTACTCACTGCACTGCTCTTGCGGGTGGTTGTCTTTGATGTCGAGGGGTTTCTGGCGGCGCCGAGGGCCGCTCCCGAACAGACCAGTCCAGTTCACAGTGTGCTGATAACAGAGCTGCTTGTTTCCAGTGATGTAGATGCCTCCGTCACCGATCCGTTTCAGTGAGCGAAGACCCAGGGACTTCAGCGTAGGAATCTTCATCACCAAAAGCGAGTAACCTCTAAAGGAAAATTATGTGGAAAGGTCATTTAAAAAATAAAAGACAAATGAAATTACATGATTCTTTCAAGTCAACATGAAATGAACATTTTTATAATTACAATTTTATAATTTCATTATTATTTTTTATTTGGATTGCAGGCTTTATTGATGCAAGTGAAGATAAATGCAAACATCTATAGATTCCTATTTGATCAAATCAAGTCCCACTGAATATGTTTTATTCAGAAATATATCAGTTAATGATCAGTTAATTCTTGATTTTTTTTTTAGCATGAATATTTTCATTTAGATTTACCTTTTAAAGGTTTGTGGCATTTTTTTTTTTTGATTGAAATTTTAATATTTTTTGAAATCCTTTGTAACATTATATCTTTACTGTCACTTTTGATCAATTTAATGCATCCATGCTGACTGAATGTATTAAATAACTTTTTTTTTAAACTCATTACCTACTGACTTTTGAATAGAAGTGTATGTCAGATAAGAAATTAAAATAGCTTGTGAACATAATTTCATGTTGACTTTCAGACTCTTGAAATCCCAATCTAAAACTGCTGCAATGTGTTAGTTACAACAAAATCAACATAAAAAAACCCACTTCCTTTCCATGTACTTTCATAAGGACCACATAATTCAAATAACATCTCAAGAGCCTAATTTCTGATTCAATGATGATTCAATTCAGTCATTCATGATCAACAGAAATGCTTCCATGCAAGATTCCCAGCCACCAGTCTGAAGCTTAGAAACACCACAGCACTGAGCGGATTGTAAAGCACTTATAACAAATACAAAATAAGGGATTCAAATTATTTATTTATGAATATATATATAATAATCAAGCAAAGAGAGAAAAAGGAGTACAAGCTAAAAGCTAAACACAGTCCTACCTCTTACTGCTTATTCCTCTGGAGGGAGAACAGGAAAGCAGTACAAAAATTAATAATGAATGCCACACAACTAGATAAATCCAGTCACTTTGAAAAGTAACAGCACAGCTCTCAACTACAAGTTGAATGATTTAAAGTATCATTCATGTATGAAGCACAAACAGCACAAGCACAGCTAATAACACGAATGCTTTAACACTGATGCAGCGTTAAGAAATCAGAGGACAAGGTAAATGACTAACAAACAACTGATGGGCAGGTTGCTCACCTGTACAGAGTTCTTCCCTGTATGGTTGCTAGATTTGAGAAGACTGAAAGATCTTCCAGCTCTTCAGGCCAAGACTGAATACTCAGAATATCTGTCAAGCAAACAGAAAACTGAGTTAGATGATGTACAGAGAGGGCAGGAGAAATAACAAAGATACACACACAGAGACACACACCTGTGATCTCTCTGACAGTGTTGAAGATCTTCAGTTTCTTTGGATCGAGAGCACTTATATTATTGTAACTGTCTCTGTAGAGGATTGAAAGGAAGTCACCATTACTATATATTGACACACAACTATATTTGGGTCACTTTTGGGCAAGTGGACTTTTACAATATAAACTCTTTTCATGCTCTTATTAGTTTAATTTGTCCAAGAGTGGGTAAGAAAGGAGAACATTTCAATCAGCAGTGTCTCAAATGCTGATGATCTCAAATCTCACCCTCTAATTCCAGTTACAAGGAAATGCAGGCTGCCCTGGATCTTAGTGCAGTTTATGAAGCTGTCGATGTTCTGCGAGTCTACGGTCTGTCTGGAAGCCGTACCAGTGCCAACACATGCTGCGCAAAGAGAAAAATCAGAGAGAACGTGGTTGAGAACACACAAAGATGGGCATGAAGGAGATTGTGCTTGTTTCTCAATGAACAGTGAAGCACCTTTTAAGCAATAATAATGTTAATCATCTTTGGAGACATACAGGAGTGGCATACTGTTCATTAAAGGTCAAAAGGTCAAAGACAACTTTACTGTAATTTTAAGCACATTTTGTGGCAATAGTTAAAAATAAAACAGTTCCTTCAGGGAACAATGGTGACACATTCAGTGGATATTCAAAAGGACTAAGAAAAAGACAACAGTAAATATAAACAATGCCATGACAAGTATTATATTCAGGAAAATCAGTAAATCGTTCATAGTCAGAGTTTTTTACTTGAAAAGTATTAAAGGTCCCGTTCTTCGTGATCCCATGTTTCAAAATTTAGTTAGTGTGTAATGTTGTTGTTAGAGTATAAATAATATCTGTAAAATTCTAAAGCTCAAAGTTCAATGCCAAGCGAGATATTTTATTTAACAGAATTCGCCTACAAAAAATGTTCTAGTTCCTCTCTAGTTCCTGCAGTAATGACGTCACTAAAAACGTTTTTTGACTAACCTCCGCCCACATGGATACACAAAAAAGGGGGCGTGGTCTTGCTGTGCTCCGACGGAGAAGAGGAAGAGTTGCGTTTGTGTTTGTCGCCATGTCGTCGAAACGCTGTTATTTTCATCTCTGAGTCCAATCACCTTTGTTTGGCCTTCTCAGGGATGCTGTACTTAGAGATTGGTTCCCGAAAATTATAATCCACATGTGCAGCACATTTTGCTGAGAACAGCTTCCTCAATCTGAATCAGTTTAATGCCGGATTCGCACAAAGATTATTCTTGAAAGATGGAAAAGCAGTTCCCTCTTCCCTCTTTGTCTGGAGAAGGCGTTGTTTATGGACCACAGCCGGTAAGTGTATTTTATTATTTAAGTTGGTGCGTTTAACAGTTTCTGTAACTTATTACACAAAGGGCAATGCTGTTTAGCTTTGTTAACTAGATGTTAGGGCTGTGCAAAAAATCAAATGCGATGAGCAAAAATGTCTTTGAAAAACTTTTTTTTTTAATCGTAATTATGCCAGACTTTTGACCAGCAGTGTAAAAACAACAGAAGTCTATGGTATGTACCCATTTAGAGAACTGAGTAAACAAAGTGTGCATGTTACCTTTTGGACAGAGACCCCCACACGGCTCACATCTTTTCACCCCTATTTTATCCACCTCCATCTTGTCTGCTGGACAGCTGCTTACACACGAACTGCCATCTACAACAAAGTTAGCTGAAGTACAAGAGAACAGAGCAAGTAAGAATATACTGTATGAAAATTGTCAAATTTTTACCATAAATCCTACAAAAACCCTATTTGGGTCCCATTAGGAGGGTGGAGTATTCAGTTTTGGCATTATAACCTACAATGCTATGTTACAGGTAAATGCACTCCATGTAACCCAAGGAATCACTTACTAGGACAATGTGATACACACATCGCGCCGTACTGGTATTTTGCATTAGGATTTGGTTCCAATTTGAACGTCACTTTATTATAGATGAGAGCCTGTGGACACTGCGGCACACATGACCCCGAGTTGTTAAAATTTCTGCAGGCCTGTGAACACACAGACACCCAAGTCAAAGCAAGCAAGGTTTGATTCATGAATCTGGTATGTACTGTAAGTGCAACACATGTTCAAGAACTGGAGAAAGTTTGCTGAACATACAAAGCAGTTGGTGTCGAGTGGCCCGGTGCAGCCCCCGGCACACTCGATGTGACAACACTCGCTCGGGCTGCGACCGAAACAGCGGCCATTGCACTGCGGTGCACACACTGTCTTAGTCACTGAGAACGGAAGACAAACATAGTGAGCAGTGTGTGTAAGAGATACTGAAAGTTGAACAGAGTTGTGTGTGTGTGTGTGTGTGTGTGCGTGTGTGTGTGTGCGTGTGTGTGTGTGTGTGTGTGTGTGTGTGTGTGTGTGTGTGTGTGTGTGTGTGTGTGTGTGTGTGTGAGAGAGAGAGAGTTTCCAAGGACTTACAGATTTGACAAGAGTCATTTCCTGGACCCCAACACTGACCCCCACAAGACCCATGACAGGGAACTAAACAGAAAATGCACTATAATTTATACATTTCCAAAAGATCATCATTCAAATTTTATATCATAAGTAAATCTTCAACTACATATATAAAATATAAAAAACATTGAACCCCTTTAAGCCTCAAAATCTAACAGAATTTGAGCCTCTGATAACATTTATTTATTATAAATATTTATATAAAAATAATTTGTTAATTATACACTACCATTCCAAAGTTTGTGGTCAGTAAGATTTTGAAAGAAATTAATAATTTTATTTTACTTGAGTTTAACTGATCAATAGTGGCAGCAAAGAAATGTATAATGTTACAAAAAAAAAAAATGAGTTCTTTCATTTTGAAAGTTCTATTCATCAAGGAATCTTGAACAATAAAATGTATCAGGGTTTACACAAAAATATTAAGCAGCAAAAACTACTTTTCTACACTTATATGCTTCTTCAGCTCCAAATCAGCATATTAGAATCATTTCTGAAGACTGGAGTAATGATGCTGAAAAATCAGCTTTATACCATCACATGAATAAATTACATTTTATAATATATGAAAATATATATTTTTTTACAGTATTATCGCTCTTTACTGTTTTTTTTTAATCAAATATATGCAGCCTTGCTAAGTGTTAGAAACGTCTTTCAATAACAGTAAAAAAAAATCATATTAGTAAACAGTTACCAATCCCAAACTTTTAAACAGTATATTAACATTTCTCATTTGTAAGTCGCATTGGATAAAAAAGTGTTTGCTAAATGACTAAATGTAAAGTAAATGTATACTATATTACATATTGTAATGATTTATGTCTCCTTACGTTCTGGTCCATTGTCTTCGATGATGATTTCAGCTCCGCTGTCTTTCACGATGTCTAGCCAGTTAATCTGCGGTGCATAGCTCAAGAATTTATTCTGGAGGATCTGCACTCCACCCTCCAGGATCTCTGCACATAACCATAAATATGAGAAATATGGAAATATTAAGATAAGATCAAAGACATAATGGTTGAACTCCAAACTTGAAACCTGTCCTCAAAACTCTAAAAAAAAAATAAAAATAAAAAAATTATATATATATATATATATATATATATATATATATATATATATATATATATATATACATACAGGTGCATCTAAAAAATTTGTAGAATATTGACGTTAATGAGTTGTAAGCCATAATCATCAAAATAAATACGAACAAAAAAAACATTTGAATGTATATTTGCTGTACTTTATCAAATAAATGCAGGCTTGGTGAACAGAAGAGACTTCTTTAAAAAACATTAACAAGCTTTTGACTGGTATACACAACAGGCAACTTAAATTTTTCTCTAATATCTAGCTTTTAATTGGCTTAGAAATCTATAACTGCTGGACAATAACAAATAATAATGATTTGTTTATATACTACAAACACTTTTTATCACATAATAAGGCAGAATAGTTTTTATACTGTAATAATATAATAACACACACACACACACACTGCAGGAGTGTTAAGCGCTCCGTGATGTTCATCTTTGAATTTAAATTTTAATTTATTCACACCAGCTCTAGAAAAACTCTATGCGAACACACTTGACCGAGAAAGTGTGGGGGACGAATTTCCGTGATATCAAAACCCGTCCCCCCCGCGTAATCTACGCCCCTGTGTTCATTGATTCACACACTCAGAGACACACAATGGAAAGACAACATGGATAGTATTTCACATTAGAAGTGTGGTGTTTGTTGAAGCAGGTTGGGACATGTTCGAGCCTAACTGTAGCCATCTACCGTCAATCTCCTGGATTTTATCATGATGAACATTATACTATAGGATTTTTCTACAAGCTATAAGGCAGTCACAACTATGTGTTGGTGTTTATGAAGAGATAATGCTCATTTGTGGGTGATTTCCTTGAATAAACCACACAAACATTGTGACGAGTGGGGCGGGGCCGAGGGACATGGGAGCAAGGCCGGTGGAGTGATTGGAGATGAGCTACACCTGTTCGACCCGCCGGTCTCGAGGCCCACGGAGGAGATGGAAGGATATAAAACTGTAGGGACGACAGTGAAGGACGAGAGAGGACCAGGCCTGGGCTTTTAGTTGTGTTTTGGTTTTTATTTGCGCGCACCAGTCGTCCGTGAGGGGCTGGTGCGCTGTTTTGTGTTTATTTTGCTTTATTAAAATGTTGTTTGATTGTCCGCCGGTTCCCGCCTCCTTCTTCCCGATGATTAGCAAGGTTTAATTCATTACAGTGGTGCCGAAACCCGGGAGAAGGAGAGACGCGCTGCTGAAGATCCCTCGCCGCTGTGGTGAATCCGCGGTGCCAACGAGCAGGCGAGGAGTGTGCCGCCATCAGTGGCGGATCTAGAAAATTTTGCATGGGGGGGCAAAGGGGTGGCAAGAGGTCTTGGCAGGGTGGCAGGGGTACATGGAATCCCTATATATGAATTGCTTTAAAAAAAAACACAAAAACTTTTAAACTACAGTAGTTATTGTTTAATCATGCCCTTACACACTACAACGTTTTTTAATTCACAACACACACACCAGTTATGTTTAGACTACTTAATTCTATTGTATTTGTTATTTCCCCAGTTGTAACCTGGTTTCATTGCTGTGATATCTGAGAGGAATTGGATTTAATAGGACTGCTTAGGCTTAGCTAATCAAATGATCGATCTCCTAACTGGCACTGTATTGTGTGTTGTAACGTAACAGCCCAAACTAAAATTGGGTATTTTTATTTAAAGTAATTAATTAATCATTAAAGCGATTTAAGGGAATAAAGAAAAAGAAAGGCTTGTTGTATTAGTGAAATAATTGTAACTATTTGCAACTAATATTTTATTTTTAATTTACATAAATGAATCAAGGAAATTATAGCATATTTTCAATTCAAAAAGGCAAAATGTAAATAAAAAAAGTTGAACTTTTCTATTGTAAAACAGTCAAATATTAAATTATCTACTTACATTTTACCAGGCATTTGTTAACTTATTTAATAATTTTGACATTGATGAGCTAGACCGCTGAACTTTTAGTCTTCCTAACAACAAACAGAGCGTTGCGTAATGTAGTGCATCAGAGCAGCATCAATAATAATATCAAGTGAATCTCTTATCTGCATCTTAAGTTTATTGCCAATAATAATGACAGGTTTGCGAACGTGAACTCGGTGAGCTCGCGCAAAACACATCTTCAGCACAGCGACTCATTTAAACGCCTTTGATTGGCCGATGTGATCAACAGACATGTCTGTGATTGGCTACAATGCTCAACGTAGCAAAAGCACGTCAAAAGTACCTTTAATGCAAAGGGAAAAATATAAATAAAAATGTAATATGCACTGTTCATGATTAGTTAATCGCGGCCGCTGTAATCTTATTCACATTTGTTTTTCTGATAAATTGTTTTGCTCTGTGAGAAAGACAATTTAACAAAATATTCGGGGCTTTACTAAAAACTTTCGGGGCTTAAGCCCCATTAGCCCAGCCCTAGCGCTGCCCCTCAATATTTTATATTTTTTATTAAGCTGTTCTTGTCTTTACTAAAATCAAAATCAGGCTAATCAAAGAGAAGAGTGCTCTTACAAATCACGAGGGAGCGATTGGACCGCTGATTTTGCCTAACGTAATAGACTCGCTGTTTTTGCTGATGCTGAATCGTCTTTAGCATACAATACATTCATTACAAATGTAACTTTAAGTTAAACGTGTGTTTAAACTACACCTGGGGAAACTCACTTCACCTTCAGAGGATCTGTCCGGGGCAGTTCAGTCTCTGGTTGCAGGGCCACCGCACCGAAGCAGACTCGCTGTGCGTATGAGCCAGACTGAGCGAACGCCGCTCTGCACGTTTGAATCAGGGACGTAACTAAGTATTTGAGGGGCAGGGGGGAAGGGCGAATAATACATTTAAAATTAAAAATTAATTTGTACACTTTTGGTAAATGTATTGGACATAGTGGTGGGTTGTTTTTGTAAGTACAGTTTTTGGATCATTAAAGTTAGGGGGGCAGCTGGGGGGGCAAGGCTCTATAGTGGGGGGGCACCTGCCCCCCCTTGCCCCTCTGTAGATCCGCCCATGGCCGCCATGGACGCTCGAGGCGGGGGGCTGGAGCGAGTTGCCGGGGACGGGCGAGCTCGCTACCGGCCGCCCACTATAGGGAGGGGCGGCTGCCGTCCGTGAGGGAGCGGAGGAGTCTGTGCCGTTCGCCAGGTGGCCGGAGCCTGCTGCCATCCGCCGGAACGGGGAGGATCAGGGAACGGGGGACTCCTGCCGGCTGCCCAAAACCGGAGGAGCCGTCGCCGTCCACCGGGCGGCGGAGGAGTGTCGTGCCGTCTGCCGAGGGCCGTCCAGTGCCACCGCCAGGCACCGCGGAGGAGATCACCCAGCTGGTGGAGGGCCGAGCAGCGGTGCGTCTGGGAACCGGATTTTTTTTTTTTTTTTTTTTCTCCTCTCTCCCCTCTCTTGTCTCTGTCGCTCCTCCTTCCATCTCCTTTTCTCTCGCCTCGCCTGTCCTACCCCCAGGTTCCCGCAGGTCTCCGTGAGCGGTCCCCCCCGGAGGGAGGGGGGGGGGGGGGGGTAGAGCGCAGTCTCGGGAGTACCCCCCGGCCTGCGAGGGGCGATGGGGGTATGTGACGAGTGGGGCGGGGCCGAGGGACATGGGAGCGAGGCCGGTGGAGTGATTGGAGATGAACTACACCTGTTCGACCCGCCGGTCTCGAGGCCCACGGAGGAGATGGAAGGATATAAAACTGGAGCGACGACAGTGAAGGACGAGAGAGGACCAGGCCTGGGCTTTTAGTTGTGTTTTGGTTTTTATTTGCGCGCACCAGTCGTCCGTGAGGGGCTGGTGCGCTGTTTTGTGTTTATTTTGCTTTATTAAAATGTTGTTTGATTGTCCGCCGGTTCCCGCCTCCTTCTTCCCGATGATTAGCAAGGTTTAATTCATTACAAACATAAAAATATATTTCTGTCTGTTGACTCACTCTTCCACACCACACCCTCCAGAGAGTTTTGTTGCCATAGAAAATCAGTGGGCGTTTTGACAGTATGTGTTTCTGTGGGTGAGAATGTCACCTGTCACGTATGTATGAGCGCACCTGTCAAGTGTGTGAGGCCCAGCTCCTTTAGTCCGTACACTCCGTCTTTCTGATAGTTGACGAGGATGGCGAGAGCGAAGCGATCTTCATACAGAGACGTCCCTCGGATGACTCGCAGCTGTTCCAGTGGTAAATGTCTGAACTGGTTTATGGCGATGAGGATGTAGCCCGTCACCTCACGGATAGACTGTGAAGAGGGGTTGGGTTACACGTTCATCAAATGAAACGTAACAGACATACAGACACAGACATGATCCCACACAAATGAATCTGGTGTGAGCTCATGCACAGCTCATGCATGCTTTATTCACAAGTTGCCTGATCTCTTGTAACATCCTTTAGATCCTACAAATTTGGTCTGTTTTCCTCACCTGTAGGAATGAGAAATCCCGGTTGTGCTCCATCTGTGTGATCTCCAGGTTTCCTATGACAATCTTGCAGCCCGTGTACATCTCTTTCATGAGCTTGTACTGGACCTCAGAGCTTCCTGTCACACTCAGCGAGTTCTGCGTGCCTGTACACACTAAAGAGAGAGAGAAAAAGAGAACTCATTGTAGCAAAAAACAAATGCGTGGCCATTTGGAATGCAAAGCTAAGTTTATTTGATCAAGAATATAGTAAAATTGTGAAATATTGTTACAATTTTAAATAACTGTGTTAGGTTTTAATATTTTTTTTTATGTAATTTATTTCTGAAATATCAAAACTGAATTTTCAGCTTCATTACTCCAGTCTTTTCCAGTCACATGATCATTCAGAAATCACTCTAATATGCTGATTTGCTCAAGAAATATTGTTTCATATTTTTATGGAAACCGTGATTTGAAATATAATTTTTTTAAACAATATGAATGTCTTTACAATCACTTTTCATAGATTTAATGCAGCCTTGCTAAATGAAACTATTAAATTAAAATTGAATATTAAATTTAAATTAAAAAAAATTATAAAAAAATTTTTGTATAATGACTGCTACAATATCTATCATATTACTCTATATTAATATTTCATGCCTATTTACATGTGGTTAAAATTAGTAGGATAATGACCAGCAACTGTATATTAGCAGAAAAATAATTAAACAGGGGTCATTATTTTCAGTAATGACCGACTGAATGCACATTACGCCATAATCAATGCAAAAAAGACGCATCATCTGATTATATCACAATCTCAGCAAATATTTAATATTTCATGCCCATGTATATATTAATGTGGTATGAAGCTTTGTAATTAAGTGGAATAATTGCATGATCTCCGCTAATATTAAATATTTCATGCCCATTTATATATTTATGTGATAAGAAGCTTTGTAATTACTAGGATAATGACCAGATATTGTGTATTATCACAAAAATAACATGACAGGGGTTATTCTTTACAATAATGGCCGACTGACCGCACATTATGATCTGTTTAATGCAAAAGAAATCTGCAACTGAGCATCAGCTGATGATGTCACAGATAGAACTGTTGTTGTTTTTTCAGTGTTGTTCTTGTAGTGACATCAGGAAGGCCAAATGAAAGGTAATGGAGGACTAAGGGGGAGCTTGAGGTGAAGCTATTTTGCATTTCAAATTTTGCCCTTGGTTTAAATCTGCCACGGTCAAAACAAGCCATCACTGAGGGTAAGGGTGAGAGTCTAGGAAAAAATATTCCCATTAATACTTAGGTACTCAGAAATTCCCGCAGGAGCCTTTACAGATTAAAACTCAAAGAAACAGAGTCCTTCTGAGAATATGGTCCATTTATGACCCATTAGGATCAGAATGCAGGTTAAAAAGAGCATATTAGATTAAAGAATCACACGTTCATAATGGCAGGTATAGAAGAGTTTCTGTTCTCATAATGCTTCTCTTCATTTCATGCAAAAGAACTGAAAGACCCAGACACTTACTGATAACACATACATACTGTAAACTGTTAACAGTGTTACAGAGTCCAACAAATGGGCCTGAATGTCTCTTGTGAAATATAAGCTGGTGTTTGGTCCAAGTTCATTTAAAGTAATTATGGTTTCAGTTTTAGTTTTAGTTAACAATAATAACCCTGAATCAAAAAACAGTGAGATAATTGGTATATTTTCTTAAATTGTCTTTCCACTTGGTACAAAATACATGCTGAACAAATACAGTCTTGCCTTTTAACACATACACAGTTTCCATATTATAGATACATGTACTTAGAACCTGAACTGATAAGATCTGGAGTTGAACTTTAGGGTGTTATGGCCCACAATGGGACAGGTAAGGCTAGTAACGTCAGAAAAGGCTTCAAACCATCAGTTAAACCAGAAGTATTCTGAATTTCTCTAAACATCTTAAAAGAAAGTTTGGATAAATATCAAAAAACTGTTAGATCTGAAAAGTCTACTTATCTTTCAAATAGGATCTATAGTAACTCCCATAGGCCATTTTTTTATTGACAAGATTGAGGCTGTTAGAACAAACATTTATTTTCTTTCCGTTGATCTATCTATTTCTACTGTGTGTCCTGCTGTCTTTGATCAATTTGAGTTTGTATCCCTTGCATCTTTGCGAGGGATTATCAGTAAAATGAAACCATCTTCTTGTAGCCTGGACATTATTCCTCCTCAAATTCTAAAAAAGGCTTTTGAAACCAAAATTCAATCTATTTTAAATAATAGTCTACCTCAGTCGTTTAAACATGCAATTGTGGAATCAGTGATCAAAAAACTAATATGCTAATATAATTTGGATTCATCGGTCCTGCAAATTTTAGGCCCATTTCAAAACTCCTGTTTCTTTCCAGGATACTGGAGAAAGTTGTATTTACACAACCTATGGAGCATTGTGTCGGCATTAAGGGTACTGTGTTGGAGGGGTTTCGATCATATTTGTCTGGCAGAAGGTTTTCTGTTTCGCCTTGGGGATTTGATGTCCTCTTCTCCATGTTTCTCATGTGGGGTCCCCCAGGGCTCCATTTTGGGGCCTATTCTATTTTCTTTATATATACATCCTCTAGGATCCATTTTCAGGAAGTATAATATTTTGTTTCACTGTTATGCGGATGATACACAAATATATCTGCCACTGAAACAAAAGCATTCAAATTCTATAGCGCCACTTTTATGTTGCCTTGAGGAAATTAAAGCCTGGATGGCAGTCAATATTTTAAAATTTAATGAGGATAAGACAGAAGTTATATTGTTTACTCCAGGGGGTGCTTGTAGGCCTCCTGACCTGGATTTAGGTGTTTTAAAACCATTTGTGAAGCCCTCTGTAAAAAACTTGGGTGTTTTAATGGATAATGATTTTAAACTGGATAAACAGATTAATTTGGTAAATAAATCCAGTTTTTTCCAGCTGAGGCAACTTTCTAAGATTAAATCTTTTTTGAGTTTCAAAGATTTTAAAAGAATTATACACATTTTTATTTCATCCCGTCTTGACAACTGTAACAGACTTTATGTAGGCATTTGTCAGGCCTCTCTCACCAGACTGTAGATGGTTCAGAATATTTTACTCCCATTTTGGCCTCTCTTCATTCTTCAGGCTTCCTGTCTGTTTTAGAATTGATTTTAAGATTTTAATCTTAGTTTTTAAATCATTGAATGATCTGGCACCAACATATCTCTCAAAAGCCAAATGCTCCATCGATGGGACTTAGGTCCCTTGACCATTCATTGTTAGTTGTCCCTTGTGTAAGGCTAAAGAGCAGGGGTGATCGTGCGTTTGCAGTGGCGGGCCCTAGACTTTGGAATAATTTGCCTTTACATGTTAGAAAGGCCCAAACACTAGTCTAGCTTAGAAACCTATTTTCTATATTTCTATATTTCTACATTATTCTATAATATTTCATTATATTTTTAACTTTGTTATTCTATTTGTCATATTGTCTTATTCATGCTTGTACAGCACTTTAGTAAACACACACATTTCTAAAAAAAAAAGTGCTTTATAAATAAACTTTGACTTGACTTGACTTGAAGTATTCAACTTTTACCTGCTTAGATTATTCTCTTGAGGAAAAAGATCCCAGTATAATCACCAAACTCAACAAAGTATGCAATTAAAAGCCTGAGATTTCAGTATAAAATAAAATGTCTTTATTTATCTTTATTTGGGGATCAAATATCTTGTGGCTCCACATGAATTTTATTTGGTTGGAAATGGGCCAAAATGTCTCTTTTGATGTTGAAGATTACAGACCCCTGATCTAAGCTTATGTTAAATTTGCTTTATGGAACCAAATCATTTGACAATGAGTCAGACTAACTGATGTAAGCCTGGCTTATTTGGTAAACTTCTTTTATGAAACAGGCCTCGAGACATTAAATTGATCATATTTTTTCCATTACATCATATTGCATCAAATCGCATTGGGTTCTGCATCGTAACAGGGGTGAGTCGTATCGCATCGCATCGGTAGCTGTTTGATAAACAAGTAATAAACAAGTTCACAGAAGCGATTAAATGGAAGCAGCAACACTGCATTCCTCCTGTAATGTTTCTAAGAATAGGAGCCCTAAAGCAAACAAGTCTCATTTCACAACTCTCTTTTTGAAGAGAGAAAGTTTAAGAAATAAGTGCACCTTATTGTATTGAATGTGTACTTACTTTAAATACTATAAGAATTTTTGTTTAAAAACTGTACGTGCAGAAAATATAACATTTATAAAATAGAGGGCCACTTAAGTGTAAAGTTCATTTTAAAAGTCTTGGCAGAATATTACCAGTACATTTCCCGTTAAATTTACGGATATTTCCTTCAACCCTAAAACAAAACACAAGGTAAACACCTATTAAACATTTTATTATTAATAATATAATATATATACTTACATAGTATTTTCCATACTGTTTGGTTACCAACATTCTTCAAAATATCTTCTTTTATACTCAACAGAAGAAAGTCAAGTCACATATTTAGAACGACATGAGGGTGAGTAAATGATGACAGAATTGTTATTTTTTGATGAGCAATCGTTTTAAAAGAAGTATGAAAACTAATATTCTGCTGTTCTAAAAGCATGAATGTGTTGATGTGAACAGCCCTAAATGTGTGCACTCAAGTGTGCAGACAATGATACAATGCTCCCATTCAACCAGAGCGCGAAAACAAGTGTTGGAACCGCCAAAACTCAAACAAACGCTCACAAAATACACACGCTAGGTTCAACTATCAGTTTCACATCACAGGTACGAGAAACAAAAGCCAGGGGAGGTCTAAAGTGGCACACAACAGACATGGCTTATCTGCCTGGTAAACAGAAACTTGGCCACAGTCACAAAGAGATTATTCAAACCTGACTGATTGGTTCTCACAGGCATAAATAAACATAAATCTACACATTAATTTCTGAATCATTTATTGTCATTAAAGGGTCAGCTAACACACAGCACACAAGCATCCACACACACACACACACACACACACAGAGAGAAACCATGCCTAGCTTAATGACTTTGTTTTGCACATTAAAAGTTACAGGTTACTCCTGTTCCCTGGGCAAGAGAAGGAATTATTTTTGATTTATTAGACACATGTTTGTGTATGTGAGTATGCGAGCATGCAATATGAAATACATTTTTTTTTAAAAATCATTTATCAATTCTATTTTATTTCTAAAAAGTATAAATCATCTTAATATGCTATAAGAAATCTGAAAACTGTAAACATTATGGTGCTATCAAAATATAGGGTAACACTTTCCAATAAGTTGATTGTTAAATAGTTAATGCATTGTTTAATATGAACTAAACGTAAGCAATATATATTTTTACATCATTTATTAACCTTTGTTAATGTTAGGTAATAAAAATACAGTTGTTTATTGTTTGTTCACAGTGTATTAACTAATATTAAAAGATGCAATGTATTAGTAAATGTAAAAATTTACATTAAGAAATATGCATCATTTAAATATTACAGATAACGCTAAAATGTGGTACAGCATTTGAAAACCTTTTTGAAAACAGTGATTTTATTTTGTCGTCGTTTGGTGGCACAGAACTGAAATTACACATTTCACCTTCAAAGTATTTTTTAAATTGCATTTTTTTTTTTTTAAGTATTTTTATTGAGCACCAGTGATACAGGGCATGTACAATTACAAAAGGCAACAATTGTAGAAACAATGCTCACATTTTCTAATAGTAACAACCCTCCCCTCCCTCGGAACATGGGACATTCATCCAAGGCAAAAAATAATAAATTAAGACAGAAATAATTGAAGTAAAAAAAAAAAAAAAAAAAAGAGAAATTAGCAAAAAAGAAGTATACACACAGACTCACTGCAATTAAGGCTGCACACTTCACAGGACATTTGATTCACATGGGTAAAAAAATAACACAGTAACAAGTGAATAAGCAAGAGGGGCTGCTAATTGGTACTAAGTGGGCATAGTCTTAAGTTTGTTAAGACATAGAAGAATTTGTCCCTGGACCCTCTCAGTGTGTATTTTATTTTTTCTAGTAGTATGAATTGCATTAGGTCACCAAGCCATAAAGATACTTTAGGTGGATTGTTTGACTTCCAGTGTAATAAAATCCTTCTACGTGCAAGCAATGTTGTGAACGCAATTATGTTTTTATAATTTTTCCTTAGTGTAGAGTATCTTCTTATCAGGACTTCAGCGCAGCTCTCGCTAAAAAGAGAGCTGAGTTTAACCGTATAAAGCAAGCCTTGTATCAGAAGAACGTCAGATTCCACCTGCTCCACCTGGCCCGACTGCGAGTGATGTATGGGAACGATGTACTCACTTTTGACTCGCCTGATGAAGCTCAGAAGTTTTTCGACCAGAAGTTCGGCAAAGAGTAGGACTTCACCTCACATGTGGCAGTCTGGTCTGTATGTACAACCCGACGATGGTTAATTACCCGAACTCAAGGTGTGTATGTTCACCTTATAATGGTAAACAGCAGTCTTGTACGAATACATAACGATGTTTATGCTAGGCTAATTCATACTATGCTATGCACAAGTTTTTACACTTAAAGCTTAAAGCCACTGTATCTATGTTTATAATATGTGTTATCTTTTCTTACAATAAGGGGAACAGGCTTTGGCCTCTGTGAATGTTCAGTGGTTGACTTTTACTGCGTTTCCCAACCATATCACTCCCCTTTTTTAATTTTTTTTTTCTTTCTTTTTTCCCCCCATTATTATATATATTTTTCTTTTCATTTCATTTGAATGTTGAGAGGATTTATTGTTGAATACTAAAAATAACTGGGAGCCCCCTCAGGCCTAAATATTAAGAGAATGTGCTACCAGAAGCTCTTGGAAATGGTGTTTAGCCTGCAGCTTGCCTCAGGGAGAGGGACAAGTATAGGCTTTGTTCTGGTTTTGTGTTTAGATAAGGTTAAGATTAGGGATAGGGTAAGGGACAACTCCACACTTTTGCAACATAGGATCTTCTTTTTTTTTCTTTTTTTTAACAGAAGAATTGATCAATTGTGCACTTCAGCAGTCATTACACTTAATTTTCCTTTCTCTCTTTTCTTTTTTTCTTTTCCTTTGCATTATATACATTTTTTTTTAGTTAAACATGGTGTATGGTACTGATGCAAGAGGGGCTGCTGTACGTTTCATTAGTTGGAATGTGAAAGGTTTGAATGGGCCTGTTAAAAGAGCCAGGATATTTAATCATCTTAAACATTTAAAATGTGATGTGGTATTTCTTCAAGAATCCCACCTACTGGTTAAAGACCAAGTCAGACTTAAAAAAAGCTGGGTTGGTAACATATTTCATTCTAATCTTAATTCCAAAACTTGTGGAACAGCCATACTGATTCATAAAAAAATTCAGTTCAGTGTCACTACTATTATTTCAGACCCTCAAGGACGCTTTGTGATGGTTTCTGGACTCCTCTATCATAAGCCTGTGGTTTTGGTCAATATTTATGCCCCAAATTGGGACGATGATAAATTTATGGGTAAAATTATCTCATTAATTCCAGATTTGAATTCTCACCAGTTGATATTTGGCGGAGACTTAAACTGTGTGATAAATCCAACACTTGACCGCTCCCATTCTAATCTTACAAACCTTTCCAAAAAGGCCAAACTTTTATCATGTTTTATGGATGACATAGGATGTGTTGATCCTTGGCGTTTTTTGTACCCAGTGGAAAAATCTTTTTCTTTTTTTTCTCCTGTACATCATTCATATAGTCGAATAGACTATTTTTTCATTGATCAGAATCTTCTTTCTTCTGTCACAAAAGTAGAATATTTGTCTATAATTATATCAGATCATGCGCCTGTATTACTAGATCTTGCTTTTCCTCTTTGCAAATTGGAACGCCCCTTTTGGAAATTAGACAGAAATCTTTTGACCGACGACATCTTTTGCAAAATTATATCCCAAAAAATAGACGACTATATAGAATCAAACAAAAAAGATGATATCTCCCCCTCTCTCCTCTGGGAAACATTAGCTGTAATCAGAGGTGAGATTATATCATATTCAGCTAAAATGAAACATTCGCCTTATTTTATTCAAATTTGTATATGTCAGAGATGACAGAAGATGGTTCTGATATGGAACATTTTTTCAAGGACCTCCAAACCCCTTCAGTAACAGCAATACATAAGACTAAGACTGAGCTTTTTTTAAAAAGTTTTCCAACAAGCTATCAACAATTTTGCTTGATATGTTTAATGATTCTCTGTCCCGTTGCTCCCTCCCACAGACACTTACTGAAGCATCTATTACTCTCTTGCTTAAGCCAGGTAAAGATGCCACAGAATGTGGCTCATACCGACCCATCTCCCTCCTTAACAGTGATGTAAAGATTTTGGCCAAAGCTCTTGCCTTACGACTAGAAACCACAATACATGACGTGATTTCTGCTGACCAAACTGGTTTTATTTCAGGGCGGCACTCATTTACAAACATCCGTCGACTTTTAAGTATAATTTACTCTTCTGTATCTAGTGTGGTCCCCGAGGTGGTTATCGCACTTGATGCAGAGAAGGCATTTGACAGGGTGGAGTGGGGATACTTATTGGCATGTTTAAAGAAGTTTGATTATGGCCCTAACTTCATTTCATGGATTAAGCTTCTGTACAGCTCACCAAAAGCCTCTGTAGTAACAAATGGCAAACATTCACACTATTTCCAGCTGTCAAGGGGTACTCGCCAGGGCTGTCCAATCAGCCCACTTCTATTTGCCTTGGCCATAGAGCCCTTATCTATTACACTCAACACTTTACCATCAATTAGTGGAATACACAGGGGGGGGGGGGGATCATAGAGTATCTCTATATGCAGATGATTTATTATTATATGTATCAGACCCTGCTCTGGGCTCCCCTCACATTACCCATGCTTTGAGGAAATTTGGGGCTTTCTCTGGGTACAAATTGAACTTCAGTAAGAGTGAATGTTATCCTGTTAATGATCTGGCTCTTCAAATACAAGATGATGTTTTACCATTCCAAATGTCTAAAAATGGCTTTAAATACTTGGGTATTAATATTACAAGGGACATGCAGCACCTCTATCAAGAAAACTTCTGTCAGCTCTTTGAAAAAACTAAATTAGACCTAAAGAAATGGAAATCACTTCATCTATCCTTAGCAGGGAAGGTGAACTGTATCAAAATGAATATACTCCCCAAATTTCTTTATCTATTTCAGTGTATCCCACTTTATCTCCCTAAATCTTTTTTTAAGTCCCTCGATAAAGCTTTTATCCCATTTTTATGGGATGGGAAAAAGCCTAGAATACGGTTAGAATTACTACAAAGACCTAAAAACCAAGGTGGCTTAGCTTTTCCAAATCTTTGCTACTATTATTGGGCCGCAAATGTTCAAAAAATCATACATTGGCTACACACCCCTGACATAGACTGGTGTCTCTTTGAGGCTGGATCTTGCACCTCAACATCTCTTAAAGCCCTGGTCACCTCCAGCCTGCCCGCCCCTATTATGAAATACACTAAAAATCCAGTAGTCATAAATACCCTTAAAATTTGGTTTCAACTTAGACAGAACTTTAAATGTGAAAACATTTTTCATTTAAGTCCCATACACAATAATCACCTTTTCCCCCAGGCAATGCTAGACTCTGAATTCACTCTTTGGCAAAGGCGAGGCATTCTCTATTTTAAAGACTTGTACACAAACTGCATTTTTGCAAACTTTGATGATTTGTCGCACAGATTTAGTCTGCCCCGGTCTAGCCTATTTCGTTACTTTCAAATCCGCCACTTCCTTCAGCATCATTTTTTGAACTTTCCATACACACCACCACCCTAGTGCTTAGAGAATTTGTTAGAACCCGCAGTCAATTCCAAAAAAAATATTTCAAGGATATATGGCCAGATAACCAGTCTTAAAAGCACAAATCTTGCAAAGATTAGAGCAGACTGGGTGAATGAATTAGCAGAGGAACTAGAATTAGAGGAGGACATTTGGGACAACGCTTTACTAAGAGTAAATAACAGCACTTCCTGTGCCAAGTTGAGCTTAATTCAATTCAAAATTCTACACCGCATTCATTACTCGAAAGTGAAATTGGCTAAAATATATCCTAACATAGATGATAGCTGTGACAGGTGTCGTAACACTCCTGCCAACTTAACCCATATGTTCTGGCTGTGTCCAGCCCTCACGACCTACTGGTCTATGATTTTCAAAACTTTGTCAGAGGCTCTTAACATCGACCTCCAACCTAACGCTGCAATGGCCATTTTCGGTATTACAGATAGAAGATACTCTACACTAAGGAAAAATTAAATTGCATTTTAATGTAAATAGTTTTACTAAAACACTGTGGCATCCGTTTGTTATCTTTTAATGACAGGTTCAATAGGTTCCATATTAAGATTGAAGGTTTTTTTTTTTTACATTTGGGCCAAAATGTTCACTGTTCACTCAAATGATCCTTTGACATAAATATCAAGAGTTTTTCAGTGCTCAAAACTGAGTGTTTCCATAACTGAAGGTACAATGGATGTGGAGGCGACAGCAGAAACAGAGAGGCTACACACACACACACACAAACACACACACTGTGCTTATGAATCTATTCAGCTCTCCTGGAGTATGTGTGTGGGAGCCTTTAACACACACTGTACTACTCATACTGACATCTTCAAACTCCACTCAGAATGCTTTACGACAATGCCAAGAGATCAACAACCCCCATTATCTTCACAGGAAATTTTACGTATATCTTTTTGTATGACTCAAGTGCAATGGTCAACTGAAAACTATGCATTCACATGTTGCAATCTAAAATAAGATATGTATGAACTGTATTCATTTCTAACAAACATGGTTAGATCAGGTCCTTAATACAATCTTTCAGAAAAGATTGAAATTATGAATGTTATTAGTAATGACATTGCAATTATGTACATACTGATGCCAGCAGAAGTCACACTTAAATAAATATAAGGGATGATGATGATGATGTCTATACTGATTTTAAATTTGCCTTTCAGTCCTTACTAGCCCTCATGTCATTCTAAATAACTCCATGAAACACAAAGTGAAAACTGCAGTTGTTATTCACTGATAATCATCCCTTGAGCTGTTAAGCTGTTGGTTGAGACAATAACACTGAATCACAATGAACAAGAATCATATCATTGTGATTCACGAAGTGCAATCTATGCCAATTATGAAATGAATCTAACCAATTCACTGATATGATCTGATTCAAAAGAGTGATTCATTCATGAATCAGACATTATTTTTTTTCTCAACCTTTTAAAGATGGCACCAAGAAGAGCTGGGATAGATCTACTAGAATTTCTACAAGATTTCACTAAATAATAAATTACATTTCAGTTTATATGCTTTAGTGATTTGAATGTAGTGCGTGCATTGTATGGACTACTTTTATGACATTTTTAAGGTGTTTTACAACCCTTTTGAAAACCCCAGTTAATATTTATTGTGATTACATGGAAAAAGGTTAAATTCTTAAACTCTTAAAATTTTTATTTTTAATTGTATAATCTATACCTTTAATTGACATTCTGAGAAAAGAGTATTTGAATTATTTTTTATATTTACAGTATATTAAATGTCCATTTTGATGCAATCCCCCACACTGTTTTAGTAATTAACAACGTAATTACATCTCATCTGATGCATGCCAGGGACAGCTGTGAGTACAAAACGGCTCTGGATTTTCTCCAATAGGCCCACCACAACTACAAACAGCAGCTACTATCTTACAATATTAAAGCAATCAATGCATGCATTTATGGCAACATCACAAAATCCATGGTGACCCTGCTAAAAAAACAACAGAAACCATCACAGAAATTCTAATGGTTTCCACTACAAATGCCACTACAAACATAACAAACCATCAACTTTTAATCATTAAAACCATTAAATAATGGTTTCCTGTAGTGTGTTTTGGGACATGTTCCATTAGGATTTAGTGGCTTTAACAAACATAACATTTAACAACAATAATAGGCAACCGATTACCAGTAGAGACCAATAGGGTCCATTTCAATTTTCCATTAAAACCAATATAATTCCCATTATAACCAGTAAAAGCTGTACAAATTCTATTGATGGTTTCTATTGCTGTTGTTTTTTCAGCAGAGGGCCGATATAAATGTATTATTATATTAACTTAAAATACTTGAAATCTACATAAAAAGAGCAGATAGCAAAAATGTATATGACATAATAATAAACATAACATGGCTGCTCAACATTCAAATACCTGGCTAGCGTTTGCTGCAGCAGTTGCAGAGCACTTCAGAAACCCTCCACCTCCCCCAGCTCCACCTGTATAGATCTGCAATGGGGTACTTTTATGTACGCTATATATGGGGGTTATTCCATATTGGTTATATGTGCAGCAGCAGTATTTCTGATATGGTCACAGCAGCATGTCTCTGGATGGATTGGCAGTAGCAAATCTTGGTACTGGTTCTGACGCAGCAACGTAGCAGATCTATTCCTCCAAGATCAAACACATTAATATTGCCTTGCACATTACCATGCTAAAACTCTCCGGGAGCTGTCATGACAGAAATAAAGAAATGCACAATTTGTAAGCGATTCTATTTAGGGGGATGCAGTCGAATCAGAATGGTCTGAGAGATGACATGGGATTATGTGACTCTGTCCAGAAGTTTCACCTGTTGCCAGATCACCTGGACTACACACCTGTTGTTGTTCCTGCCATTGTGCTCCACCCTTTTTAGTCAACACTACTGCAGAGGCCAAAGATCAACTAGTGCATCAGATCACATCTCAATCTGTCTCTGTTTATGAGCCAAAACAGATTGTTTTCCTTGTGTTGTCTAGTATTTTCTTCATGGATACTTCCTGCATCTGATAATTCATCATTAGCAAGTACAAATTATGTGAACATACACAATTTACAAAATACTGTATTTAACCACTGATGCAACCCAATATTCAAGATTTGGGTGGAATTAACAATAAAAACACACATTACGACTGACCGCTATTTGAAAACTGGGATGATCTTTGAATAGGGTCGCAGTTGACCTTCTGTGTAAACAAAACCAAAAACAAGCAACTAAACAACTACACAATATTCTAGTGAACATTTATGAGATTCAGTACAAGAAGTTTGCATCACGAGTACAAACTCCTCTGTGATTCTTTATTTTCAGAAGACAGCTGTTGAGTCAGGGAACAGGATTTAACAAAATCTACTGGTTGAGTCAATTTATTATTTGAACTGAGCACTGATTTAGTACAGGAACAAATCTCTCCTTTTACACACACAGTCTAAGATAAACAAATATATCTCGCTTAGACAATGGTTCAGAAACAGGTTTTCTGAATGCATTAGCTACTGACAGCAACAACACTATTTTGGGATGTATATTGTGTAAGGCAAGCACATGGGTTTTACAAAACACATTCTGTTACAAATTTGTGGAGTTGTTTATAAATACTACTTTTAAATTACATTATATATATATATAAACAATATTTGAATGCAAATTAAACTTTATTATTACTATTAGCCTTGCATGACATTTATGCAAAGTGTCACTTTAATTAAAGTAGCAAATTCATAAATCATTAGCATCCTCAATATTAAAATGCAAATGTTTATGCTGTTCTCTTAAATCTTTTCAGTCGCAGAGATGTAAATTGTGCACACAGTAAAAACAGATTTACCTTCATGTTTACCTTCCTCCGTCTGAGCGCGCGCAGGTGAACGGAGCGCGAGACACAGCGCGAGCATCTGCAGCAGAGCGGCATTCATCTTCATCATCCTCATCCTAAGATTATTCCCAATGTGAGGTCAGTCCGTCAGACAGAGCAGAAAGTTAAATATTCATGGCCAAAGAAGCGCAGAAGAGATGATGTTCCCTTCTCTTCGGCTTGTCCAAGTTTGATAGAAATATGACAGACGTCTCTCTCTCTCTCTCTCTCTCTCTCTCTCTCTCCTTTTTAATCCAAAAAGTCCCAAATATTACATTCAGTATAGAGCAAACTAAAAAAATATCAAGTAGTTAATTTCCGTATGTTCCGGAAAAGTTCATAGACTTAGGCTATAAATCCTTAGGTATAGGCTTCGTCAGTTCAAACACTGGTTTTGAACCGAACAAAAATTGTAATACAATCAATAGTTTTAGTTAAAATAAAAAAAGAAGCTCGCAGAATACAGACGTTTGTAAATATGAAAAGGCTTGAGCGCGCAGGAATGCTGTCTCGAGGTTTGTTACCTGTTTACACGTAGCCTACAGGTGAACGATGCTGAAAGCTGATTGGGTCTGATCAAGGTGACGTCGACCTTGCAGTTCCAAAGCTCGTGCACTGATTTATTTCAAACACGTAAACAAGTCATAAAGCCTTGATTGTGAACTAGACAGTGTTCTGAATTTTCCCGTCAGTAGCCGAGAGTCCTCACAGCTGAAAACACTGACGAGATTGTGATAGATTTATGTGCCTAGATTGCTCTCTCTCTCTCTCTCTCTCTCTCTCTCTCTCTCTCTCTGAATAAACACACATATAGCTACACACATCCGGGGTTTGCTGTATCGATAATAATGTCATGTTGGAGTGAGGGTCTCATTGTGTGTAAGTCAAGGCTGGCATTGTGTCCCGGTATCGTCCTCTAGTTTATCAGTGTTTCTTTGGTGGCTCTGGACTCGGTCTCACAAAGAGCACTTTGTGCCTCAGTTCAGATGGCTTTAGACCTTTGAGACAATAATGTGTTTAACTGCAAAAATAATACATTTTAAATAAATATTTTTATTTATGTGTTTACATTTTGATTTGCTTTTTTTAATGTATTCACTGTAATTCTATGAATTCTAAATGCCTCAAAAGGAACGCTAAACTGTAAAATCACACATCGCTCTGAAACAAAAACTACAGCAGTTCTGTAACTTTCAAAATAATACATTTTAATATTATTTTAGAAATTTCATTTTTATTTTTATGTTGTAATTTTTGGATTGTAGGCTACTTATTGTAATTTCCCAACAGTACTCACTAATCTTTTACTTGAGACTTCACTCTCAGACAGAAATCACATCAACTGAATAACTGACAAAATAAGAATGTATATTTTAATTATTATGCACATTTTTATAGTTTCTTTTTTTTCCCATTCCAATGTCTTTTTTGTAATTTATTCTAAATGTCTCAACAGTAATCACTAAACTATCACATACTGTGCCTCACAATAATGCATGTAATTGTAATCTAAAATAATTATTACAATTTCTTTCTTTTTTTGGAAAAAAATACACTTTATTTATATTTTCTTTATTATTAAGCAAATTCCTTATACTGTAGTTCATCAAATTTGACACACACGGCCCAAATGGATGCTACACACTAATCAACTTATTATGTTTAAAGTGTTTTTGTTTTCACAGCATGCAATTGTTTTTGAACAATTAACTTCCCCCTTGTAGTCACAGTTGGAAATCAGGTTTTAAAGACCAGCTCTTCCTGCACTACCGGTCTGTGTGAGGCACTGATTGAACAAACAAGTACACAGACAGACAGGCATACTTACACAACAACCCTTAGTGAATTCTTTACTGTCCTCTATATGCTCTGATACATCATATGCTATTTTTTTCTTTTTACAGGGAACTGCAGCGCATAAACAAGGTCTTTTATGATTTTGGGACACATTCCTTGTTCGTTAATATTTTACTAGCCAACAGCATTAAAGCCCAGAACACACTCTGATTGAGCTTTCTCACACACTTCCTACTTTGAACATCTCGTGGGTTTGTGAATGTTTAGCACTGTATATATATTATACATTGGTAAGCGCATATGTCATAATGCGAATGCTTTTTTGTTCTTTACTTCCTTTCCCAAACTGAAAAGTGTCTCAAACTGTTGGTTTTCACAATAGTTCTGCTCTCTTCTGGTGGACATAAGGGACTGCAGTGCAGAAAGAGACTCGATGCAGGCCTACTCTACGACTCCAGCTTAGAAGTTTCAAAGCACAGTTTATCTTTGTGAGACATTTATGATAAATAATGCAATCCACTAAAACTGTAATTACATCTAGGATTAGACATGATCCATTTCTGGCGCCTACCAGAGATCAATATAAGACATTACACATAATATACAATATGATGAAATCATTAGGTGGCTTTACTAAAGCATATTCCAGAGAGCAGGAAGGATAGGTTTATTCAGCAGTATCCACTATAATCTTCCAGCAGGTGTGGTCATTACATAAGGTTTTTAAGTAAAAAATTAAATAGAATGGAACAAACGCAAAAGAGAGAAGGCACAGCAAATAATTTTCATGTTTTTATTTGAGTGTGGTGTTACAGTCAGCAATCGGAGGGAGAGAAAGATTTTGGTGTCTACATCATAATAATCAGCAATAACCTTTCTTAATCTACTGTAAGAGATAATTACACATTTCATCCATGATTTCTAAGTTCTATTTATTTATTTATTCAGAAATAATTTTCCCCTTCATTGATTATGTTCACTGACACTGTATAAGCCTTCAAAATGATTTACCCAACACAGTAAAAAAAAATCAACAAAGTAAATGCATAAGCACACAGAGGTAAAAACACATTCACCAAAACACTCACCGAAATAAATACATAAATAAAAATAGAATATCGAAGAAGATACAATCAAACTTTAAACCATCCTAAAAAGTCAACCCTAGCTACTCAATAAGCACACAAACTATTTAATGCAAAGAATAAATGCTTTGAACTTTTTGAACCCCTTTTGTTCCCAGATCAACTAAAACAAAACAAGCAACCCAATAACTTAGTTAATAAATAACCTTGTGAAAACACACTTTAGTAAGAAGATAAGGCCACAAAACCTAACAGACTGGACGATTCACACTGCAGACTTGTGTAGAAATGACCTTGCAGACATATCGCTGTTTGCATTATATGCTGAAATACTACTGTAGAGTGTGTTAAGCTAACTAAGCTTATGTTCCATAGCCAAACTGGATCATTTGAGGTTAAGTGTCTTGCTAAATAGCACAGTTGTTTTGGTAACGTTCCTGCATCACTCACATGCTACAACGCTCAAAATAATAAAATAAAAGACACCATTCAAACCATGTCCTAGGTTGAAAAGACCTGCCTTTTATAATGTTCATACAGTCATAAGAGTCATAACAATGGGTTTTAGTGGAAAGGTGCTGGGTATTAAGTGGAAAATGCCAAAAATGCAAACTAGAAAACAATGCTAGAAACACACACAATTACAAACAGACTTCGTTAGTGTTAGATTTCTGTGTGATGGATGGATTACCAACACACACGCAATGCAGGATAAGCAGTTTTGTTGTATTTACACTGGCTAGCACGGTAAAATAGGTTAGCATTTGATTTAGCATTTGTCCTTGTGGTCTGTAACAGATATAGATTATGAAATAGAATATAAAGTGTTAAACACAAAAGACATCCTTCTTTAAATATACATTTCTAGATATTTTTCTCATTTCTGAACTATAATAATCCAAAACACCATGAATAAAGTCCAAATGTGTGCACTGATTCAACAAATTCACATTGGTTGGGGGGCGATATGTTCGTCTGAACCCACAAAATGCATTATGAGCATGAAACATGCAAACAAAACATAAGCAGATGAGTTATTATGCAGTTTGCCACAGACCACTGACATACCGAGGTTTAATGCATGTGTGTGCTGTTTTATGCTGTTCACTAATATGAAAGTAAAAGCAAAATAATAGGCAACAGTTTACAATCTACTAATCATGTCAGTGGCAAATTAGTATAGCAACTAATAAAGGACTTTTAAACAGCATTTCACTATCTATCTATCTATCTATCTATCTATCTATCTATCTATCTATCTATCTATCTATCTATCTATCTATCTTATCTATCTATCTATCTATCTATTGGACTAACAGCACAGCATGCATTCCATGCAGACAATGCTAGTGATTCATACAAAACAATATCCATGCAACAATTAGCCAAGTCAATTCTACAACAAAGGGGCGTTTGATTGGAAAAAGCTTTATTTACAGCTTCAGTTGAATGTGAATTATGGTGGACAACCCAACAGCACCACGTTTGACTCACAATTTAGGCGAAGGATGTGTGATAAGCAACATTTATTGTACAGCACAGCCACAAAGCAGCATGCAACACCAACCAGCTTCGTGTGACTTAACACACACATGCAGATCTAACCTCTACAACACCACAACGTTTAACACCACACTGAGAGAAAGAGCCATGCAAAACACAGCAGGGTATCTAATGCAATCACGAACGAACGGCATCACAGACTGTGAATATTGTGTGCGTGAGGAGGCAAACTGCATCATAATCGCATCTATGGAGCATTTTGACAATACGAAGAAATACATAAGCATATTACATAATACATGAGCGCGCTCAGACCCAACAATCTTTTTCGTGGCAGTCAAGGACAACACTGATCACTGATTGAAAACACGTTAGCGAGTGAGTGAGGGAGAGACGATTAAATCGACTAAACGTTGATGCTATAAACAGACACTTTTCATACATTGAAATGGAAAGTTCAACAGAGGAAATATTGATCTTCGTGTGAATGCGTGTGTGCGTACAAACCTATAGATGATTTACACAGAACGTAGAAGGCTCCATAAACCACATACTGTGTTTTTCCAGAATACAACCAAAAAATACCAAAAAATTAAACAAAGAGAAACCAAACATAATGATTCCGAAGGCCAAATTAGTCCCACCCCTTTCCCAAAGCGAGAGACAGCCACGTAATGAAAATCCCGCCCCTCACTTCTTATTCTTCAGCTGATTGGCAAGCCAGTCGAGCCCTTCGTACAGACCGTCGCCACTGGTCGCGCAGGTCGCTTGTATATACCAGTTGCGATGGCGGAGCGAATGGAGGCCGAGTTTGTCTGTGATCTCAGCTGCATTCATAGCGTTCGGCAGATCCTGCAGTCAAGGAGGAATAAAACATGAGAGCAGATTGTGAAATTGAGTATTTGCTTAGACAGGACAAGATATTTTTATTCTAAAATAAATATACAATTTAGCCACAGAAAAACAGATGATAGATTATGGACTGCTGTTGATGGACATGTTTTCAGTTTATATAAAATGTTTTGATCCTTCAGAAATCATTCTAATGTGCTGATTTGCTGCTCAAGAAACATTTCTTTTTATTATGTTAAAACAGTAGTTATGCTTATTTTTATTTTTATTGGAAAATACATGTTTTCTGGTTTACCTATGAATAGAAAGTTCAAAAGAAAGTTCAAAAGAACAGCTATAATATATAAACATTTTTGTGACAATGTAAAAGTATTTACTGTCACCTCTAATTATTTAATTCTTGCTGAATAAATATGACCCCAATCTTTTAAATGATAGTATAAATATTAAAATATTAAATGATTTTTTGGACATATATTTTGTGATCTGTCAGGTAGTAGGGATGCTTTAATAAAAAAACCACAGTACCTGTTTGTTTGCAAAGACAAGAAGGACAGCATCACGCAGTTCATCTTCAGCGAGCATCCTCATTAACTCCTCCCGCGCCTCGTTAACTCTCTCCCGATCGTTGCTGTCAACCACAAAGATAAGACCTAAGGAAAGAAAAATGAGCAGAGATAAAGAAGAGACTTTTCACAAGCAACAAGCAACAAACATTAGCACAACTCAAAAAATACCCAGATTTAATTTAGCTATGAAATGTTTTGTTTAAAAAGAACATTGTTTCGTTGAGCTATTTTACACTAAGATGTAGATTTACTATTGTAGTTTTTAATCAATATTTTCCATTTTAATAAAATTTTAGCTAATGTTTTAGGAATTCTGTTATGTCATCATTATTAGTTTTTTATGTAAATAATTTATATGTTTTATAAAGAATATATATTTTTCTATGTTTTTTTGTTTTTCAGTTTTAGTCATATATTAAAACAATAAAGTTAAACTAAATGAAAATGAATAATGTTGCCTGGGGAACTAAATTTAAATTAAAAAATTTAATTAAATTAAATTTAGCAGACGCTTTTATCCAAAGTGCATTCAGGCTATCAATTTTTACATATCATGTGTTTTACACATTTTTCCAATTTTTACCTATCTAACTATTCCAATACATTTTTTATTATTATTTTTAATTAAATAATAATTTATTTATACATATTTTCTTTTCTTTCCCTTTTTGTTTATTATGATTCAAGTAACAAAAACATTTTGATGGATTTAATTGGAGTTAGCTATAATAACCCTGCTCCATGTTTACAAGGTGGCTCTGCAGGACCAACCCTGAAAATGCAGTGTGTGCTCACTGAACACAACACAAACTACACAGATGCATCAAATTACAATCATTTGCACAGTCAACTCAATCCAGCTTGTGTTTTAGTGGGAGAAGTGGATTGTATGTGTAACTCACCCTGTGTATTTTGAAAGTAGTGTCTCCAGAGTGGTCTGATTTTATCCTGACCACCCACATCCCACACAGTGAAGCTGATGTTCTTGTACTCCACGGTCTCCACGTTAAAGCCTTAAGACACAAACACAAACTTACACGGTGTGACCCAGAATCACAGGATCTAAACAGTATATATGTAGGGACACTAGGGAAACTGTAACATTTTAATTTCTTAAGAATAATTGACATAATTCCTAACTTACAGACTTCTACAGATACTGCATACCTGGCAGTTTCTGCTATAAAAAGCATTTATGTATGTCAAAAGTAATAGCAGCATTAAAATATTTAGCTTAATGGAAACTAAAAGTTACAGTGTAAGTCACAACTGAATAATCTTCTCTATTTAATTTCGAAGAGTAAATTTAAATGGTCTCATCCCACAAGAAAACGAATTTACTAAACTGTAATTTAAAAAACTGAAATGGAAATTTTCTTCAACTAGCTGTTTCACAAAAGTTAATTATATGATGTAATACATACACATTTATACACTGTGTTTCACACCTTGAATTCTGCCTAAGCATATACAGAATCCTGTATAATAATATTGTAAGTCAACACAACGATAGAATAAAGTAAGAGAAGGATTTTACCAATGGTTGGGATGGTGGTCACGATCTCTCCCAGCTTCAGTTTGTAAAGGATGGTGGTTTTACCAGCAGCATCTAATCCAACCATCAGGATTCTCATCTCTTTCTTCCCTATCAGACTCTTCAGCAGATTGCCAAAAATATTCCCCATGATTCAATGTTTTGCTTCGTCTATCCAATCACAATCCAGAAAGCTGAAGTCCTTGATGTGGAACAATCCACTGAGGTAAAAAAAAAAAAAAACTGAAAGCCTTGAGAAACAAGGTTATTTAGCTGAGAAAAAGAATCTAGAGTCTTGGAAAGGGAAAAAGAAATGAGAAAGGATAAAATATATAAATGTGCATAAAATGTGCACTCTTATTCAGAAACGGTATCTTGTCTTAATAAAATGTAATAGTAAAAGAAATTTATAATGTTACAAAAAATTATAATTCAAAGTAATGCTGTTCTTTTGAACTTTCTATTCATCAAAGAATCCTGAAAAAATGCATCGCGGATTCCACCAAAATATTAACAAGAAGAAGAACGATTCTCAACCTTGATAATCATAAAAAATGTTTCATGAAATCAGCATATTAAAAGGATTTTTCAAGAATCATGTGACATTGAAGACTGAAGCTTTGTCATCACTAGAATAAATTACATTTAAAAATAATTTCAATAGAAAACAGTTATTTCAAATTTAAATATTACTGTTTTATTTACTGTTCAATCAAATGTGACCATGGACCACAAAACCTGTCATATGTGTAAATTTTTCTAAATTGAGATTTATACATCATCTGAAAGCTGAATAAATAAGCTTTCCATTGATGTATGGTTTGGCCGAGATACAACTATTTGAAAATCTGGAATCTGAGGGTGCAAAAAATCTAAATACTGAGACAATCGCCTTTGAAGTTGTCCAAATGAATTCTTAGCTATGCATATTACTAATCATAAATTACATTTTGATATATTTACGGTAGGAAATTTACAAAAAATCTTCATGGAATATGATCTTTACCTTTATCCTAATGATTTTTGGCATAAAAGAAAAATCGATAATTTTGACCCATACAATGTTGTTTTGGCTATGGTTTTGTGGTCCAGAGTCATAAATAAGAAAGAGAGACTTTATTCCAAAACAGTAAACAGTAGTGTAGGTATGTATGTATGTACATTAAAAAAGGTACAAAAGCTGTCACTTTTCAAAAGTACTTTTTAGGTGCTAACATTTACTTTTTATAGATACTAATATGTACAAATATGCACCCTTTAGAAACAAATATGCATCATATTGCAGCAAATGATCTACATAAATTGTGATTCAGTTGGACTGACCGAATTTAACATGTAAATGATGAGGAGTGCAATTTGAACATTTCAATCAAACATTCTTTCACTCGCTGATTATCAAAGACACATTTAGAAGTTGCAAGCGGATTGAATGAACATGATGCTTTTGGATGCGTATACATTTCTGCTATTCAATAGACTGCTTTATGTGTACAAGCTACAGACTGAACTGAAGAAACTATGATCCTGTCTTCAGGCCATCCAGCAATCTGTTCATCCCTCTCATATCCCGCCTTCACATGAACCCCCACTAGTCATCCCTGAACGTTCCCAGATGGAGTTATCCGAGATGTAGAACACATTCCCCAATAACCGAGTTGTCCTAATTCATGAACTGTCATTGTATAAAGCTTAAATTTTGAAATTAAACATGTTTAGGGGAGACTGAAGTTAGCCAAACAGTGGCTTTATCAAAGGAACTGTAAGGCTTTGAGTCAAATGTCCAAATACACAAATCTATATTATCTCTAGCAGTGTGTCCATATTGTGACAGCTTATAATGCCACAATGCAACTGGGTTACGTTGTCACCAAATATCAAAATGTGTTCATTTGTATCTTTATACTTTCCAAGCCACAGTGAAAACGTTAAATATATTTTGTTTCGTAAACCTGCCTAGAAAGAAGCTGACTTTTAAAGTAGAAATAATGACAGAAGTGTGACAGCTAGCCTTGGCCTCCCCTTTAAAAACAATACAAAAGGTAACAATATTAAAGCTGCATAATGCACATGTAAATGTGCTCATTAAGACAATGATACGAGAAGGTGTTTGTGATGAATAATAATATGATCATAACGCTGCGGGGGTCTGACTCCGGCTGAGCTGTCCATGGTGCTGACGCCCGACCCACCTCCAGCAATCCCCTTGCACAAAACACATCACGAGTATCATTTACAACTACGTTTGTAACAGACCTCGTCGTTTTTAAAGGCTTCCTCGTTTCTGAATGATTCTCCTCAGATCCCTGCAAGAGACCCCAACAATGTTGTCACGAGACATCGAAATACAACTGCGCTAGACGGAGGTCCACGTGATATCTAATCATTAAAAACATTAATATGGCGCTAAATTAATAATATGGATTACTGCTGGAGCTCATAAAGGCCTACGACCGTTTGACAGTGTCGGCGTAGGATACAAAGATCGGAGCTTCTCCGTGAATAGAGGCGTTTGGCACGAAGCAGATGGATGAAATGTTCTTATGCAAGATCACTACAATTCATGCAAAAGCCAACCAGAATCAATTAAAACCCGAGCGCAATACGAGCCGTCATTATATCTGAAGAGGCGTAAGACAGCAAGCACATCATCTCTGATACAGATCTTCATTCATTTGGAGAGATAGAGAGACGGTACGTGCCTCGCGGAAGGCCTTTCTGTCTCCAGCAGCAATATTAGACGCGCTGTCATATTTCACCAAACGTACAGACAACATTTCAACGCGTCAGAACCACCTCCAAACGCTTCATTTTAAAGCAAACACAACAGTTGAACGTATCTGCATTACCTTGCGAGCTGACACCAGCCGATTCTGGACACGGAGAGACAGAGAGAAAATATCACGAGAGTTAACGCCGACAGCAGAGGCTTGGATGGGGATTTCTCGCGATGTTTGGTTTTGCATCTTGAGACTGCCTCCAGTCAGGTCAGGTATCATAGCCAAACAAATGACATGTCAAGGAAATGCTTGACAGTCCTTCAAACTAAAACTTCCCTGGAAATTCTTAGCAAATATCTTTGTATTTTTTTATTTTAAGCATAAAATGTGCATTTATTTTTGACCCATTTAGGACTATTTGAGGAAAACAAAATGGAAAATAAAAAGACACTGTAAGTCTCGAAATGAAACAATAAATAAACTGTTAAACTGACACTTAATATGAAATAGTTTGGTAACTTAAATCACATGGTGTTCTACATCATACTTGTTAACGTTAAACTATACTAAAACTAACACCAGTACAAAATAGAATTACTTATAATTAAATAAACAATTACTGAAATAGTTTTTTTTATGTTTTATTTCAGCTCGTTGCCAAGGCAAGGCATTTCTCATTTTCATTTAGTTTGAGCTTAAGCATTAAAATGACCAAAACTAAATACATTTAAACTTAATATGAACTAGCCTGCATAAATATATTTCAATAAAAATTAAATAATGATAAATAAAAAAATACACAAAATGGCCTAAAATTACAATGAAAACAGAAAAATAAAAAGTATAATTCAAAATATTAACAAAAATTATAATAGTAGGGATTCTTAAATAACATTAACTAATTTATGAAAATTTAATAATAAAAAGAAAACACCCAAAGACATCTTTTTGGACAAGCTTTTAACTAACAATATGATCTGAAACCAGTTTATTTATTTATTTTAATTTGGTGGTATTTGTGCAGCTGGTATTTAACTTGTTTTGATTTTGATTTTAAGGACTTTGTGACTCCTTGTCTATTAAAGGTGCTATATAAATAAATGTTACTTACTAATGATAATAAAATAACAATAATAAAAGGTGATAATAAAATAAGAATAATAAAGAGTGATAATAAAATAACAAAGCTTGCAAAGACAACATGATAACTCAAATATAACTTAAAGGGATAGTTCTCCCAAAAATGAAAATTCTGTTGCATTGTTGTCAACAGAGGCTCAGAGAGCTCTCAGATTTGACCAAAAACATCTTAATTTGTGTTCTGAAGATTAACGAAGGTCCCACGGTTTTGGAACGTCATGAGGGTGAGTAATTAATGACAAAAACGTCCTTTTTGAAGTTGAACTCTTTAAAAACATAAAAATAAGATGTGAATTCAAAGAATAAAATAATTATACTAAGAGGGCAGGCTATGTTTTTATAACTGATTTATGGTGCAAAAGCATTATATAGACTATAGATTATAATTTATATAATTCGCATTATAAAAAATAAAAATCTTAAAGCTATAGTGCGTACTTTTCGGATCATGAAATACTTCATGCTTATTTGCTCATTATTGGTTCAACGTGGCAGGGGCGGGGCTATCTGTTTGCAAGAACAATGGAAGACGGGGAGTTTTCAAGAAACTTGTTTGACAACAGCTATTATTTTTGCAGTTCCGGTTACTGACGCTTGTTTTGCAGAAATTACACACTTTACCTTTAAACAAATCAAGAAAAAAGAGATGCAGTAGCGCTTTATTGCTGTTCTCACCCGCGGAATACAACGCGCCCTCTAGCGGGGCAATTCTCTAACTGCAGCAGCCATGTGGAGAGACTTCTGGGATGCTGGCGGATTATAAGGCGGGGATTCCAGTGACCCAGGTATTGGTCCAGTGCTCGAGGGTCGTCTATAAGCCTGCCGTTATCTCTTCACTATAATAACACATCAGCTTTAACTGGCATCTCTTCTTGTCCGAGTATTTATTGGCTCTCTCGGCGCCGCAGGCTGCAGTGGGGCGACTCTTGTGACGGAAGTCAGACACTTAAAGTAGCTTTTATCCTTTTTTTGTGGTTATTGTTGGTGCTGATTTTCTCTTAACGTGAGACACGATGCGAATTCGGACAGGAATCGCCTTGATTTTTCTCGCAGCTTTTGCATTTGTTGCAGCTGAGGACGGAGATAGCAAAGAAAGCGTGATCGAGCAGTTGGTTGTGGACACGTTGGTAAGCTGGGTCAAGTTTTTTTATTTTTATGAATGACTAGAGTGACTATTGATACAGGAGTCCACGAAGCGGCTCGCTGCATTCGTGTTTTGATGATAGATGCACATGTATCAATTCAAAATGCATATTCTCAGTGTTGCATCGTTTTTAATACAGTCGATGGTCTGTGCATTTCATTTCCTTACGATGTCCACTCTGTTATATTTCCTCAATATTGTGTTTTTGACCATTTTAGGTGAAGCCAGAGACATGCACGATTACATCCGAGATGGGAGACACGCTTCAAATCCATTACACGGTAATAAACACAACGCGTTGCGCCTTTAGACCCTATTATGCTGAAAAACGAGGCACATCCCAAAGAAATCTCTTGGTATGATTGACTTAAAATGCGTCAAAATGGACTCTTGGGGGGTATTTGCTCATTAAATCGTTCAGTGATGTGGCAGACTCAAGCTGACATCTGGACTCGCCATATCTGACAGAAACTGGAGTTGTAATGCATTACGTGAGAGAGATGAACACGATAACACATTCCTCTTTAGTTCATACAGAACAGAAGCTAATCTTGGAGACATCTTTTTGTTTCGAAATGCAGTTATTTTTTAATAGTATTTTAGTTTTAAGCGGAACCAAATGTTGTGGAGGAGGCGGAGCAACACGTCAGCAGTTGAGTCAGTCAGAGCGAGCGAGCGCGCGCGCGGAACATATAAGAGGAGGCCTTGAATAGTTCTTAGATTAGGTCACTGCATCAAAGTATTTTCTAAAAATAAAAAGTACAATTTTAAAAATAATTGTAATTTATTTAACACATGATTACATATTTTGACAACTTGTAATTAAAACTATGTAGATATTAAAAAACAAACAAAAATAAAATGACAAAAACACAACTAAATTACTAGAATTTAAAATGACAAAACATTACAGAATAGCTCACTTTAAAACCAAAAATATAAAAACGTATAATGAAATATTTTAATAAATCTATAAATTTATATTAAATATACTATAATAACACTATATACAGTACACACACACACACACACACACACACACACACATATATATATATGTATGTGTATGTATATATATATATATATATATATATATATATATATATATCAGATAATGTTTAAACTGTAGACATACTTTCTCAAATCTTTTTAATTTTATTAATAATTTATGATTAATTAAATATTCTATTAAATATTTACTACCATTTAAATGTCATACACATATACACAAATATTGTTTTGGTCAACAGGAATTGTAAATAATAAAATGTTTTAAAATTTCAGCATGTAAAACACCTGGTGAAACATGCCCCAACCCGATTATTAAAATATGCCGCCTTTATATTTTGTCTTTGTATAACACTAGTGCTTCCAAAACCTTTAAAAGTCAATCCACAATTCTAGCATCCTGGCAGTGATTTCATTACATTTTATCAATTAAGTTCTAGATGTATTTACAACAAATAATTCGTTGTGTCTATGTAAAAATGAATGCAACTGACCTTCAACACCATTTCTCCTTTCCTGCACAGGGTCGACTGATGGATGGGAAGGTGATTGACACCTCTCTGTCTCGTGAGCCTCTGGTCGTAGAGTTGGGCAAGAGGTCTGTCATCACAGGTATGAGGCTCCACCTCTGCAGTCCATCCCCAAATAATATGTTATATTCATAACAACAGAACTTTTTTAGAGAAAGACTGTTATGATAACTAAGGTCATGTTTTTTTTTGCAATCCATGGAATAAACAGAAATGATTTGCTGTTTCCACAATTGCGCATATCTATAAAACACATTATTTTGCTTGGCAGGCCTAGAGCAAGCCCTGGTGGGATTGTGTGAAGGGTAAGTTGAAGTCAACGCCTGCATGTCACTTGGCTATGCATGTAGGCAGAGACGGTAAAAGTACAGCGATTGAATTATGTTGAAGAACACTTCAAGAAAAGGTCTGAATCACCCACTTTAGAGTCCGTTTTCAGTCTTTTCTGGCACTGTTTTTGCACAGACAAAAAATCAAAGCCACGATTCCAGCTCATCTCGCGTATGGAAAGAGAGGATACCCTCCAACCATTCCAGGTAGCACGGCCATACATTTAAAGTGGCTTTAAGCTGGTAATAATGATTATTTATTTGAACGGTTAAATGGATAATTCACCTCAAATAATGAATATTCTTTCATCGTTTGCTCACATTCATGTTGTTCAGGCTGTATGACTTTCTATCTTATATAGAACATGAAAACAGATATTTGAAAGAATTTTGTTAGGCAAGCAGTTTCTGTTTCCATTAACTTACATTGTATGGACAGAAATGGGAGCTAAAACTATTCGGTTATCAGTATCTATCAGAATATCTCCTTTCATGCTCCACAGAAGATAGAAAGTCAAACAGGTTCTGGGGGTCTCTCCCTTTAAATCCTGTTGTTTCCTCACAGGGGACAGCACACTTGAGTTTGAGGTGGAGGTGATCTCTCTGTCCCAGCAAACGCCGTGGCAGAAGCTAGTTAATGACATCTTGCCTCTTCTGTGCTTGGCGCTGGTTCCCACTTTACTGGGTTTAGTGGGTCTCTACCTCTACAACAAAGCACATGCACAACCTCAAGGCAAGAAGAAGAACAAAGACAAGAAAAGCAAGAAGAAATAAGTTTTAAAGCCAAAAAGAATAAAATATTTAAATAAGAAATGCTTCAATTGGTGCTTTCATTTTTTGTATCTTATTTGAGGGCATTTAAACAGTCAATTAAAACTCTCCTATGGAAGTCATTGAGCAGATACATTTATCTGGATCCACTTACAATGTTCCTTAGTTTGTACAGTGACCCCAAAAAGTATTTCTATAGGTATGTTAAGGAGAATTTCAAAGCATACAAGAATGTATAATTTGGGGATTTTGTAATTTATGCACACACTGTTTAGCCTAAACATTCTGCCTCAGAAATCTCTGATATATTATTCATTACCTGTTTCAATTAAATATACTCTACAATTCAAAATTTGGGAAGATTTCTTTTATATTCCCCAAGGCTGAAAAATATCATAAATCTGTGAAATATTATTACCATTTAAAAGAACAGATTTCTGAGTGAAATCAGCTAAATATTTTAAACCACGTGTATTAATGTTTATGGGCTAAAATGTCTGCAGCATTGAGTATGAAATGCAACTCATCCCAATCAGTCATTTTTGTCTTTACTCCTTGATTAAAAATTAACCAGAGTTAGAGATGAATTGCCTTTATTGTATAATTGCTTTATTACTGATGTTAAAGACATTTGTGGAGAGAATTCATCTATACTGCCTCGGCTTAAAGTCCCTCATGCAAATTTGTGATTAGGGTCTTTATCAATCGTGTCATGTCAATGTGAGTGAAAGCAGAAAGATAACATTCACTCCAGGTCAGTATTTGATAAGGAGTTTGAAAAATGCAGACAAACCTTGCAGCAAATCAATATTTGAATTTCAAAACACAGAATTACTGCTATTGTTGTTCATTAACATACTTAAATTTGCTGTTTAGTATTTCTGCTTTAGAATATTGGAAAACAGGATACAATGGTTATAGAACGCTTTAAAAACTACATATAAATTATGGAATTTTTTGGAATCTTCAATGATTTGGCGCCATCTTTAGGCAATGAAAGGACATTAAAAACCTTACTTTTTTCTATAGAACTGTCGCAACTGGATATAGCCTACATAAGCTGTGAAGAAAGTGTGCTAAAATCAAAATCACTGAGATCATTGCATTAAATCATTGCATTGCATTAAACAGACTAAATGTTTTAATTTTAATTGCAACCAGAAACACTTCTGCATTACACAATGCAATCTATTCCCTAAAACTGTTTGTGCACAATATTTGCTGCTTCTTGGACCACATAGCGCTTCTGATCGCGTCTCTCAGTGGCAGCGGTGTCCTGAAGAGAAGGAGACAACACCACCAGAAGCTTCTGTTGCCGAAAACTCTCATCAGAAACCGAAACTTCATCCAGATACTGCTTCAGATAGAGCCTCAGTCGTTCATTTTCCTGTAACAGGAGCGTTTTCTCTCGCTTCAGACACAAATGTTCAAGCTGAACCTTGTTGTACCGTTGCCAGAACTTCTCAAGAGGCAAATAGTCAAGCGTTAGCTGGGGACAGAGAACAGGACAAGTCAAAAGTCAATAACTGGCATTAATAGTTAACAGTGTCATTTATATCTAAGTGAAACTTGATATCAATTGAGAAAATTATGTTTTTTTATCTGAAATTCATGGGGTTGTGAAAAGCCACAATGCAAGTTCTGAATCTGAAGCACTACTGAGTGTGTTTTGAATAAGCTTGAGCTCTGTGCTCATTACCTGAGCAAGTTTCTCAGTCGGCGGCTCCATGGCATTGGCTCTCTCCTTTTTCAGCTCTTCTTCACTCAGTGAGGATGTGTAGAAGGGCAGAACCTTCTCATACTCCGTCTCCATCTTACTACACATCTCAGAGAGACGAATCAACCTTTCCCCCTATGAAAGAGAGCGAAATATGATCTCTACTCCAGATCCAACACTACTCCCAATAAATATTTACAATGCATCCCTGTCTTCTCATGATACAAGAAGCAGTTTCTCCCAGTTTAAGAACTTGAAGGATTTACCTAGACAACCAGTCTTATTTCATGCTTCATCATGTTTTGTGCACAACCCTCTTTTATTTACCCCCTCAGTTATTGTATGGCATGACCAATTTGCTATAAGCATTGCAGCGACCTTATACTTTGAACATGAAAAAACTATGAATACATTCTCTTTCATGGAATGTTTGAGTTTTTGAAGGAGATTTTTGTAACTGATATAATTTTTCTCTTGAGAATACTGGAAAAATATATTATATTATATTATATGGACAAGTCACACTTGTATATTTTTAGCAATAGCCAACAATACATTGTGGTTCAAAATGATTTTTTTTTGTTGGCAAAAATCATTAGGATATGTTCCATGAAGATATTTTGTACATTTCTAACCGAAAATATATCAAAACTTAATTACTGATTAATAATATGCATTGCTGTGGACTTCATTTGAAAATTTTAAAGGAAATTTTTTTGCACCCTCAGATTCCAGATTTTCAAATATTGTCCTATCCTAACAAACCATACATCAATGGAAAGCTTATTTAAGCTTTTTTATTCTGGATAAATCTCAATTTCAGCTTATCACTCATTATCACTCATCACTGGTTCTGTGGTCCAGGGTCACATATGATATGATATTACATAGGAGAATGGATGAATTGTAAATTATGTTATGATCAATTTAATATACTTGATGATTGAATTAAAATATATTTTAATAATAATAATAATAAATGTAATTCTATTCTTTAATTCTACTCCTTTTCTGTGAGGTTTTGATGCCTCACTTGAAACATGTACAAGAAATAAGATGAATGGAAAGATTCATAAAAATATTTAGCAATCTAAAACAGCATTCTAATTCCTTACTGTATGGCATTACTTGAAGGGACAAAGCAGATGTTTGAAAAATAAAGAACAGTTTGATGTTGATGGTTGTGGAAATATTTTGTGAAAAACGTGGATGCATAAATGTACCATGGCTACAATCTCTTGCAGTTTTTTAGTAGCATCGCTGCTTTGAATGGTAAGTTTGGTGAGCTGCTTTCTCCGGATGGCTTGGCCCTCAGCGAGGTGGACTCTGAAATGTTGAACTTTCTGGGCGAGCTCTTCACGGCCTGAATGAAGCTGCTGAGCTGTTACTCCGCTTTGACTGGAGCTCAGCTGACAGCGCAGAGCAGAGATAGACTCCTGCAAATGTTTCAACACATTTTTCACATTTTAAATGGCAATAAAATCATCAAACCTGTGAAACAACACAATTGGAAGTATAGGGAAAAATGCTTCTTCAAAGTAGTCAGCTACTTTGTTTCAGACCTGCAGCTTCTGAATGTGCTTTTTATGCGTGTCAATCTCTTTAGCACTTTGTCCATCCTTGATCTGCAGAGACTCAGTTGCGATGAATCTGTCTTTAGTGGTCTCATTGTAGTGGTGTAAAACCTGCTGAAGTTCCCGCCACAGTTTTTCCACCACCCCTTCCATCTGATCTTTCACTGATTGCTTATCCTCTTTGTTCTGCAGAAACAAAACCAACATCATTGTATGATATTAAACCCATAAAAATGTGTCTTGGTTTGTTAAATATTATACAGATTCTGTATAATATTAGTATTTTTGAGGACTTCATTTGAAAATTTTAAAGGCATATAAATGTATATAAATATATATATATACATATGTACACACACATTTTTGTAATCTGCATTTTTATAATCCATTAGGTTAATGCAATTAGGCACTTAACTCTTATTCTATATATATATACTTGTATATATATATATATATATATATATATATATATATATATATATATATATATATATATATATATATATATATAAAACTTTTCTTTTTCTTCTTTTCTGTGTTTCTCCTCTGTTCCATCTTTTTTAATAATCTAGTTTTTACTAAAGCTATGAATATTGTTTGCACTGTGACAATTTTTTTTGCAAATCTGCAATTTCATCTGGCAAATTAATTAACGTAAACATAATGAAACCAGTACCTGTTTTTTTATTTGATTGCGAGTGCTCTCGTAGTCACGTCTAGCCTCATTGTCAAGATCAGCATAATGCTTTTCCAAGGAAAACATCACCTTCTCCAAATACATACTCTCCTGCTGGTGCTCTGAAAGAATTTGCTCTCTGAAACATAAAAGAAATATAGTACAGATGATGCTAGCTTTGTTCATTACTTTGACGTGCATTTTCATGCCCCTAAACAGTTCTTATTAAATTGTATAATATATGAAACTCGGTTGCACTTTATTTTACAGTACGTGTACTAACATGTACTTATAGTGTACTTACAGTGTATTTCATCTAAGAAAGTTCTGGTAATACAAGGTAACTACATGGGGTAGGGTTAGGTTTAGGGGTAGGTTCAGGGTTAGTACCTAGTTATTACATAGTTATTGTAATTACTATAATAAGTACATAGTATGTACATGAGGAACAGGACTGTAAAATAAAGTGCTACCAAACTGAAACTCTTTAAAAAAATATTCTTATATAACAAAGGGACAGTTCCCCCAAAATTTACAATTTGCTTAAAATGTACCCTCAGGCCACTCAAGAAGTAGATTAGTTTATTTTTTCATCAGAACAGATTTTTAGCATTACATCTCTTCTTCACCAATGGATCCTCTTCAGTGAATGGGTGCCGTCAGAATGAGAGTACAAAAAACATTACAATAATCCACAAGTAAGTTACTTCACAAGCTGTGTGTTTGTAAGAAACAAAGCCATCAAGAAGTTTTTAACTTCCAAACCAGTGAAAAAGTCATCTTGTCTGAATCAGGGGAGAAATATGCATACCTTTTCACTGGAAGAAGTGTTATCATAGATTATGGACTTATATTTTAGCCGGAAGCAATGGTTTAAAAGTAAAAACTTTAATGATGGATTTCTTTCTTACAAACACTAATTGTTTCATTTCACAATACGTTAACTGAAGGACTAGAGTTGTGTGGATTGCTTGTAGATTATTTTGATGTTTTTATCAGCTGTTTGGACTCTCATTCTGACGGCACCCATTTACTGCAGAGGATCAATTGGTTGAGAAAGTTATGTAATGGTAAATTTCTCCAGATCTGTTCTGATGCCACATTTTTTATTAACAAAATTACAACCAAAAATATGTTCATTTTCTACAGTTCAGCACAAAAAGAATTACCCAACCGATGTTGTCAGGAACTGGGAAACAGACTACATTCAAAATGTTTGTGTGTGTATACGTACCTCTCAGTATTATACTCTGAACCAAGTTCTTCTAGATTTGTGGTGAAGTTCAGCTGTAGTTCTGCCAGCCGACTCCTATGAAGCTCTAACAGATAGTCCAGGTTCTGCAGATGAGAACTGCGTGCCAGCTCTGACTGCTGCTCCCTCTCAGACAGATCAACCACCAAACTCTGTTTAAAACACACACACACAAGCTTGCTGCTTCCATCCTCTCGTAAAAGTTATAGCATCCCGATCTTCCTATAAGTTAGAAGCGACAGTCTAGTCTATATTACATACATTAAAGCTTTGTGAACACATTATATTTTCTTAAATGATGTTGTCACCTTAATGATGTTGTCTTTGTAGTCCAGGACTCTCTCAAAGTTCTGGCTGAGCACTGACATGTCATTGCGTAGCTCTGCTGTCTTGGTCTGTGTTAAAACAGAGCGCCATAGCTGCCGCAGCTTATGGAGATTCAGTACGCTGTTTCTCTCCTCTTTCTGCAGTTTATCCTAAAAAACAAATCATATGTCAGTGCAGAAATCACTCGCCTCACAGTTTATATATATATATATATATATATATATATATATATATATATATATATATATATAATAACAGTTCTGGATTCACCAGAAATAATGAACACATATAGAGTAAAATAAATAAATACTCAAATAAATTTTGTTGAAATGATGCATAAATATTTATGCATAGATAAAGTTATGCATAAAATTTAATTTACAAAATGATTTTATGACAAACAAAATTTTTACATTTCTAAACTATTTTTGTCACCCCGTGTATGTTTTATATGTTATAAGTCACCTTGAGGAAGTGTGTGAGCATGTCCTCTTTTCTCTTGGCCGTCTCGTCCTCAGCTTGAGCCTTCTGCTGCATGTACAGAAGCCTCTCCTCTTCTGTCATCCCCACCAGTTTCCCGCCTCCTTTCTTCCCTGCTTTTTTAGGCATGCTTGCTGTATTTCTGGGATCACAGATGGAAAAGAGAAGATGCATTTCATAACTACACAAAAAAACACACTTGCTAAATCCAACAATTTAAGATTACACAATAATATTCCTCAGTTTGGCCATATAGGCACAAAAACATGTAAAGTATTACTAATCTAATACAAACCATCCGTTTGTTTGTGTCTGAGTTTAATCCAGTAGGATTAAACAGTGATTTTAAATGAGGACTTGTATCCTTTCTTCTGAGAGAAAGTTTGTCAAAGACACAAACTGTGCCCCAAATATATAAAAATAGATGGAAAAAATAGCATTTTTAGCAGTGCTATCGTTATTTCACATCGTCTTTACCCTTCGACGTCCACACGCACTGGCTCTGACTGTTGACTGTTTCCTAGCAACCAAAATGAAGGCTTCTGCGCCATTGATACTGCACTGCCATATCGATCCAGTAGAGCGCGTGCATGTTTCACTTCAGAAATTAATTTAGTTTAATAATTAGTTTAATTTAATGACATAAAATAAAAAGCATGGACGATTTTGAACCTTTCATGAAGTCGTTTTGCTCAAGTGGAAAATGTTTATTTTTTTATTTTTTTTATTGATTATTAGTTGACAGATAAAATTATACATGCATAAGGGCATAAAGCATAGACTGTATAAAAACATAAAGGCATTCATGTCAAACTAAAGGTAATGCTAGCTGTTAGCAGCAGAGGGAGCTATAGCTTTAAATGTGCGGATGTTCATAGTGTTGTATTTTAAATAACTTTAATTACAGCAATAATAGGCTTGTTTGTCTTTATGAATGTTTAAAAGCTACCCTGAAAATGGTTTCTGTTTATGTAAATTAACATTACGTTTTTTTGTTATTGAAAATACATAGCCTAATAAAACAGTTGCATTCCTGAAGCTTAATCATTCTGCTATTTGTGATTCTGTATGTTATCTTTGTACTTAGCCTACATAAAACACAAGCTTACAGTAATTACCTATGATCTTTGTAACCTGTTGTCACTGCTGATTATAGATAAAAATAGACCACTGCTTTTAGTCAGTTGACTGACATGCAAAATTTAACATGCATTAAACTGACTGCATTTTATGTTAATGTGATTAGGCTAATATTGTTTTGGCAACATCTGCCATTTTTTTAACCATAAGACTCACCATAGGCCTCCTGGTACAATTAGATTTTTCAGTTGTTTTGCTTTTAAAATTTTGCATTTTCTTGCTGTCTGCTAAAAAGCCCTGCCAGGATTATTGATGCGTTCAGTTTCTGAACTGTTGAGTTCACATGGATTACACGCGGGCCAGATCTGGGCCAACACTATATTGCTGTCTGGGATATGTTACATTTCTCAATAGCTCAGTTTAGTTTTAGTGACTTTAAGTTATTGATTATTGATCTTATGGTATATAAATAAGCACTTAATTGATTAGTATTTTAAATATTTTAGCTGGGGAAAGATTTATTCCTTTCTTCTTTGTGTCTTGTGTTTAGTCAACAAAAGCATGAGAAGTGCAAGTTAACTGATCACATGAACTGGTAAAAAGAAACTTCCCATCTAAATGTGTCTTAGTTGCCTTTGTTATGTATTTTTCTTTCCTTTTCCTTCACGTCCCTCTTAAGGGCTTCTCCTGATCAAAGTTTAGAATCTGTTCCTGGTTGAGAGCTATTATCTGCTTAGCTGATGTTATAGAGCTGCTGTCTCTGGCTTGGATGGCTGTCCTCTTAACAGATTGTTTCACTGTGTGCCATTCTCTTACTTGTCTTCTGTTCTGTGTCATATTGCAGATTTATCAGGTTTTTCATTATTTTGACATCAACAAACAGATATTAGAAGGTGATTGGAATGATTCTACACATTTGGTTATTAGGCTATAATTATACCTCCACATTTGGTATAATTGACCATAAAAACTTAAAGTGAATAAAAAAATGTGCATGTCATAGCATCAGCTCATACCATGTGTTCATACATGCCATGCCTCATTATAAAGAAAAAATCAGTTTAACAGGAAAAGAATGTGAAATGCTACAGTAAAAACACATTACCTTAACATGTACGGTACTCAATTTTACAGCGCTTTAAGAACACCACTTTAAAAGATGCTATACAAAATAAATTTGTTGTCAGTTTTATTGTAGAATTGCAAAAGTATAATTTAAAAAATATGAAGAAAAAAAGGAAATTTGTATGTGAGCATGACAGTACCAAGTATGACTTCATGTATGAATGACCTCACTGTGCTCTGTCTTTATGTTATTATTGGTCGTACCATGTGATCATAGTATGTTATTATCATCACGTTTTACAGTAACATTTGTATTAGCTCTAATAGGCTGGCATATTAACATTAAATCAATCAATAGCATGTACGGTTACTGTAAAATACAGCCAACAAAATGCCATATTTAGTTATATGTAGCCTTTTTAGTTATGCTTGTAACATCATTGTTTTTACAGCAAAGTTCTGCTAACTACACAAGTGCATTTAAAAAATAAAATAAAAATAAAAAAGATTAAAGATTCAACTCTTTAAACATTTATTTATTTATTACAAAATGCAGAGATTTATACAAGTGCACGTGACCTTATAGCACATGAACACCATGGTCCATTCATTTCCTTGATCATATCGCCGCAGCGTACGTCAGATAAGGTTCATGCTGAGCTTTGGTCATTCCTGGTAAAAGCACGTACGATGAAGGAACAGCAGGTCCAGATCCCGGCCAGCCCAGGCAGTTATAGGGCACCATGTGGCCCGGGTTACCCGCAGACGGGTGAGCGTGCGGAGCACCTGCCAGAAGTCCGGGAATCCCGTGAAACGCGGAGAATCCCCCGGGATACCCGAGCATTGAGTAATGTGGGAAAGGTGCAGGGGGTAATTCCGAGATTTTGGAGGTCAGGTCGAGAAACGGATAGGGATTGGTGGACAGTTGGTGACTAAAAAACGCCCGGGTAGCAGCGGCGACAGACGACTTCTCCGCGCTCAGCGAGTCTGTTTTCAGCGGGTCACTGTCACCCGGATTGTACGTCACATTAAAATGATACCTATCTTTTTTGATCAAGTTTTTGGGCTTTCGCCGCGGTCTGTATTTGTAATCCGGGTGTTCTTTCATGTGAACAGCTCTGAGGCGTTTGGCCTCGTCAATAAAAGGTCTTTTTTCGGAGTCTGACAGGAGTTTCCATTCACCTCCGAGGCGTTTGCTGATCTCAGAGTTGTGCATCTTCGGGTTGTCCAATGCCATCTTCCGTCTCTGGGCTCTCGACCACACCATGAAAGCGTTCATGGGGCGTTTAACATGGTCCATAGGCTTTGCCATTTTTGAAGCAGTTTCCTCTGCTGCTCCTTTTCGACTTCAGTCCGCCGGAAAGCAGCCCAAAGTTCCTTTGACGCACAGTTCAGTCAGACCTGGCCGGGTTACCTTTGTAACATGGCACCAATTCTGAATCTGCGCCTAGAAATACGTTTTGACTCTTTGACAAATTTATGTAACTTGCAAAAATCAGATATTTGTCTCTTAAAACAAGTTCCAATGGTTTGAGTTGTTATCCATGGAGGCACGATGTGTGAGTGAGTCTCTGTAGTGATCTGGGGTTAAATGTTCATCACTGCTTGTATTTGTGCCGCCTGCGCTGAGTTATGAATGAAGTGGGCGTGTCCTTTCGTCCTGAGACCAATGACGTGAGTGTGGGTGTGTCCTGTGAAATCTAAAAACACTATGAGCAGCAGCACTGTGGGACAGTTTTGCATTTCTTTCACTGGCAGAAGGCTAGTTCAATGACAATATTACATTTTAAAATCTTTAACAGACAATTCATTAAATGCAAATTCAGATGCAAATTGTTATGGCATTAAACTTTGAAAAGTTGGAGACGCCTACTCATTAGTCATCTATCTATCTATCTATCTATCTATCTATCTATCTATCTATCTATCTATCTATCTATCTATCTATCTATCTATCTATCTATCTAATAAATCCTCAACAGAGAAGAAGCTGTCACTTTTGTTTTAGTAACTCAGTGTTTAACCAATAGGCCGCTTTCATTCCATTTCCCACAGATACTGTCGTTGTAAGACACCCCGACAAGTTCAGTTAACCTGTTCAGTGTGTTTCTCTGTTACTATATGATTATAATGCAATCTTTTGAATGGATTTCAATATAAGAGGGTTGCTGGAGAAAGGAAGTGATTATTAAGAAATCCTACACTGTTTTGTTTCTTTTAATGGTGTCTCTTTGCATAAACTTAAATCTCCATTATCAGCTTGGAACCATGGAAATTTATGTTTTAAACAGTCAGGCTCTATACCCAAGCCCAAATGCAACTGCACTGTAAGAACAGTATTCTGTATAATTTTTTTTTACCGTGTATATTAATTGTCAACCTGTACTACATTTCCCATAATGAACAGCATGCAACACAGCACATTGCAGACATTACTGTATCCCACAGTGCAAACCACTCAACCTGCCATTTTCAGTGTGACAAATAAATGAAGTATTGCCAACAAAGTTTAGCTCACTCTTACACTTTAAACCATTGCTTGATTGGGACAATAAATGAACAATAATTCCTATACCATGTTTTCATTGTCAGGAAGTGATAAGATTCTTTTGTAATTGCTTTTATGGAGCGGTCCCACCCTGAGAACTGGAAGGTGTCAGTCATGAGTCAGGACCACACCAGAACAATGTCCTCGGGAGTAATTATAGGAACAAATGACTCTTAAAACCGGCTCTGTGTTTAGCCTTCCCTTTATTCTCCTGAAAACATCTCGCAACGCATCTTGGATTTGCATGAGTGCTCTCGGGTATCTCTCAAAGAGGAGCTTATTTAGCAGAAAGGAAAAGAAAGTCCTTTGAAGAGAGCGGAAGAAAAGAACAATGCGTTAAAAGGAGAAATCCTTTAATTTTCAGCTGGAAGAAGGACCATTGTACGTTCAGCTCTGCCCTGCCTTCAGTACTTTATCTCCACTGCGCTTTGACAGAAACACCAAAGCTTTTAGTGCTTTTAACATTTGTGTTCTAGAGAGCAAATGTGTGTAAGGAATCAGTTCTGCACATTCTTTTGCAACATTGACAAACAAGGACAATTCTACACCAAAAACAAAATGAAGGACTCATACACAACTATTACAAAAGGTGAAAATAACAAGATAATACAATACATTAAATTGATAATTCCATTAAAAAAAATGACAATTCTGTTACAGTTTACTCACCCACATGCCATTCCAAACCTGAATGGGTTTTTCTTCTGCTGAACACAAAATAAGCTATTTTGAAGAATGTTGGTAACCGAACGGTTAATGGCACCCATAGACTTCCATAGTAGTGTTTTTTGTATTATGGAAGTCAATGTTTGGCTATCGTCTTTTGTGTTTAACAGCTGAAGAAAACTCATACAGGTTTGAAACAACTTGAAGGTGAGTAAATGATGACAGAATATCATTTTGGGGTAAACTATCCCTTTAAGAGCTGGGGTGTAAACTTTTGAACAAAGATGATGATGTGCACCTCCAACAGGTAACAGTTTGACACTTCTTCTAATCTGATAAAAGATAAAGCAGTCTGCAGTTCTGCTTTACATTTCTGTTTGATGGTGACAGAAAACGAAATAACCTTAAATGAAGTGAAAACATGGAAATAATCAAATAATTAAAGAGAATAATCATAGATATTAATTAAAATGAACTTTTTAAAGCAGGTATGAAATTTGACTAAGCTCAGTAAACTTATCTCTATGATAGAGACAATGCTAACTGGGAATAGGATGAGCCAAAACAGGAAATTAGAAAGACTGACACATTAATTAAAGGGGAAGACACATATACAGACAGGCACATCATACACACTTGAACATTTTGTGTGATTCTACATATAAAACTTATATAATACTTTGCATATCTGAAACAACTGCAGCAGCAGAAGTCATTTAACCTAACTGACAAAACATCACAATATTAATAACTCAATACAGGTAATGCATTCATGAAAAAATCTATAATTTTCTTTGTCCATAAGGCCTATAAATCTTCAAAAATGTAAAAAAAAAAAAAAAAAAAAAAAAAAAAGGGAAAAAAGATGAAGCCTTGTCAAGCTAGTAGTAACAAAATATGCTTTTCTAGTAAGAATTAAATAAAAAAATTTTATTCTTCTTTACATTTCAATTCAAATTTCAGTTCTGCAATGGACTTGGAATGGACTTGGAATTCTGAATTCTGGATGGCGCACAACAGTAATGTTCCAAGAACCGGTCATGAAACATTAAAACAAGTCCCACTGCCCATGAAATAAGTCTATCATTCTGATGAATTCCTCTAAAACATACAGTGTCCTTCAAGACGGATGACATGCAGTATCTACCACAACGTGCGGCCACCCAGTACCATTGCAGGGGTCCCGAGTCTTTTGACCTGCTCCAGCGTCCAGCACACAGGCCTCCCACGAGGAACCCAGAATCCAGCTGACATCACAAGCTGTTTTGTTGGCTGTCTTTTGTAGGATGTAATGAATCCAGTGAATGTGAAAGGAGATAAAGGACAGCTCCAGTGAGAGTGAAGGATGGTCACACTGTGTGGCTAATGTTCTGAAGGCTTTCATTGCGGAGAATGGGAACAATGGGAGCAAATGGCAGGACAATGAGCAGTGTTTTTGTCCACTCAATTTGTCTGAGGTCCTTCAACCTAATCACATTCACTCAGAGTCATTTGAAGGTTTTGTTCGAAAGAGAAACTGCTGAGAGTTTGGGCCCATGAACAAAAGGACAGAAAGGGGAAGAATCCTCATCTATCACCATGACAGCTGGAGTTTAAGACAGGGATTTGGGTCCGAAGAAAACACGGGATGAATAGAGAGGATTGGAGAGAAAAGCCAACGTTTATTCTCTCAAAAAGTCATCGGACATGCTCGACCATCACGAATTGTTGTTGAAGTTCTTTGTTAACGAGACTATGAAACCTTGAAAAAGTTTTTGGAGGTTAAGTTTATACAACTGATGACAAACTGTTTTATAATTTGCTTTGTAAATACACTGGAAAAAACATTTTTTTGAAACAAATTTCATTCAGAAATTGTATTTACAAAAAGAATGCAAAAAAGAAAAAAGAAAAACATTATCCAATAATCTGTTTTATTTTTAATCATTTGCTACATTGTACATTTCAATACATATTTGTCAAAGGGTCCGGAGAAAATGAGTTTTAATTGTGGTAGTGTCTCTTTTAATAGAAAATAATTCAAGTAATCAAATTTTAAACTTCAAATTGTCTGAATTTTGAGTTATGAGATATCTCAGAATTCTGACTTTTTACACGCATTTCTGACTTTTTTTCTCAAAATTGCAAGATATAAACAGAATTATGAGATAAAAACATGCAATTATGAGATAAAAAACATGCAATTCTGAGATGAAAACTCAGAATTGCAAGATGTAACCTCAGAATGACAAGGTATACTCAGACAACCCAATTCCGAGTTTACATCTCACAATTTTGAGGTTATATCTTGCAATTCTCTTTATATCCCACAAGTCCTATAGAGAAAAATTCTGAATTGTGAGAAAGATGAAGACTTTCATAGGGTTGGCACTTTAACACAAATGCAATTTTACAAAGTTGAAGAATGAGTCTAAACTATATTTTAGGTAATAAACAACAGAAAATAACAGATGCTGTCAGTAGAACTTGTTTTGAACTGGGAACATTCTTTAAGCGTGCAATCAGTTATCAGTCTTCATTGTGAGCGCAGACTGCAGTGATCCAAAGGAGAAACAAACAGCTGCTTTCTGTGTCACACTGATTTCTAAAGGCATGGTCACCTTCATCAGAACATTGTGCAGCTTTGCAACTGATATTTGAAGACCATGCCATAAAGCAAAAAATGGGGGTGGTAGCATGACAAAAGCTTCTCTCCCTGTTCCTTTAAAGCGATTTGCCCCAGAAAAGCAATTTCTGTCAGAAGGTTTTTGTTTTGTTTTGTCTGAATTTAATCACATTAGAATTCAAAATCCAAAATCAAAACAGTATTCTGGTGCCAATGTGCATTATATTTATGTAAAAAAAAAAAAAAAAAATCTGACCTGAATCGGAATTCTGAATTTAATTTCTTGCAAATGTGTTTTCTTCTTCCACAGAAAAAAAAAAAAAAAAAAATATATATATATATATATATAAATGTTTAATTCTTTTAATTTTTATGTTCATAACTGACAACTAAGAAAAAATAACAAAATCAGTATCTCAGAAAATTAGAATATTGTGAAAAGGTTCAATATTGAAGACACCTGGTGCCACACTTTAATCAGTTAATTAACTTAAAACACTCGCAAAGGACTTTAAATGGTCTCTCAGTCTAGTTCTGTAGGCTACACAATCATGGGGAAGACTGCTGACTTGACAGTCGTCCAAAAGAAATCCATTGACACCTTGCACAAGGAGGGCAAGATACAAACAGTGTTTGTATCTTGCCCTCGGACAGTGTTTTCTCTACTTCCTGTTGGCCTTCTGTAGCAAATCGTAGCTCCGTGTAGCTGTTATTTTATTTTTTCTCTAGAATCTTTATCTTACTATCACTCTCTGTTTTTTTAAAAGTGGTAAAATATAACTTAATTCACACCATATTTCTGATATTATCGATCAATCTTATCAGATTAACTTCGATCGTTCACTTTTATTTTATTTCCGTGAGTGCAGTACACCTGCAAAGCGTTAGCACTCGTTAGCTTGTCATTAGTGTTTTCATTCGAACCTATCGCTGTATTCTTTTCTCCTCTCGCTCCAGTGTTTCACAAGTTCATTAAACAACCGCAGTAAGAAGTTTCATCAAGCACGGTGAGTAATGGCTTCTCCTATCATTGTTTCTTGCACCTCTTGCCACATGTATAGTTTATCTATCTCTGTCGCTGATGAGGGATTCACATGTGATAAATGCAGGGAAATAGTTAGGCTGACAGAGAAGATTTCAGAATTAGAGACACGCATCCAAACTTTAATTGAGTACAGTAAGAATGTTAGGGCTCTAGATACGGCTTTGGATGCGTCTAGCTCAGGGATTCCTGTACATTGTTTGGTTCCGGAAACAGAGCCCTTGCAGCAGGGCAACTGGGTGACGGTGAGGCAGAGTAGTCGTGGGTCAAAACACCGCGCTTCTGTTCCGATCAAAACATTAAACAGGTTCTCCCCACTCAGTGATGCACCCACTGAGAAACCTGATGAAAGTGCTCTAGTTATTGGTGATTCTATTGTACGGAACGTGAATATAGAGACACCAGCAACCATAGTCAAATGTTTACCGGGAGCCAGAGCGCCTGACATCTTGGCAAATTTAAAAGTGCTGGCTAATGCTAAACGTAAATACAGTAAGATTGTTATTCATGCCGGCGCTAATGATGTTCGACTTCGCCAGTCGGAGATCACTAAAAATAACATTAAAGAGGTGTGTGAACTTGCAAGCACGATGTCAGACACTGTAATATGCTCTGGTCCCCTCCCTGCTTACCGTGGTGATGAGATGCATAGCAGATTGTCATCACTCAATGGCTGGATGTCTAAGTGGTGCCCACAGAATAACATAGGTTTCATAGACAATTGGACGAGCTTTTGGGGCAGACCTGACCTGCTTAAAAGAGATGGTCTTCATCCCTCCTGGGGTGGCGCCACTCTTCTCTCTAGAAATTTGGCAAATAGTCTTAGTGTTTATACTTGACTAACTGGGGCCCAGGTCAGGAAGCAGACAGACTGGCTAAACCGACCGTCTGCTAGCTGCCTCCCGTCACAGAGGTCAGTTAATTCTAAGCACATAGAGACTCTTTCACCTAGATATCACACTATAGAGACTGTGTCTGTTCCCCGAACTAGAAAAAACAAAAAACGTCCAAACCAAGTTAAGATTAACAATTTAATTGAGGTTCAACAAATAAAAAACAGAAGCAATATGGATAAACAAATGATAAAGCTTGGCTTATTGAATATCAGATCCCTTTCTACGAAAACACTTTTTGTAAATAATATGATCACTGATCATAATATAGATGTACTCTGTTTGACTGTTTGACCTGGCTAAAACCTGATGATTACATTATTTTAAATGAGTCCACCCCCCAAGATTACTGTTATAAACATGAGCCGCGTCTAAAAGGCAAAGGTGGAGGTGTTGCTTCAATTTATAACAACGTTTTCAGGATCTCTCAGAGAGCAGGCTTCAAGTATAACTCATTTGAAGTAATTGTGCTTCATATAACATTATCCAGAGAAACAAATGTTAATGATAAATCCCCTGTTATGTTTGTACTGGCTACTGTATACAGGCCACCAGGGCACCATACAGACTTTATTAAAGAGTTTGGTGATTTTATATCCGAGTTAGTTCTGGCTGCAGATAAAGTCTTAATAGTTGGTGATTTTAATATCCATGTTGATAATGAAAAAGATGCATTGGGATCAGCATTTATAGACATTCTGAACTCTATTGGGGTTAGACAACACGTTTCAGGACCTACTCATTGTCGAAATCATACTCTAGATTTAATACTGTCACATGGAATTGATGTTGATGGTGTTGAAATTATTCAGCCAAGTGATGATATCTCAGATCATAATTTAGTTTTGTGCAAACTTCATATAGCCAAAATTGTAAATCCTACTTCTTGTTACAAGTATGGAAGAACCATCACTTCTAACACAAAAGACTGCTTTTTAAGTTATCTTCCTGATGTATCCAAGTTCCTTAGCATATCCAAAACTTCAGAACTTGATGATGTAACAGAAACTATGGACTCTCTCTTTTCTAGCACTTTAAATACAGTTGCTCCTTTACGCTTAAGGAAGGTTAAGGAAAACAGTTTGACACCATGGTATAATGAGCATACTCGCACCCTAAAGAGAGCAGCCCGAAAAATGGAGCGCAGCTGGAGGAAAACAAAACTAGAGGTATTTCGTATTGCTTGGCGGGAAAGTAACATATCCTACAGAAAAGCATTAAAAACTGCTAGATCTGATTACTTTTCTTCTCTTTTAGAAGAAAACAAACATAACCCCAGGTATTTATTCAATACAGTGGCTAAATTAACGAAAAATAAAGCCTCAACAAGTGTTGATATTTCCCAACATCACAGCAGTAATAACTTTATGAACTACTTTACTTCTCAAAATCGATACTATTAGAGATAAAATTGCAACCATTCAGCCGTCAGCTACAGTATCACATCAGACAGTGCACTATAGACCCCCTGAGGAACAGTTCCACTCATTCTTTACTATAGGCGAGGAAGAATTGTATAAACTTGTTAAATCATCTAAACCAACAACATGTATGTTAGACCCTATACCATCTAAGCTCCTAAAAGAGGTGCTTCCAGAAGTCATAGATCCTCTTCTGACTATTATTAATTCCTCATTGTCATTAGGATATGTCCCCAAAACCTTCAAACTGGCTGTTATTAAGCCTCTCATCAAAAAACCACAGCTTGACCCCAAAGAACTAGTTAATTATAGAACAATCTCGAATCTCCCTTTTCTGTCCAAGATACTAGAAAAGGTGGTATCCTCACAGTTATATTCCTTCTTAGAGAAAAATGGTATATGTGAGGATTTCCAGTCAGGATTTAGACCGTATCATAGTACTGACACTGCTCTCCTTAGAGTTACAAATTATCTGCTCTTATCATCTGATCGTGGGTGTATCTCTCTATTAGTTTTATTGGATCTTAGTGCTGCGTTTGACACAATTGACCACAACATTCTTTTGCATAGACTTGAACACTTTGTTGGCATTAATGGAAGTGCATTAGCATGGTTTAAATCGTACTTATATGACCGCCATCAGTTCGTAGCAGTGAATGAAGATGTATCCTATCGATCACAAGTGCAGTATGGAGTACCTCAAGGCTCAGTACTAGGGCCGCTACTCTTCACGCTTTATATGTTACCCTTGGGAGATATCATCAGGAAACATGGTGTTAGCTTTCACTGTTATGCTGATGATACTCAACTCTATATTTCTTCGCAGCCCGGTGAAACACACCAATTTGAAAAACTAATGGATTGCATAGTCGATATAAAAAACTGGATGACGAGTAATTTCTTACTGCTAAATTCTGAAAAAACAGAGGTGTTAAATATAGGACCTAAAAACTCCGCTTGTAATAACCTAGAACACTGTCTAAGACTTGATGGTTGCTCTGTCAATTCTTCGTCATCAGTTAGGAACCTAGGTGTGCTATTTGATCGCAATCTTTCCTTAGAAAGCCACGTTTCTAGCATTTGTAAAACTGCATTTTTCCATCTCAAAAATATATCTAAATTACGGCCTATGCTCTCAATGTCAAATGCAGAAATGTTAATCCATGCTTTTATGACCTCAAGGTTAGATTATTGTAATGCTTTATTGGGTGGTTGTTCTGCACGCTTAGTAAACAAACTACAGCTAGTCCAAAATGCAGCAGCAAGAGTTCTTACTAGAACCAGGAAGTATGACCATATTAGCCCGGTCCTGTCAACACTGCACTGGCTCCCTATCAAGCATCGTATAGATTTTAAAATATTGCTTATTACCTATAAAGCCCTGAATGGTTTAGCACCTCAGTATTTGAATGAGCTCCTTTTACATTATAATCCTCTACGTCCGCTACGTTCTCAAAACTCAGGCAATTTGATAATACCTAGAATATCAAAATCAACTGCGGGCGGCAGATCCTTTTCCTATTTGGCGCCTTAACTCTGGAATAACCTACCTAACATTGTTCGGGAGGCAGACACACTCTTGCAGTTTAAATCTAGATTAAAGACCCATCTCTTTAACCTGGCATACACATAACATACTAATATGCTTTTATTATCCAAATCCGTTAAAGGATTTTTAGGCTACATTAATTAGGTAAACCGGAACCGGAAACACTTCCCATAACACCCTATGTACTTGCTACATCATTAGAAGAATGGCATCTACGCTAATATTTGTCTGTTTCTCTCTTGTTCCGAGGTCACCGTGGCCACCAGATCCAGTCTGTGTCCAGATCAGAGGGTCACTGCAGTCACCCGGATCCAGTACGTATCCAGACCAGATGCTGGATCAGCACCTAGAAAGGACCTCTACATCCCTTAAAGACAGCGGAGACCAGAACAACTAGAGCCCCAGATACAGATCCCCTGTAAAGACCTTGTCTCAAAGGAGCACCAGGACAAGACCACAGGAAACAGATGATTCTTCTGCACAATCTGACTTTGCTGCAGCCTGGAATTGAACTACTGGTTTCGTCTGGTCAGAGGAGAACTGGCCCCCCAACTGAGCCTGGTTTCTCCCAAGGTTTTTTTCTCCATTCTGTCACCGATGGAGTTTCGGTTCCTTGCCGCTGTCGCCTCTGGCTTGCTTAGTTGGGGACACTTCATCTACAGCGATATCGTTGACTTGATTGCAAATAAATGCACAGACACTATTTAATTGAACAGAGATGACATAACTGAATTCAATGATGAACTGCCTTTAACTATCATTTTTTCATTATTGACACTGTTTTCCTAATGAATGTTGTTCAGTTGCTTTGACGCAATGTATTTTGTTTAAAGCGCTATATAAATAAAGGTGACTTTGACTTTTGACTTTGACAAAAGGTCATTGCAAAAGAGGCTGGCTGTTCACAGAGCTCTGTGTCCAAGCACATTAATAGAGAGGCGAAGGGAAGGAAAAGATGTGGTACAAAGAAGTGTACAAGCAATAGGGATAACCGCACCCTGGAGAGGATTGTGAAACAAAACCCATTCAAAAATGTAGGGGAGATTCACAAAGAGTGGACTGCAGCTGGAGTCAGTGCTTCAAGAACCACTACGCACAGACGTATGCAAGACATGGGTTTCAGCTGTTGCATTCCTTTTGTCAAACCACTCTTGAACAACAGACAGCATCAGAAGCGTCTCGCTTCAAAATAGACTGGACTGCTGCTGAGTGGTCCCAAGTTATGTTCTCTGATGAAAGTAAATTTTGTGTTTCCTTTGGATATCAGGGTCCCAGAGTCTGGAGGAAGACAGGAGAGGCACAAAATCCACGTTGCTTGAGGTCCAGTGTAAAGTTTCCACAGCCAGTGATGGTTTGGGGTGCCATGTCATCTGCTGGTGTTGGTCCACTGTGTTTTCTGAGGTCCAAGGCCAATGCAGCCATATAAAAGGTAGTTTTAGAGCACTTCATGCTTCCTGCTGCTGACCAACTTTATGGAGATGCAGATTTCATTTTCCAACAGGACTTGGCACCTGCACACAGTGCCAAAGCTACCAGTACCTGGTTTAAGGACCATGGTATCCCTGTTCTTAACTGGCCAGCAAACTCACCTGACCTTAACCCCATAGAAAATCTATGGTGTATTGTGAAGAGGAAGATGTGATATGCCAGACCCAACAATGAAGAAGAGCCACTGTCAGAGCAACCTGGGCTCTCATAACACCGGAGCAGTGCCACAGACTGATCGACTCCATGCCACGCAGCATTGTTGCAGTAATTCAGGCAAAAGGAGACCCAACTAAGTATTGAGTGCTGTACATGCTCATACTTTTCATTTTTATACTTTTTAGTTGGCCAAGATTTCTAAAAATCCTTTCTTTGTATTTGTTATATTCTAATTTTCTAAGATACTGAATTTGGGATTTTCCTCAGTTGTCAGTTATAATGATCAAAATTAAAAGAAATAAACATTTGAAATATATCAGTCTGTGTGTAATGAATGAATATAATATACAAGTTTTTGAATGGAATTAGTGAAATAAATCAACTTTCGATGATATTCTAATTATATGACCAGCACCTGTACAGTATATTACCTTGCAAATAAACACAATATCTTGCATTTATAACTATATCTCACAATTCTGAGTTTATATCTCACAAATATGAGAGAAAAAGTCTGAATTGTGGCGGGAGTGGGGGGGAGTCTGATTTCTTAGATTAAAAGTCACAGTTACTTTTTTTATTCTATGGTGGAAGTGGATAGTGGATATCCTCAGGGTTAGCATTACTGCACAAATTCAATTCTATGAACGTGATGATTGAGAATTTTTAGTTGTAAATGCCAGAAAATCACAGCAGAACTTGGATTGAACTGGCAAACTTCTTTGTTTGAACATTTTTAACATTTAACTGTATCAATAGTAATATTAAGAGTGCTTTCTTTCCTTTCATGCCACTTGTTCTAATTATTTGATCAATTCTGCAATAACATTCAAACATTTTTAAGAGTGCAAATATTTTTTGGTGCCACTGTGCATAATAATGTCAGGAAATGTAATAATCTTAATAAGACATTGCAAATTTCACATCACAAATGAAAATAACATGCATCCAAATCACAAGATGAATGTAACTCTGGCCTACTTCACATGCTTGAGTGTGTGTGTGTTTAGCTTTGCCATGAGATCATCGCTGTAAGGGAAGCATACCACATATCTCTCATAATAATGGATCTGGCTATCCTTTCATATCTTCTCTCAGTTTTTACGCATTACCAAAGTGTATTGAAAGTGCTTTTTCAATGAAGAAGTAAAGGCAAGCATTCCTTCTTCTGCACACCTTTGAACTGAACACAATAGGATCGTCTACTGCAAAGATCTCACACTTTTGTTTGTCCATCCAGGAAGAGAAAGGCCTACAGTATCGCTTACACTCCAGAGATGATGGTTACGATTACAGACAAAGCCACAAATGTTGAGGACAAGAGGCTGTGATTCGATGCCTGCTTGCCTTACACATCGCCTCTTGTTCTCAGTCAATCCAGGATTTTGCCTTCAGGTTAATTCCTTTATGCACTAACATAACATAGTCTCAAAACACCATGGGACACGGATGACAGACTGTAAACAAATACCTGCTGTCACCTCCGGCACCAAATCTTAAAGCCATTATGGAGCGGTATGTAAAGGGACAAAAAAATATTTTCTCCTGGTTATTGGAATACTGGGGGTTTCCCAGCCGTAATCAATCCGTATGGAAATGAAGCTTAGGATAACATACTGTGCCCTGTGACATGATTAGTGTTGTCAATTTAACATTCATCCAGTGTGATTTATTTAAAATAAATAAATAATGCTGGAAAAATTAGGCACAAAGCTTTTGGATCTGTAGATTCCCTAAAAAAGCATTTTATTTTTCTTTCAGTTCAAGCTTCATATTTTTGCTGGCAGATATTGTAAATACTGTACATCACCTGCGCTGTAAAAAATAAAATAAAAAATCAAAGTTAAAGATGATTGAATTTGAAAGAATCAGTTTTGAAAGAAAATGTTTCAGTCTTTCTACTTTAAACTTCACATTTAATTTAATGTTACCTTGTGTTTCTTTGTGACTGTAAAATTGAGCACTTTCTGAGTAAAAATTGTTTTTCTTTTCAGTGTTTATTTTATATATTTTTTTATTTTATTAATTTTTTACATGCAACATACAAAAAATATTCAATTATATTACGATATTTAACCATATGTTTAATGCATTATTATTTACCTCAGCTTCTAAAAAAAAGTTACTTGTGATTTATTTTGCACAGATTCTTGAATTTAAAAACTAAACTCAAATGACTTGAAAATAAGTTTTCAATTATTTTAACTAAAGATGCTTATATACTCTAATATTATATATATATATATATAGGGTACAATATACTGTATTTATAATTACTAATTTTTTTTAGGTGTTTTACCAGTAATTTGAATTTTTCCACTTCATTTTAGAATTGAAGTATCCATAAAATAACTGGATCATTTTCTGTTATTTTATACAGATTAATTTTTTTACATTGAAGTAAATAATAATAAAAAAATCATTCATTAATTGTAAAATAAATTTTGCATTAAACAGCACACACACACACACACAATATATATATATATATTTTGAGTGATACCAAGTGGTTTAATCCAAATACAAGAATCTGACATGACAGAACAATTGCAAATACATATTTAACATAAGTGCAAAGAATGTACTTCTGACTTTTGAACAGAAAACACTGATTCTTCCAACCAGCAGAAACCATGCTGTTAATTCAAACAGAACACAAATCCAGATGGGATATGACAACAAACATTAACTTAATTCTCAAACAAATAACTAAGAAGTTGTTTAATTTAAATGAATCTGTTGGGCTAAAATGCATTTCACAAAAATCTTCTGTGGCTGGTACTGCGACTTTCTCTTCTTTTACCTCTCCATAAAACACAAATGAAACAATAAAAAAGATAAAACATAAAAAAAATAAAAAAAATAAAAAGACAAGACAATGAGCAGCAGAGAAAAGCTGCCGGTGTTGCTGTATGCAGTCACCCAACATCCCTTACATTCTCAAAGACTCACAAAACAAATTATAAAAATAAAATCATTTTTCTAAAACTTCAAGGAAATCGGGACCAGCATGACATTTAACGGTTACATTAAACACAAAAGAAAAAAAGTTCAGGATTGTTTGTATTGCACAAGAACGTTTCTTTGCCCAATATACAATGCAGCATTACAGAAATGATTGTTACCCAGCATTTGATTTCTGTTAGCCATCACTGATGGTTTTTGATTAAGGCAGATAGTGTCAGAATCACAAATAATAATAATAATAATAATAAGAATAATAATAAGAAAAGAAAAATAAGTGCTGTTTTTCGACTGCTTTATAGAGCCCTCTCAGTACATGTTTAAAGTCCTGATTGTTGCTGTCAGAATTAGCAGTTATTGTGGTTCATGTAATATAAAGGCACCGAGAAAACTAAACGAGTCTAGTTCATAGCATAGTGTTTGACTAGAGCAAAGGCAGGCCAATCTCTTTGGCCCCTAGCACTCCTGGTACTACACTTACACATTAAGGCACATATTAATAATCATAACATACAGTGGTGTACAACCTCTAGCCTATCATACTGAAGAAATCAGAACGCTGGTGTGATTGAGGCTCCGCGGTCTCGGAGCGTTCAGTGTGAGCGCATGCACATGTCTCCGGCTCCACTCAGCCTGGTGTTGGGGGCGAGGAGGCGGAGCTTGTGTCCGTTGCCCTCCGGAGGAGGAGGATGCTGAGTGTAGCTGTGCACTGTGTACATCAGGCTCTTCGCTGGCCGTTATAAAGCAGTCTCGTAGATAACCAAGCTGCCATCTCCTGTGGTGGCGAAGCCGTTGAGCTGGTGGACCGGACTACGGTTCATGTACGCCTGCCAACCAAAAGAAAGAGAGAAGAACATGGTTAGTGTGATGTACACTAATGGTCAAAAGATTGGACTGATTCAGCTTTTTAAAATCTCATATGCTCACACTAAGGCTGCATTTATTTGATAAGAAATACAATTAAATCTGTAATATTATTAAATAATATTACAATTAAAAAGGTTTTCTATTTAAATATATTTGAAAAGGTAATTTATTCCTGTGATCAAAGCTGAATTTTCAGCATCATTAGTCTTCAGTCTCACATGATCCTTCAGAAATCAATCTAATATGATGATCTGCTGCTCAGTTATTAATAATGGTTAACAGTTTTTGCTGCTTAATATTTTTCTGTAAATTATGATGCATTTTTTTTCAGGATTCTTTGATTAATAGACAGTTCAACACATCAGCACTTCTTTGGAAATATATATATATATAATAAAATAAAATTAATAAAATAAATAAATATACACACACATATTTGCAACATTACAAAAAATAAATTTAAATCACTTTTGATGAATTGAATGCATATAAAAGTATTCATTTCTTTTACTTTATTTTTTAATCTGATTGAATGGTACTGTGTCACAGTTTCCACAATAAAATTATCTATAAAAAATATTTTTCTAACACCAGACTATAATAAGAAATGTTTCTTGTTCATCAAATCATAATATAAGAATGCTTTCTGAAAGATATGTAATAAGTAATGATGTTGAAAACTCAGCTTTGCTACACATGAATAAATTACATCTTAAAATCTATTAAAATAGAAAACAGTTATTTTAAATGTTAATAATATTTCATAATATTACTGTACTTACCGTATTTTTGATCAAACAATTGCAATCTCGGTAACCATAAAAGACATTCAAAAACAAACTATAATAATATTACTGTATTTTAAACAAATAAACGCAGCATTGGTAAGCATAAGAGACTTCTTTCCAAGACATTAAAAATCATAATCATTGATCCAAACTTTTTGACCAGTAGTGTATGTGACCCTTTAATGAGACCTGGAAATGGATGAAAGGCGTCACTCTGTTCCCAAACCTTCTCCGACAATGCTTTTCTAAACACAGCAGGCTGAATGGAAGTAAAAATCCCCTCTTATTTAATATCATTATTATGTAGTAATCAAAACCTCTCATTGTATTTAAAAGCACTCATGGCTAACAATGAGCGCAAAGACAAAAAAGAAGAAAAAGCACCTGGTGTTCGCCCCACCCCCCCCGCAGATACACAGAGAAAAGTCCCAACAACACAAAGCATGGCCGACAAACAGTTGGCCACACTATCAGATATACTCTCAATTGAGCCGGCATTCAGAGCGCACAATGGCGGAGAGGTCTGATATCAGGTGGATGTGTGCTTGAAGCCCTGGCGGTCAGCTCCAGAGGGGCCGGCGAGGAGAATGAGCTCACCGGCTGAAGGAGGCTGAGAGGAACCCGATCCGAAGGGAGAACAACATGCCACCGAGGAGGGGGAATCTAATACTGACTGACAGCACAAAGGCTTGGGCTCTTATTGTGGCTTTCTGGCACAGGTACATGTGGCAGATATTTGGCGATCGGACAGGGAGACTTCACAGTGATATGCGGTGCTCTGCTCACCTGTTTGGCGGTCTGCAGCAGAGAGGCCGCCTCTGCCTTTCCCGTCTGCTGCACCATCTTGTAGAAGATCCCGTTCTGGTTCTGTAGGAGAACGTGAGGGGCGTCGTACTCATGGATTCGACCTGCATCCAGAACCTGAGAGAGCACCAAACATCTGTTTTTGATATCTTTTCCAGAACTGGTTACATGAAATAAACATTAGAACCAAACAATGTGATATTTGGACCTGGTATCTGCAGCAAATTCATAAATGAATGACTCGTACAGTATGAACTGATTCTTTTTAATGAATCAATCAAAAAGACTCAGTCAGTCAAACTCAACACTTACAGCTTTGACTTTGACTTACTTTCACTTACTTACTTGTAATAGTCATTTCTTTCATCAAGTTCAACCCAAAATGAAGAAACTGCTGCTGTAATATATGCATTTAAGGTTTTTGAGACCTAAATTTTTTTTAGTTTATGGAAGCCCGTTTCCGCCATTGAATAAAAATTAAAAAAGGTAATTGCAACTTTTTCTCTCACAATTCTTTTTTTCTCAGAATTGCATGATATAAACTTACAATTGCGAGTTAAAGTCATAATTGAGAAATATAAAAATGCAAAAATAAAGTCAGTTCTGAGAAATAAAGTCAGAATTGCGTGATATAAAGAACTGAATAAAGAATTATAAAGAATTTTTTTTAAAGAATTAATCAGAATTTCAAGAAAAAAAATGTCAGAATTGTGAGTTTATATCACGGAATTCAGAGAAAAAAAGTCAGAATTGTGAGATAGAAAGTTGCAATAACCTTTTTTTTTTTAATTCAGTGGCGGAAACGGGCTTCCATAGCAGTTACTGATTTGCTGTTCATATAATATGCAGCATAGGTTAAAAAGTACCTTAAAAGTACTTTGCGCTATGTAATGCTAAATTAATTATGCCGTTTTGTCTTTTTTGAGCTTGAATGCTCCTGGTATATAGTTCCTAATATACAGTTTTGTTGTATGGTAAAAAACAGGATGAAAACGTAAAACTTCAAATTTCGAATTTCTCTGAAGAAACATGCAGGTTTGGAATGATATGATTGAGAAGTGATGTAAGTTAAGAACAAATTATTATTATTCTTTTTTTTTCACTATTCCTTAAACTCTAAAAAAGCATTAAAAATCTGCATGTGATTTCATAACTTACAATTTTTCAATTAAAACCATATTGTATCTGATCTTATAATTTCTTATAACCATATTTAACCAAGTTACATTTTTAATTTAAAAACTGATGCTTGGGTTAAAATGGATCTGAAAGATTTTTTAAAAATGTTTATGAAATTATGTAAATGGCGTGTTGGCTATTTTGAAGATTGGCTGCTGTACTAAAACTTTACACATTCCCATAATGCATTATGATAAAGAGCGCTCCATCTCTGCACTCACCAGGATGCGGTCGCTGTCTATGATGGTGTTGAGTCTGTGTGCGATGGTGAGGACGGTGCACTCCTTGAACTTGTCACGGATGGTTTTCTGGATCAGCTCATCAGTCCTGTAGAACACAAACAGTTCTGAATAGCTCAGAGTGGCTACATTGGTTTGTATAAACAATTTCAGAGCCAGGTCAAAGACTCACCGAGGGTCCACGTTTGCGGTGGCCTCATCAATGATGAGAATCCGGTTCTTTCTCAGAATGGCCCGAGCTAGACAGACGAGCTGCCGCTGACCCACACTGAAGTTTGATCCAGACTCGGCCAGTTCGGTCTCCAGTTTAGCAGGCAACTCCTCCACAGCAGCCTTCAGCTGGACCTTTGAGCAAACAAATCTCAGATTCACTCCAAGACCACTGAATAATGTAGTACATCTATAATCATCACATAAATCTACTGGGGAAAAGTTCACATCAGAAAATGTTTACCCAAGATTGATATGGTTCATCACATGTGGATAGTGTTAAATAAATATTATTGATCAGATTACACTAACCTAAGATGTTTGATGAGATTGAAATGTGGAGAAGCAAATTACATGAGCAACACAGTGCACATGTTTTTTGTGCTTTAAAACAAGTAGAAAGACTTGTAAAATGCACATTTTGGGGTTTTTGCCTACAACAATACATCATTCCTGCAGGCCTCTGTTACACTGAGTGTGTGTTCACCTCTTTCAGAGCGTTCCATAAGTCATGGTCTGAGTGCTGGCTGAAGGGGTCCAGGTTCTTCCTCATGGTTCCTGTGAACAGCATGGGATCCTGCGGGATGATGGACATCTTCTGGCGGAGGTCGTGCAGGCCGATCTCTGAGGTCAACACTCCATCCACTAAGATTTTACCCTCTGGCTCCGTCAGACGAAACAGCGCTGAAATCAGGGAGCTTTTCCCTGCACCGGTGCGTCCAACGATCCCAACCTGATCAATGCAGAGCAGAAAACATCAGTGCACACGTCCTGACAGACTCTGACACGAGGCTCTGGAGCTGCGGCGCCGGACTCACCTTCTCTCTGGGTCTGAACATGGCCGAGATGTTCTTGAGGACAACAGGTCCATCAGAGCTATAGGAGAAGTTGACCCTGTCGAAGGTTACCAGGCCCCGACTGGGCCAGTCGGGAGGGGGGCGTATCTGGGTTTCCCAAGGTGCTTCGCTTTCTAGCTCGGTGTATTCGACAACTCTCTCTACTGACGTCATCTAGGAGGACACATTATTCAGAAAGCAAATCAGTTTGTGAGGGGTTTATCTTTTAAATATGAATCAATTTAGCTCTGGCAGCAGTTTTCAACAGTGATAATAAACAGAAATGTTTCTTAAGCATCAAATAAGCATATTAGAATGATTTATAAAGGATCATGTGACTGCTGGAAATTCAGCTTTGCATCACAGGAATATATTTCAATTTAAAATATATTTAAAACAGAAAACAGTTATTTTAAATCTACAGTTTTACTATATGTTTTCATGAAATAAATGCAGCCTTGATTAGCCAAAGAGACTTAACATTTCAGTAATTTCAGTAAATTCAGATATTAGGTTCTTACCATGTTCTCCACCTCTGCACTCTGTCTAACGCCCCACTGGAACATTCCCATTAGGGTGACTGCATAAGACAAAGCCAATCCCACATCTCCTGCCTTCATACCTGTGAGAAGCAGACACAATCCATTCACATACTGGTCTCAAAAATGCTGAAAAGAAACAGTTGATCTAAACACCCTCTAAGGATTTTCCCACTGACAGTGAAAAATCTAAATGAATAAATCACTGTTTCAAATCAAATTTGGCAAACTGACAATTAAAGACCATTGATTACTGAGACCTGAAACATTTTCTATTTCAAAGGAAACAGATGTTCACCAGACCATCCCCGTCATTCCATTTTCTCTTTATAAATTTGATCAAAATGATGACATTGTCACTTCATTCTTCATGTTGAATACATTATACTGTATCACACTTAAGAAAAACAAAACATTGTTTAACACCATTCAAAAGTTTGGATCAAAAATATCTTATGGTTGAATTTATTTAATAAAACATACAGTAAAAACAGCAGAAATGTGAAATACTATCACAATGTACAATAATGCTTTCCTATTTTGATATATTTTACAAATGTAATTTATTCCTGTGATGTTAAAGCTGAATTTTCAGAAACAATTCTTATTATTATCAATGTTGAAAACAGTTGTGCTGCTTAGTAGTTTTGTAGAAACTGCGTCTATTCAGGATTCTCTGATGAATAGGAAGTTTAAAAACAGTTTTTTATTGGAAACATTTCAAATGTCTGTAGTGTCACTTCTGAACATAGTTTTGATTTAGGCCTAATACATCTTTGCTGAATAAAATTTTTACTTTATTTTTAAAAAATGACATACCTCAATCTTTTGAATGGTGTATATGTAATTTTTATATTGTATTTTTAAATGACAGTTTTGTCAGATTTCTCCTCCAAGTGCAGGATTCAGTGCACTATCAGTGTAAAAACCCCTTCAACAATGTTGCGGTTAGTAGTGTGCATGCTTTGGATATCTCACTGTCTTTAAGAAGAAGGCATCCAAAGGCTGTGATGGTGACAAACACCGAACACATTCCGTCCAAGCGCACTGCAAACCAGCGTGAAGTGACCAAGAACAGGAACCAGGCCTCTGCAGGAGCACACCAAACGTTTGAAACGACACATTAATAAAGTCAACAGCTAATCTGAGTCCTACAAGAGACCCACTCCTTCACTGACCGGAGTGTAGGTCCTGATGGGCATCAAACGTTTGCTGAAACCTTTCCTCAGCTTTAAAGGCACGGATGGTCCAGAGGCCTTGCAGTGAGGATGACAGATGGGAGAATACAGGACTTCGAGCTGTAGAAACATGAATACAGAGTCATCAACACCAGACTAAACTTACAGGAATGCTCTGAAGAAGCATTACTGAAGCAATAGTATTCTCAAACTTAACAGGAGACACTTACTAGTGGATTCAATGCGCTTGACGTCTCGTGATGTCCGCAGGAAGTAGCGGCGTAGAAACAGGAAGGCGATCAACAGAGGAATCACAGGAATCAGAATCCACGGGATGACAGAAGATGCCACAGCAATGACTCCAATGATTTGCAGAAACACCTGTTAGTGGATGAAAGCATTGAAAGAGACAGAGATATACACAATTAATTAACCAGTTAATTTAAAGTAAAAATATATACATTTATTTAAATAAACAAACAGTAAAATAAATTGTGTTTTAGATGAGTTAGCTGTAGAAACACTGCATCACAATGGTTGACTTCTGGGTCATTAAAGCACTCTGTGGTTTTGGTTGCACACTTTTAACCACAAACACTTATCAAAGAACACCTAAGAAAAACAGCCAGGTTGCCATGTCATAATCCTACAATTTATAAATATTCTTCAATCCTTCTGGGAATCACCCATTTACAGGTTCGGAAGCCGTTATCACAATGTGACGTGATTTGGGTTAAAGTGATTTTACTTCTACAAAAAAAAAAAAAAAAAAGTTTCCTACATCTCAATTTTCATTAAACACAAACATTAAGTTTATTGGCACTAGTGTGAGAAATCGAAGCACACATGATATTAACATAATTAATACATAATTATATGACATAATTAATGATATCCTCCATGATTACTTAAACGATATATAACCACACGCACCAATACTGTATAAATAGTACAAGCAGAACAGTAGTAAGCTATTTTTTAGGAAGTATTCAACAATAAATGCTGACTTTGCTGTCACACTAAAGGGAACCAACAGTGAGAGAGGACTGTGGGAAAGACTAAGTGACTGCAGTGTTTTCTCATCCTAAGAGAGAACAAGGAGGATTCTGCTGCCCCATACAATGAAAAGCTCCTGAAATGAAAGACTATTGTACTTCCACTCAGTCTGTCAAGTTTCAGACAATAGCGCTCTGAGAATATAAAGTGACGCCTGTCACCCACGTACTGACCACATTGTCATTTGCCAGGGAAAAAGCCACAATATGTTGTTGGTCTACAACACTTGGTCTACCAGAGTGAATAATGCATATGGCCACAAGTGATGGGTGTTCTGATCCAGCCACGTCAGCATGTGCTTATTATGTGGTGTTTAAACGACACTGCACTGGAAAAAGTACCTGGATAAAATCCACAAATGTCCACGGAAGTAAAGAATCAAGTTGGCCGATGTCTTTGGAGAACCGGTTGAGGATTCTTCCTGAAATGACAAGAGAAAAGCCATTCAGAGAACAAAACTGCTTCCGGAACACTGCCAAAAATACCAAACATTTGAACTAGATTTAACTAGACGGGGCAGTGTGAAGAAAATGATGAAAAACCAATTCACTGTTAATTTAGATTTAAAAAGCCTTTGTAAAATCAAGGTCATGTGGTGCGACCGACGTGCAATAAATTAATAAATAAAAATAAAATAACCATTAAATGAGACAATTTAAATATACAGTCAACAAGTCTGAAAAATTAACTGAACTTCTTGATTATGATATTTAAAAAAAGTATAAAATGATATTTAATGAACTAATATTTCAAGCTATCTGTAAAAAATAACATTGACAAATAAATAAAATTATTTAAAATTAATGATTAAACTACTTTTTTTCCCAAAAGTTATATAACCATCAAGTATAGCATTAAATAAATAGAAAAAAATCTGAAAAGTGTATAAAAAAATCAAAAAAAAAAAAAAAATCATAACCATATGAAACCAACATGAATAGAAAGAGTGCATTTTTCCATCTAAAAATTAAAATTAAGCCATAAATTACTCACCCTCAAGTCATCCTAGGTGTATATGACTTTCTTCTTTCAGACAAATTCAGTTGGAGTTATTTTAAAAATTGTCTTTGATCTTTCAAGAGGGTGAACAAAGGCCTCCTGTGCATGCAAAAAGCTGACCTCATACATCATTCCCCCGGAACTGCATAATTTACAACTGTGAGCCCAAGCTAGATTAAAGTGATTATTACATTTTGAATATGGATAGTTTTCTTACAAAAATGCATTGATTCGCTACATAAGGCACCCCTCGGAGCCGTGTGAGACACTTTTTTTAATGGATGAGCTTTTTATTAAACTTCTCTTGGACCGATGCAGTGCAACACCCACTGAGTTTCATCAAACGGCTTGAAAGATCAAAAGACAATTTTTTTAATAACTCCAACTGAATTTGTCTGAAAGAAGAAAGTCATATACACCTATGATGACTTCAGGTTAAGTAATTTATGGCTTAATTTTAATTTTTGGATGAACTAACCCTTTAACAAGATACCAAATTTGTTGTAGTATCTCTCCTTTTCTTGATCTTGGACAATCTTATTCAGGTATAGTGGCAAAATCATCACTAATTAAAAAACAGGCTGAAATGATGACAGTGACATGCTGTGCTAACTTTTCTGTTTTATCAATAACAATCCCATATTGCCATTTACTTCTTATATAACTGGTTATGATAACTCTGTCTATAAAGTCCTTTAACCTATGATAGTGATTGGGAGGATAATAAATGGCAGATTAAACACAAAGAATGCAAATAAAGGAGAACTCAGTCAACCATGATGGATATCTGCTTGTCATTTGTCAGAAATGTTTACCGCTAATGATGCTTAAATTACAAGTACCAAAGAAGTGGCAGACATTATAAACCCCCACAAGTGTTGACCATTCTTCATCACCAGAGAGCATAGATTACCAGTGAAACAGGCCAGAGCGCCGAGACCCAGGATACGGTAGTTGTGTCCTCTAATCCACATCACAAGCTTATTCCAGCCATTAAAGTTTCCCCAAAGTATGTGATTTCTGTGAGTGCCTCCCACTGTAATTGTGCCTTGTGTGTGCGCTGCTGATAACAGTATCATGAATAAGGGCTCCAACTGACTCTTCAGCGGCCATAAATCTATCTATTAGACTTTTGAGACTTATAAATGCTCTTTTGCTCATGTTATCAATAGTAACACCCCGATAAGCAGCCCTCAATGACACAGAACCTAGCTCTGTTGTTTGCTCTTTAGAAGGTGAGAAAGAACTGCATTATACTGGCCAGATCAGCGTGACTTTGTCCTGCACGTTCAAATAATGACCACCCATTATTAGGAATATAATATAATATATGATTTTTCTATAATTTTTCCCCAAGAAAGCAACTAGACAGTTTGAAATAACCTTTTCATTAATTATATGTAATACAACTCTGGATAATTAATATATTATTAAGAGTAGGGATGAGCAAAACCATGTTCTAAGCATACTGAATGAAAGTATACTGACAAGATGCACATTAAATATCGCATGAGATTTATCGTGCAGCCCTACAATTGGTATGCTTGATCAGATTACTTAATATCAATTAATAAATCATCCATTAATACTGAACCTCTATGTATTCTATCAAAGTTCCATGGCCCTACCATCACTCTACAACAGTACTTCTTGAAAAAGCCCTGTGTTGACAGACAAACTTTAAAGAGTTCATGTATGAGGGTTTTTGTTTGTTGACAAGTACAGCAAGAACTTTCCTCTCCTCTGGGAGTAATTGATCATCAACAGAGGTTTTCCAAGAACAGCAGCACAGGACCGATATGTTGCCCAAAGTATGTTTCACAGGATGTGGTGCCCTCTGTTGGTCAATTGGATAGACACAGGATTATAAGAAAGTCATCTGTGTTTTTGCACTCACCAATGGGGTTGATGTCAAAGAAGTGGACTGGGGTTCTCAGGATGCTGTTGAACATGCGGTTGTGTAGCGTCTCCGCTGAACTCACGAGAATGTTAAACATAATCAGACCACGCATGAAGCCAAAGAGGATGGTGGCTCCTGTTAAACCTGATGAACACAAGATACACAAATCTCCATTACCAATGGGAGACACATGCAACATGTCTACATTTGTATTTTACTACTTCTGATGAATTTGATCATGAGCATACCTGCATAGATGCCAAGATAGAAATCCAGGTTGAGCTCTTGAGTTGTGTTAGTGCCGAAAGTGCCATTTGTGCCGATGGTGGAACTGATGTTAGAGGTAGAAAAGTCCAGCTTCTCCTGCTCTGTGGCCCTGTCAGTCATGACATAATGACATTACGGTAGCTGCTAAACACCAGAACATCATGTCCATCTAATGTATTAAAGGGTGAGTTCACCCGAAAATGTAAATGAACCCATGTTTTACTAACCCTTAAAGCATCCTAGGTGTATATGTGTTTCTACTTTCAGATAAATCCAATAGGAGGTGTATTAAAAATCGTCCTGCCTCTTCCAAATGTTAGAATGGGAGTAGGTGGGGGTTTTTGTTCAACAGTCCAAAAGTAGTTAAATAAAGCTCATCCATCCATATTAAAATGTGCATCACACGGCCCCCGGCTAACGTTTGAAAGAGCCAGGATAATTTTTAATACACCCCCGATTGGATTCATCTGAAAGAAGAAAGTCATATACACCTAGGATGCTTTGAAGGTGAGTTAAACATGGACAACTTTCTTTTTTGGGTGAACTAACTATTTAAGCACATTTAAAGGCATGGATAATTTTAACTGAAACAACGTGCAAATAAAAACATTTAATTTAATGAGTAAATTATATTTCACTCTGGGTTTTATAATAACATAATATAATATAATAATAACATATATTAAGGTTTATGTTAAGGCTGCATTTATCTAAATCACAAATACAGTAAAAATCCTATTTAAAATGGTTATTTTCTACATCAATATATTTCAACATGTAATTTATTCCTGTGATCAAATCTGGATTTTTAGTATCATTACTCCAGTCTTCGGTGTCACATGATTCTTCAGAAATCATTCTGATATGCTGCTCAAGAAACATTTCTTATCATCATCAATGTTGAAAACAATTGTGCTGTTTAATATTTTTGTGGAAGCTGTGATATTTTTCTCTGGATTATTTGATCTTTTGAATAGAAAGTCCAAAATATCAAGATTTTTCTTTTTTTTTTCTTTACATAAAAAAAAATTCTGCACTGTCATTTTTTAGCAATTTAATGCATTGTATTAATTTATTAAAAAGAATAAATAAAATAAAGACATTATATATATATATATATATATATATATATATATATATATATTTATCTTACAGAACCCAAACTGCATTATGTATATTTTATGTATAAATTGTATGTATAAAAATAAAAGCATAGCTGCACAGATATTAATATTGTAGATCACTCACCAGTATGAAAGCCACCAGTCATGAAGAATATAAAAAGTCTATAGAGTAGAAAAAGACATTGGCATGAAACTCTTAACTGTGAGTGAGAGCTCTTTCAGTGTATAACCGCAGTAACAGTGCTGTCTCTCATACCTGTGCCAGCAAGTTGAGGAGCACAAGCAAAATCAGCATTAGGGCGTTAGCTCCAGCTCGAAAATATTTCCAGTACACGTGAAAGCCGATGGTCCCCTCAGTGCGCGTCTCCTCGGCCATGGTATGCACATGCTCCACCTACCCATGAGGAAAAACAGGGTTAAGGCTAGATTGTACACCGATACGGCTACTTAACATGCACACATAAATATAGCCTACATTTTGTCACACTGTACAACAATAATTACTGTTTTTGCATTATTGTAAGGGGTAGGAGTAGACATTAATAAAACACAATCTAATAGGTGGAAAACTTAATTTATTCTTAGCTTCAGTTTTAGCTATAATTTGTAGCCACAACCAAAAAACAATGATATTTTCACTTGGTGGAAATGTCTATCTTTATGATCAGACAGTGAGTAACATCCCACCCATCCACTAGATGGAGCAACTGACCCATCTGAGCTGCAAATATGAATGTTAAAGGAAAAGTTCACCCAAAAATAAATGAAAAGTCACACCTACCGGCAGCTGATCGGATTCATCTTTAACAGACAGAACAGATGAAGTGTGCGAACGGACAGAGTTCTGGGAGAGTGTGCGGCTGCGGGGGGAGCGAGGAGCCTCTCCCTTTTCACCCTCTTCTTCCTCGTCCTTCTTCAGCAGAGAGGTGAAATCCACTCCTGATCGCTGCAGCTCGGAGTATGTGCCACGTGCCACCATGTGACCCTGAGAGAGCAACAAGTTCATTTTGGCTCATTTATTCATAGGTGGAATGCAGATTGACTGGTGTGTGCCGTTATAGCTCACCTCCTTCAAAACCAGGATCTGATTTGCGGCCTTCAGGTACTGCAGCTGGTGAGTAACCAAGATCCTAGGCTTGTCCTTCAGGATACCACAAATACACCTGCAAAAACAATCAGAGCTCTTAACACTTACTGCAAAGAAACACTCTTAGTTCAAAAATCTGGGGTTGGGAAGTTTTTTTCATGTTTTTGAAAGAGGTCTCTTTTAAATTCAGTCGCCAAGGCCCCACCTATTTGATCATAAATATGGGAAAAACAGTAATAATGTGAAATATTATACAAACTATAAACGTTTTCTATTTTTTTATATTTTAAATGTAATTTATTCCTGTGATGCAAAGCTGAATTTTCAGCATTACTCCAGTTTTCAGTGTCACATGATTTTTCAGAAATCTTTCTAATATGCTGATTTGATGCTCAAGAAACATTTCAGTTGAAAACAGGTGTGCATTTATTTATTTATTTTGATGATTTATGGTTGCTTTTGATCAATTTAATGCCTCATTGTGTTCATGGTTTACTTTGCTCGTTTTGGAGCTTGACTGTCTCTGAAAACTAATAGCTTTCAATGTACCTAAAAAGAACCTTATGAATAGCAACAGTAAAACACAACAGGATCGATGAAGAGAATGGACTTACTGTTCAAACAGGTGTCTACCCACTTCTGCATCCACTGCACTCAATGGATCATCCAACAGGTAAATATCAGCATCCTGATACACAGCCCTATAAAACAAACAGTTATGTAGCAAAATCCAATAAAACAGCTCTTAAATATTCTTTCCTATTAGCAAGTATGTGCTAGTTTGCATATTAAGAAATTATTTCCATTACACATGTTATACACATTACAAAATATAATCATATACATGAAATATAACATCAGTATGTCCATGATGCTGTCCTCTAAATTCACATATGCACAAATTTTTTGTTTTTAATGGAGTCTCTTATGCTCATCAAGGCTGTATTTATTTGATCATAAATAAAGAAAAGAAATGTAATATTGTGAAATATTATTGCAATTTCTAATATTGGTTTCCCATTTTAATATACTTTAATATATATTTTATTTCTGTGACGCAGTGCTGCATTTTCTTCAGCCATTACATTACACTAGTCTTCAGTGTCACATGATCCTTAAGAAATCATTCTAATATACTGATTTATTCTCCGTGTTTTTTTTTGGGAACCTGTGATTCTTTGATGAATAAAAAGTTTAAAAAACGAACAGCATTTATTCAATGCTGAAAATTCAGCTTTGCATCACAGGAATAAATTATATATGAAAAGTATATTACAACAGAAACTGCTGTAACGGTACGTGTATTCGTACCGGACCGTTTCGGTACAGGGCTTTTGGTATGGTGCACGTGTGCACCGATTGACCGAATGCAATATTTTGTGTGCGGAACATCGGTACATTTTCGTGTTTCCACACGAACATATTAAGTGGCAGAAGTCTCCGCGTTCAGCGCAAATCCCGCCCTGCAGCTGATTCTAAAGTTTTCAAAAGGCATCACGCGAGTGTGAACATCACTACAACTAGGAAAAAAACGACCGTAATTCAAACGCAGCTCCCGTCGGCATTTAAACAGACCTTTGCTCTTAATTCCGATCGGGCCAACCCAATAACGAAATCTGAGCAGGTCTAAAAACTGAAAGTGTTGTTGCTGCACTTTACACTTTGGAAAAGTTTTTTTTTTTTTTTGTTTAAATATGAGCAGGGATACAAGCTGGGATTTATACACACACACACACACACACATTATAATTTATCAATTGAGGTTAAATTGTATTACAGAATTTGTATTAAAATAAAATTTATTTTTTAAATTGACAGTTTGGGATACCTGGCCAGGTTGACTCTAGCTTTCTGTCCTCCACTGAGAGTTGCTCCTCTGTCTCCGATCACAGTCAAATCCCCATCAGGAAGCAGCTCCATGTCCTATACAACACAGAAAGAACTACAGTATTAGTACACCACAGCTTACAATAACCTGAACTTTACAGTGAAGATGTCCAGTTAAAGTTTTCTTTGGAGAAAAAACTAAATACTTAAACTAGCAATGATGCATTAAATTAATCAAAATGGACAGTAAATACATTTATAATTTTACAAAGACTTATATTTTTTACATCTACTTTCCACAACAATGTCAAACATTTTCAATATTAATAACAAAAAATGTTTCTTGAGCAGCAAATCAGCATATTAGAATGATTTCCGAAGGATCGTGTGACACTGAAGACTAATGCAAAGCAGAATTTTCAGCATCATTACTCCAAAGGAGTACATTACATTAAATATATTACAATAGAGAAAAGTTATTTTAAATTCTAATAATATTTGACAATACTACTGTTTTTATAGCATGCTTGCCAATTAAATGCAGCCTCGGTGAGCATAAATAAAGTAAGTTCTTGACTATGAATGAACTAATACGCATCTCACCCTTTTGAGTGCACAGGCTCTGAGGACGCTCTCATATCGCTGGGGCATCAGCTCCTTTCCGAACAGTATGTTGCTCCGAATGGTTCCTGGAAAAACCCAAGGCTGCTGGGAGGCGTACGTCAGCTCACCTTTGACCTTTACCACACCCTTTTCAGCTGGAAGCTCCCCCAGAACAGTGCTGAGCAGAGAAGACTGCAGGAGACAGGTGAAGATTAATAACTAATAACACTCATGACTGCCAGAATCACGTCTATATTAAATAGCAATGTTGTAAAAGTGAGAGAATGAAGTTATTGTGACTCACCTTTCCAGCCCCCACAGGACCAATAACAGCTAGAAGTTGACCGGGCTTCACAGTAAAAGATAGGTTTTGTATTGTCGGTGCATCTAGAGACTGAGAAGTAGACAGGAGAAGATATAAAATAACTTCAATAGAAAAAAAAGGGGGGGGGGGGGGGGTGTTGTTAGTTTCAACAGAACTTCCTAAAAAACATTTAGGATCAGTACAATAGAAAGTAATGAATACGTTCATTCAACAAGGCTGATCAAAAGTAACAGCGATACATTTTAAATAAATGCTACACTTATGAATACATCTATTAACTAAAACGACAACGCTATAAAATGCTTCTGGGATGGAAACGACATCCAGACGACACTTCTTTTTTTGGGGGGGGGGGATTTCAAGAAAAGTTCCATTACTTGATGGACACTATAACAGCTTATAGTTCTGCATTTTCAAAATTATAACTCAGGGGAAGGTTTGTGTACTTTTCAAGGGCCTTGTCACACTGCTCTCACCTTGTCCCAGTAGCATATGAGATCCTGTATCTCCACAGACGCCTCTTTCTTATCTTCCTGAGTAAGTGGAACGTGAGATTTCACAAGCTCATCGAGCAAGAGGAACTTCTGCACGAGGGAGAAAGAACCAGACACTTATGATGCATGAACACAAGACCATCACACACAAAAATCTGCTGTAATAACACTATGATAGTCTAGCCGCAGCACTTTGGAGTTTCTTTGGTTAACACAAATTAGGACTGTCCGACTAGTAGAAGTGGGTTCAGTGTGGGGTCAAATCGGAAATGATTCATCTGCTTTGTATATAAAGGCTCCCTTCTCTAAGCAGACACTCCATGATTACAAAATCTGCAGGTTCATGACTTGCGTAACATTAGCTGTGTCAGTGGGAACTATGCAGTAGATCTAAAATTAACCCTGAAAATGACACCTTCAGCACAACCAGAGGAGCCAGAGATTTAGAAGTTATTAGTCTTGGCAAATCAGCTTTAAGTTCATTTGTTTGTATTAAATGCTTATTTAATACATTTGTGTTATATAACTTAATTATAAATATACAAGTATAACAATATATTATATACAGGGCTCGACATTAAGCTTTGACATGAGCTTGTCCTTTTTTGGCACAAATGTAATTTACTCTGAAGCAGTCTCATCAGTGCTCTATCAGGTATTACTTTTATCAGCATATTTTTGATATTTTCCTTTAATTGATTGCAGTAAAAGATTTTCCTAAACTGATTAAATGTACATGTCTCCAATTACGTCAAATTCTTACATGTGATCAATACATTAAGTTAGAATAATGCAATGCAATGGCACTTTTAAATATGATATTAAACCACCAGTAGTAGGTGGTGGCAAGTCACTTTCTTAATGAGTGAATGATTGATTCAACTGATTTGTTCAAATGGCTGATTCAATAAATGAAGCAAGTAACCGTTTTTATAAATGGCACACTGAATCATTGACTTGTTAAAAAACGAATCATTTAGTAACAAAAGACTGTTGTGTGTTACTCTGAGATGCGGGACTGTTCTGCTGTGGCTTCGCTAAGAACTATTCTTGTTAGCGAAATGGAGCAAAAACGATCCATAATGTGTCTAAAATGTAAGTCAGTTAATATTACTTGTTCATTTAACTAAATTTGTATCAAATCAATATCACATTTGCAATTGAGCTGAAAATCGGGGAAACAACACTCCTGTTTGTGTGATGTTGCATATATTATATAGAATATTTATATTTTTCTCTACCACAGTATGTTTATTCATGTTTGTTTCTTTGTGTGCTGTTGCGCTTATAGTGTTGATTTTTCCGCGAGTCAGACAGACTGCACGAGCCTCAGCTGACGCGACCTTGATACGGTCAATACATTATCCGTTATTAGTCACCGTTTACACTGAAAGTAATCAAATCAGAATCATTCAATGTCAATTTTAGATTTGTTTGTAAAATTATATAATAATAAAATATAAGAAACTGTATTTTAAATACAACACAGAATTATTGAAAACTCAATTACAATTTTTTTTTTATTAGCTATAAAGTAAAACTACACATTCTGAACAACTGCAGTGTATTAGTAGTTAGTATGCTACGCTCTTAATAAAAGACTGTAAAAACAGTCTACTAAGTTAATATGTAATGTTTTCACATCCTGGCTCTTAATGCATTGTGTTTCTTTCTGAAGCATCAGTTAATGTTTGAGTTAACTGTCCTCAGTGTGAAAAGATGGATCTCAAAATCATACAGCCACTGCTGGACTGTATGCTGGAAAACTGAAGAATCTTGATTTTTCTGAAGAACAGTGCTCAGTTGAATCGTTCAGAATATATATATATATATATATATATATATATATATATATATATATATATATATATATATATATATATATATATATATTTACAAAAATTTATACGTGAATATGCATATATATATTTAAATGAGGGTTAAGATGGACATCCAAAAAATTGGATCCAGTCTGATATAGTATAGATGCGTTCGTACCTTGATCCTTCGGATGCTGATGGCAGACTCGGACACTTTCTCAATAGCAGCAGGGAAGAACAGAGTAACGGTGAGGCGGACAGCGCTGTACAGCGACACGGTCACAAACACACGGCTGGCAGAGATTTTGTTGCCCACCAGAACGTACACAGTGAACGTCACAAACAGGATGATTTTATTCGCCGTAAAGAACGAAGCCATGTTCAGTCCTCGGAGGTAAGAGCTGTTCATGATTTTTGAGATCTCCTTTCTACAAGAAACAAACAAACAAACAAAAAAGAGATTTTAGCTACTAATGCCCAAGAATCATAAAGATTATTATGCCCAAGAGATGGATGGCACAGAAACACTTTACAAGGTTGGCTTGCACAATAAAGTTCATTCTGTCTTTTCATAGTCAAAAAGACATTACAAACAAAACCACAGATAAGATTAAAAGAAGCATTGTTTGTGGCATTGCAAGGATAAAACGAAATGAGATTTCTTTGATAAACATTATTAAAACTTTACTTTTTTTGACATGCTAACATTCCTCCAAGTCCTGGACAGCAATACAAAAGAATGTGAACACAACTGGTTCTAGTCATTTGAGTTTATGGCATTGGATTGCGCTTGCAGTGCATTCTCAGCATTGCCTCAAGGAATGCTTTAGTCATCTTCTACAGTAAGTGTTTACTTCTAAGTCAACACTTACAGTTTAATGGCACAGGTGTTTTCTATCATTATATCATTTGACCAACTCAAGGTTTTACAGATCTTTATAATAAAAATCAACACAAGTCCTTTAAAAAAAAAAACAACCTTTGGCAATTTCTCATCTTCAGACAATAATTCTTCTGACCTATGTCAGAGTGTAAACAGATTAAATAAGTCTATATCATATACCTTCGTACATCATTAACCAGTGCTGCAAATGGCTTTTCCCAGGCATACATCTTAATTATACGTATACCAGACACCACCTCATTCATAGTGCGGATCCTATTGTCAGTGAAGGCTGCCGTCTTACTCCTGAAAGACACAGACAGAGGATTACAGAGACATATAGCGTTTTCTAAAACATAAAAGTAATCCTGTAATAAAAACCAGGTTTCACATCTTTGTTTAAACATGACCTTGAATTAACATCTAGCGCCCATTGACTTGCATAGGTTTTTTTTTTCCATAACATGGCCCTGATCAACCATGAAGTATTAACCCTAACCCTAAATCAGATATACTTTAGATTTACTGACACAAGTTATCTTGCAGACAATTAACTTAAACATTATTATCACTTAATTAAATAATTAGGTGATGACACATAATGAAGCTATCAGATCATGACCTAACTTACAAAATGTGTCGTCTTTGTTAGTAAAAAAAAAAAAAAAGAAATAAAAAAAAACATTAAACTGGACACCTGAATTAAATTGGTATTTATAAGTTCTTAGGTAAAAGTGCACAATAAATAGTCCTGATTTTAACATTACTATAAAGAAATCCTGGAATATTTCACCTTTCATCTTTCAAGAATTTGAATTTAAAATCATTATGTTTATATTACTTTTCCTTTAAAGTTTTTTTTTTTTAAATAATGTGACAAATACATTTCTAATGGATGAATCATATTCAGGTTGTCTCTGAACCTCAGCTGAAGCCTGATCTCAGACTTTGCACAGAAAGAGGAAAGAGCATGTGGTTAAACGTGTGATTATGATTTATAGTGTTTGAGCACTTCTGCAAGAACGATCACCACAATAATTTCTGAAAAAAATCTAATCTTTTGCAAAGTTAACTAACCATTGGAAAAAAGTAGCCTGAACAAAGAATTTTTAGTAGGAGTAGTGAGTTGATTTTTTTGCGTGAACTGAACAAAAATACTCTTAACATATCGCTAGCAAAAGTTTTGTTTACCTTACTTAGACACTCAAGTATTTGTTCACAACATATCCAAATGTTCTCCCAACTTTCATCTGAACAAACAACTTTACACTGAACAATATTGCAAAAGTTCCCAGCGTGCATTGCAGCTTGAAAATTTTATGGTAATTAGTATTAAAATACCCTCATTGTTTGCTGCTGCTGCTGCTGCTGTCAGTTAGCTGTAATGTGGATCAGAGTTCACATTTTTACTGATTTAAAATGTGCTGATCCTCACCATGGGTGAGAATAGTGTGCCGAGGTAGTGTATAGGTAGTGTATATGTGCATGCCTCATAAAAAAAATAAACGTAAATCTTAAAGAAAGAGGACTGTTAAAAAAAGATTAGCATTGGTAAATGCTAAAAAAAACTTTAGTTGCTCTGACAGACCTTTTAACACTCAGTAGACTGAACTGTTTTAATTGGATTAACTAAAGTTTTCAAGTTGTTGGTTGCTAGCTGAGTTAACTTGATTGCAATAGGTTGCTTATTTTTTTTTTTTAATTAGGTTTTTTTTTTTTTTACAGTGTTATAAACAGTGTTTGGAATAACGGCGTTTAAAAGAATGGCGTTAGGTAACGACGTTATATTTTCAGTAACGGGGTAATCTAACTAATCACTTTTCCGTCGTTACAACGCCGTTAACATTACTGAACATTAAATGCGGTGCGCTACTATGCATTGATTTAATAAACTATGCAATCCGAACGCACCCCTGGCTGACGCCGCCTTCACGCCGCCTTCACACTGGCAGTTGAAATCAGCTCCGATACGGCAGCGAAACGACCAGAAGTCATTCATTTTCTATGGAGATTCGCAGACCGCATGCGAATGGGTCCGAACCAGGTGCGAACGAGTGTGGTGCGAAAAAAATCGTGTCCGTTGGCCATCCGGATGCGTTCAAAAAATTGAACTCTTGCGAAAGGCTACGGACGGTTCCTATCCGACAATTCCAGCGGAAGTTGGCGTTGCTATGGTACTGATAAACAAACCTGAATTCTTAACTTTTAATAAAATAAATAATGATTTTATAACGACAAGTTGTCATGTCATTTTCATTTTAATGATTTTATAACGTAATTTATGCAGTTAATACAATTAAATAATTAAATATTTAAATATTGTACAATTCAATGTTGTGGCCATTTTCCCGCTCATTCACATACAGCCAGAAAATTATATTATGGCTTATCGTAGACTTGTCAATGCTCTTGCTGTTGCTCTCCTATACTGGAGAAGCAAGCAAAAAAAAAAGAGATCCATGTGGGTAAAATACTACCTGGCAGAGAGGTATCAGTACGGGGAGTTTCACCGCCTGGTGGGTGAGCTGCGTCTGAACAACGGTGAGGATTTCAGGGAGTATTTCAGGGTGTCGCGCTGTCAGCCTTTCCAACCTTTCCGCCATTTTTGTTCTACTCGGTTCCGAGGCTTCCGACACTTTTCACCGTTGTGTACGACGTCCACTGGGGGCGTATTGCGTATTACGGAGCTGATTTCAACTGCCAGTGTGAAGGCGGCGTTACACAGCGAGTGAGGAGGTGGGTTAATAACGAGATAAGCGATTATGATTGGCTAAGGCAGAGTCATGTGTTTCATGGTAGCAAATCAGAGCCAGTGTTTTTACACACATGCCGGCACACATGCAGGCACACGCGCCAGCGGCGCCAAACACACACACACAAACACACACATAGGCGCCGATTTATGTTTTTCTCCGTGGGTGCTCAAGGGCGCACGCCATTTAAAAAATAAAAAAAATAGACTAGGCTATTCAAAAAATATTGCATTTCAGAACCTTAGGCTAATGGACAGCGGCCGATACAAACAAACACAACAGCGTCACTTCTCAAAAATACAAACAGGATTGGAGATGAAAAGTTTAACTGACACGTAACCGCTAATGCGTTCAGCTTCTTGGGAAATTAATTTTTCCGTTTCCATTTCTGGGAATGTCTACCTCATTTATGTTTCGAGGTCTCTTTTGATAGTGGCATGGCTTTTCTTTGAGGTTTCGAATCCATTATTCATATAGGCTAAAAAAATATTTTTTTATTTTATGTATTTAACAAAGAACTCGTATTCTGTCCAAAAGTAGGCTACTTTTGTGTCCATTAGTTTTTCCTCTTTTAAACCGTATATAGGCCTATACTTGAGCAGAAAAATGTTCCCATTTAAACCCTGTTACGAACTTTAAGGAGGGAATTTACCGTAACATTTACATATTAACGTACTGCTGGGTATGAAATGAGGTGGAAGAACATGACAGACAAAACTTTGAAAGAGAAAAAATACTGGACGTTTATTCACAAAAAGCCAAAGCCACTAGATCCAGTAAAATAACTTGTGGTGGATGTCGATATATCAATATTAATAGGTTTGGCTTTTTTTATAACAAATCTGTCCATTTTAGTCTGATTAATGATTAGTGATTACGGAAAGCAGTAAATGATTACATACTCGCACGGCACTGTATAGTGGGGGATGGGACGTTTTCAGAAACGCTGTGATTGGTGGATAGGATATGGAACATGCATGCGACTGGTTATGTCACTGTCACTGACAACAACATAACCAATCACAGTGTGTGCAATGTTTAATTTTAAATAAATGTAGCCTACTGGCAGTCTGGCACTGGCACACGTGGGTGCTCATTTTCCGTGGGTGCTCGAGCCTATGAACACACACACACACGCAACAGCTACACAGAGATTCGCAGCAGCAGCAGAAATGGCGAGTCAGGAGCAATCCGATGAAAAGCTGGCATTTTCAAGGTGGAGATATAAGCACTACTTCAAATTCATTGCGGTCAAAGGCAAGAACGTGCATGTAATGTGTGACACACGCATTTACAAAGCTAGTGGCCAAAAACACTTTTCTTACAAGATAATACTTGAAGTGCAGGATAAAACTCTTGCTGTCTGTTGACGTGCAATATATATCGAAAGTTATGTACGAACACCTGTCTGTTCTACTCATTTCAACTGACTTGTGAAAACTGCTAAAAAAAAAAAAAAAATACAAATTCTTTGACATATAGCAACTTTATTTCTTTTTTTTTTTTACAGTAATGCAAATAGTTACTTTCCCTGGTAACGAGTTTCTTTTATTATAGAGTAATTCAGTTACTAACTCAGTTACTTTTTGGAACAAGTAGTGAGTAACTATAACTACTTACTTTTTTAAAGTAACGTTCCCAACAGTGGTTATAAATGACTTGTTTGATGATGATTAACAGCTCATCATAGACAGAATAGCTATAATAGAAGAATACACCATCTTCAGCTCTTGAACTATTCTTTTGAGTTATTAATTATTTCTAGATTACGTAACACTGCGCACATGCAATTTATGTAAGAATAAACCCTACTTGAAGCTCGAAGCCTACTTGACACTATTCAACATGACATGAGAGCATCTTTTGATCTTTTTCCCTGATCCAATTTGAAAAGTTCCCTATCAGAGTAATCTTAAAATTGTACCTGTACTTTGAAAACAGTTTCCCAAACATGGTCTGAAGTGGCATAAGAAAGATTAAAACTGCCATGCCCGCAAGGCATGAAGCTCCGATCTCTTGCCAAAGCAGACCAATCACAGCTGCGGCTTGAAGAGGCCCCACCCACAGGAAGTGCAGAAAAATAGTCACCTGGGAAAAGACGTGGGAACAAAACAACAGATAATTACATCATACCACTTCACCAACCAAAAATACCATGTTATTAACATGGGGTTTGGACGTGGCAGTGTAGTAACCCCACATTTTTTTTTTGAAAAGTACAAACACCTATTCAAAGTTTGGAGTTGATCCAATTTTTTAAACGTTTTTAAATGTTTTAAATATCTTTTATGCTCACCAAAGCTGCAATTATTTGATCAAATATTGTGAAATGTTGTTACAATTTCAAATAAACATTTTCTATTTTAATATTTTAAAAATGTAATTTAACGTTGTGATGTAAAGCTGAATTTTCAGCATCATTACTCCAGTCTTCAGCGTCACATGATCCTTCAGAAATCAATCTAATACGCTGATACGCTGCTCAAAAAACATGTCTAATTATTGTCAATGTTGAATTATCAATATACTGATAAAAATGAGATTAGATTAGAAATCTTCAGATTAGATTAGAAGTAATTGGGATTCTTTGAAAAATAAAGCAAAGGTAAGTTAAAAAGAAATGCAGTCATTTTAATAAGAAATATTTCCTAATATTATAAATGTATTTACGGTCACTTTTTGCATTCTTACTAGATAAAAGTATTAATTTCTTTCAAAACAAATTTTACTAACCCCAAACTTTTGGTGAACAGTAATGTACGTTCTTGGATTGCCATGTAAATATGATAGTACATGAATGAACCATGGAGTACCGTATATGCTGTAGACTACACAAGCACAAAAGTATTAGCCACCAACAGTTGTGTAGTTTTTACTTTATATAGTATATCAGGTTTGAATTTTAGATGATATAAAATGCTAACTTTTGAAAAACAAAAAAAAACCTACATCAGGGATCATTTAATAAGCAGAAAACCATGTTATAGTCCATGAGACAATTAAGTGTAGTACTTAGGACATGGTGTACTGCTTTTGTAATTCCACATTACAAACAGAGAGATTATTTTTAGAATCTACAAAAGGGAGCTTAAACTTCAAAGTTCTAACTTTTTGGGTAACTTGAAATGAACAAAAACTTCCTGCAATTCTTTACAGAACCCCTCTGATGTCTGCTGGTAAATGTAAGAGAAACGCCTCCAAGGACAGACGTAGAACAATGACTTTCCTACTACAAATACACAGAATAACTGCTCATACAGTATGAACATGTCACATGTTTACCGAGCTGTGTTAAAGTAATGTTGCATAACACAGCCATCTATCACATAATGATAATAACTCCACTGCTGGATACTCCACTGGCCTGATTAAATTAAAATTAAATTTATGCATTTAGCAGACGCTTTCATCCAAAGCGACTTACAGTGCATTCAGGCTATCAATTTTTACCATGTGTTCCCGGGGAATCGAACCCCCAACCTTGCGCTTGATAATGCAGTGCTCTACCAACTGAGCTACAGGAACACTAATGGGTGAGTTAGAAACCACAACACATAAAAACAGTTTAAAATGTTTAACTAATCATTTTAATTTCCTATTAAACTGAAGTCAGATCGTAAATGCACAAGAGGTTAAGACAACCTATTTGTGACCTCTCCTGCTACTCCGAACATTGGCCAAGCTGTTACAACACAAGCCCTTTACGGAAAATCACTTGTGCTGCTTTGGGCTGTTTTAACTGGAAAATTAACTACACAAAACAATTCCCAGACTAAACAAGTAACACATTTAATTCCAATAAAGAAAAAAAAAGCTGCTTTAAAAACAGGAAATTGAAACCGAGGACTATAAACCTTGAGAAGTGGTTCTGGAAGTTTCCTACCTCATCGAACTTGTTGACGTCATTCGACAAAAGATTAACAATGTGCCCCGTGGTTGTCTGGCCCATGGCTGTGGCACTAAGGCACAACGCCTAAAAGAAGAAACAATTTGCAGAAACCATATTGAGGAACTGCCCTCAGCCAAGCCCGAAAATAAATAAATCATTCTTATTGCTCAGATCTACAGGCACTTTATCAAAAAAAGAGAGCGAGGGGGGGGGGGGGGGGGTGGGGTAACACACTTGAAAAAAAAAAACAGAACAGATTTCAATGTAACCATCATGTTATACAAATATGGTATTTATTAATAATCCTAGTGCTACTATCACTGAAACTTGGCACCAAAAAGAAAAAGTATTTTTTTTTTTTTTTTTTTAAGAAAATCTAACCTTCCTGTAGATCATATGACACATTGCAATGCGGATTTTCATTCCAGCTCTTTGGACGTGGTAAAAGTAGAGGTGATGGAGTAAAGCCAGACCCAGAGTGGAGAGAGAGATGCCTGCTGCATATCCATAAGCTTCATACAACGCTGCCATGTTATTAGGCTCATATCTCTCAAAAAACTGAATGAGTTTTCCCAAAAACACGGGTTGAATCACTTTAATCACCTCCTATAATGGGGAAGAAAAACATCCAATAAAAACAATGTGAAATAAATGATATTTTGTACTTGTAAGAACAATACGAGGCTGAACGGATTAAACGTTCACATTCCTAAAAACATCCACACCCTCGTCTTCATTATAGGAGGAAACTGTGGCAGCATTTTTTACAGTCCTGTTCTACATGTAGGCAAGTTTTATTGTTTTCCAAAATCCATGTTTAAATTTTTCTGGAAGCTTTTTTAATGGTTTAATAAAATTCGGATAAGCAAAGTGGATATCAAATCAACTGAATTCATAAACCTTTAAAAACATAGTAATTTATTAACATTTTAATTAATTAATTGACTTCCTTAGTATGGAAAGAAATACTATAAACCCGTCCGCTGTTCAGTTACTAACATTCTTTAAAATATCCTCCTTTGTGTTCAACAGAAGAAAAAGAGCTTACCCAGTTTGTAAATGACTTTTTTGGATAAATTATTCATTTAATACAAATGTATTAGGCTATTTATTAAAGATGATGCATAAACATTTAACAACTGAATTAATCTTAAAATGCAATCAAATGAAATTTGAATAACATCTTTAGATTTTTGGGCAAACAAAGTCCTGAATTGACAAAATATTGTGTTAAATTCCATAAAAATTATGTTTAAATAAACTATTATTATTAAATTATTATTACTTTGAGAAGTAGAAGAATTCTTCTGTAAAATAGTGATATAATTCTGTCAGAGTTTCCTCAGAGTTAAACCAAGCTTTTATTTTGGCTGGTTGTTGTGAAGCCAAACCTTTGAGTTTCAGTGTATCTAACAACAGTTTTATCAAAAGAAATTAAGAAATTACGTCGCTTGCTTTCCAGTGAACAGTGCACAGACACCCACTATTGTATAACACATTTTCATGTGCATTGTCTGATTATTAAAAAAGTTTGACAAAAAAAATTGAAATTTGGCACCCTCATGTAATTCTGTAAAACAAAGGAGGAGATATTTTGCAGAATGTCCTGGCAGCACTTTTCCATCAGACGATCTAATGAAAGACAGCATCCAATAGTGGTCTAGAGGGACACCAGTCTATGATTAGGGCTGTGCAAAAATCAATTGTGTTCAGATCAGGGTTGCCAGGTTTTCACGACAAAACCTGCCCAGTTGCTTCTCAAAACTAGTCCAAAACTAGCCCAATCGTATTTCTGTGGGTTCCCTGAAAAAAATTGTTTTCTGAGGGATATAATAAACGTTTTTTGGCAGGGTTGCCTTGGTGAAATTTGCATTTTAGGGGCTAAATATCTCGCTATTGGGATTGGGGTGGCTTCAACCCAGGGACATAAAAAAACAACTGTGGACTTGGCAACACTGGTTCAGGTGGAGCGGCATTCACTACACAGAGCCGTTCACTGACAAGCTACACAAAATCGCTTTCAAAACCGACAATGAATCACCTGCGATTTTGAAACAGATTTTGTGTAGACTGTTAGTGAACTACGGCTCTGTGTAGTAAAGGCCAACCAGTGTTGCCAAGTCCGCAGTGTTTTTCATGTCCCCAGGTTGTAGCGACCCCAATCCCAATAGCGAGATATTTAGCCCCTAAAATGCAAATTTTACTAAAGAAACCCTGCCAAAAAACGTGTATTTTATCACCTGGAACGAAAGCGACTGGACTAGTTTTGAGAAGCAATTGGGCAGGTTTTGTTTTGAAAACCTTGCATCCCTGATCTGAACGCATGTGCTGGATATATACTACTAATCACAGGAGCACCTTTACTCACAAGATGCGCATGAAAATCACATTCAATTGTTTCCGCAGCCCTATTGACTTTTTTTTTTAATATATATATTTGTGTGAACTATTATTTTTCACACAAACTACAAATTTGTTACTAGACCCCTGGGACAGCTGATTTCTGATCACCATTTCTCTTGGATCTTGTTGGATGTGTTTCAACTACATCCTAATAAAATCTTCTATGAGCACACTTGAAACTGAGTGTCATGTGATGCTTTTGTTTAAACAACACTTCAGGTGATGCATGATAAGATGGTGAATCATCAACAGAACATATAAAATGTGCTTTGTCATTCAGCTATCGATGGTTTTAGTTTAAAGTTTAATGTGAATACAGACCAGACTTATAGTTAACTAAAGGGGAGCTTCACTGCTTTGTGTACCACATACAAAACATCATACCTCTATAAGTGTGAACACTCCCAGCACTGAATATGATCTCCAGTAGCACCTGATAATGGCTTTGGTGAGTTTGGGTGTCCTGAGTTCTTTGGTTGCTTTTTCCACTTCTTGGTCCCAGTAGCTATGAGTGTGGGAAAAAGAAAAAGATGAGTAAGGCTTAATAAATTATGCTGACAAATAGAGAAATAGGATATCATAAAACAATTATAATCCTCCTTTACTACCCACATTGTGTTATCTTGCATAAAACTTAACCTTATGACGACTTCAACATACAGAAAAACTTGTTAACACTTAGTCTACAAAAGAGTTCTCTATGAAGACATTTTGTGTTGGCTTTTTTAATGATTAAAACTTGACTATTACACAGCTTAAAAGGATAAAAAATGCGGACCAAATAACGTCCAGTCCTGGACCACAGGGGCCACCTGGTGAACAGGTCACAAGAGTATATGTTGTAAACAACGTGATATATAAATGTACAGCATACAAGGCACATAAGAAACAAATCCTGAGCAAACACTAAAGCATTTAACCAAATCAGGCAAACAACTAAGGTGGATCTTAAAAACTGAGCCTCTTGAGATGATGTTTTCCAGTAGTAATGTCCGGCAGTAAATTCTACATATGCTAATAACAGTTTACTTCAAGGCAGAACATTTGTGTTTACGCCTCGGCCCCACTGCACTCCATGCAACTAATCGCAATAAAAGCTTCACTAATTAGGGTCATTTCCCAGAGCTCTGTGCTAAATAAACCAGCACTGATCCATTTTAAAGTGCATGATTAGAGGCCGGAGAAACGATGTGTGTGGAGGTCTTTTTTTAATGAATGACAGGATTGTGTTCACTGTCATTCATTTCCATGCTTTAACGGCTGGAGATAAAAACTTTGCAGGAGACTGCTGATTATCAGCGGGTTTCTCCTCTGTACAAAGGGTCAGCGAATGATTTATCTGCTTATCTGTTCCTATGTAATAAAACCTCAAGGTGAAGAAAAAAAAACTCATGAGTTGTGGTAGCTCATTAGACACCCCTTGTGGATTTTGAACATAGTTTCTTTGGTTACCGGGCCTGATCTTAATCCACACCACCAGGATCAACGGTCTCTGGTGCCCAACCACAACTCCTTCTAGGAATACTAAACTAGCCTAAACTCGTTCCTTCATTTCTATATGCATACATTGTTAATGTCTGGATGATTACAGAGATATTCACAAGAACTTAACATTGTATAATGCACAAACTGGTGTGGGCCATCTCCTTCCCAACAGCGAATGGGAACTGTACTATCCTTCGTTCTCATATTTCAGAATAAATACTCTGAGGGTTTGTTTGAGAACAGCCTGTTGATTAGTCGGTTTATTCCCAGCGGCTCACTTACCTCTGCAGTTCCTCTCCGAGTGTCTTGGATCCATCCTCTGGAAGCACTTTATACATGTCATCTTCTTCAAGTCTTCTCTTGGATCCGATACGGAAAAGAGGGTTCAGCCAGCTGATGTCAAGTGAGAAGAGAAAAGAGGATTTGGTCAATAGAATACTTTAAATGTTCATGCCAAAGGATTTAAGGAAATAAAGAGACATTTTTGTGTGTAAATAATAGTAAATTTTTTATTGAAGAAGGAAAATCCTGAAAAATGTCTTGTTTGACAGAAAACAGGCAATTTTTATCTTTTTTTTTCACCCTTCAAATCAAAGTCAGTGTGGTAGAACCAAAATCAAGAGAAGAAAACAATGTCATTACATTTTCAAAAAAATATCTAATATTTTACTTGTTTATGAAAACATGACTTTAGATCCAACAAAGTAGCCCTCTAAAAAATATTATTTTGATAGGCATGACTCAAATAAATAAATAATCTTGAATTTTTTTATAGTTATTTTTTTTGTTATTAATTAGTTTTAAAAAAAATTAAGCTTAAAGGGTTAGTTCAACCAAAAATAAAAATTATGTCATTAATGACTTACCCTTATGTTGTTCCAAACCAGTAAGACCTCCGTTTATCTTTGGAACACAGTTTAAGATATTTTAGATTTAGTCCGAGAGCTCTCAGTCCCTCCATTGAAAGTGTGTGTACGGTATACTGTCCATGTCCTGAAAGGTAAGAAAAACATCATCAAAGTAGTCCATGTGACATTAAAGGTTCAGTTAGAATTTTTTGAAGCATCGAAAATACATTTTGGTCCAAAAATAGCAAAAACTACAACTTTATTCAGCATTGTCTTCTCTTCCGGGTCGGTTGAGAGCGCGTTCGTTTGCAGTGTATGATATCCAGTTCGCGAACGAATCACTCGATGTAACCGAATCTCCTTGAACCAGTTCACCAAATCGAACTGAATCGTTTTAAACGGTTCGCATCTCTAATACGCATTAATCCACAAATGACTTAAGCTGTTAACTTTTTTAATGTGGCTGACACTCCCTCTGAGTTCAAACAAACCAATATCCCGGAGTAATTCATTTTCTCAAATAGTACACTGACTGAACTGCTGTAAAGAGAGAACTGAAGATGAACACCGAGCTGAGCCAGATAATGAACAAAAGATTGACTCGTTCACGAGTCAAGAACCGGTTGCATCGGTTTTCGAATCACCAGTAGTTGGAAAGTTCGATTCAATAAACCAGTTGAAGAAAATGGTTCACCGTTTTTTTGCGCTCGACATAATGACGTCATTGGCGATGATTGCCCTTGATTCAAGCCTTCGGTTTACCCGCGCTCATAAAATTAGCACAGAATCAGTTCAGAATCAATCACCAAAAGAACCAGTTCGGTTCAGATGCTGTGTGTCGGTCTGCTTCACGCTGAATCACACATGCGCAGTATCATCAGCTGCTCGGTTCTCGAATCGGACGCGTCTGACAGAAACGATTCTTGACTTGAGAACGAGTCAGTCTTTAGTTCGTTATCTTGTTAGGCACAGTGTTCATCTTCAGTTCTCTCTTCACAACATTCAGTCAGTGTACTGTTTGAGTAAATAAATTACTCCAGGATATTGGTTTGTTTTAACTCAGAGGGAGTGTCAGCCACATTAAACAAGTTAACAGCTTAAGTCATTTGTGGATTAATGGTTATTGGAGACGCGAACCTTTTCAAACGATTCAGTTTGATTTGGTGAACTGGTTCAAGAAGATCCGGTTACATCGAATGATTCGTTCGCGAACCGGATATGACAAACTGCTTTGTTTTTAACTCTCTCTCACAACAGACACGGAAGAGAAGACAATGCTGAATAAAGTCTTAGTTTTTGCTATTTTTGGACCAAAATGTATTTTCGATGCTTAAAAAAATTCTAACTGACCCTCTGATGTCACATGGACTACTTTGATGATGTTTTTCTTACCTTTCTGGACATGGACAGTATACAATACACACAGTTTCAATGGAGGGACTGAGAGCTCTCGGACTAAATCTAAAATATCTTAAACTGTGTTCCGAAGATGAACGGAGGTCTCACGGGTTTGGAACGACATGAGGGTGAAGGGTGAAAATTTTTTATGTCATAATTTTGATTTTTGGGTGAACTAACCCTTTAATTCTTTTCAAGATGTTTAAAATAAAGATTAAATTCAAATAATATCAAATAAGGTGACTTTTTGTAAAGAATAACATAATAATAATAATAATAATTCAGAAATGTATGAAACTAACATGAATACAAAAAGAACTTCCAAAGAACTTATGGAAAGACACTTAAAATCCTCTTAATAAGGTTGAACTGATGTCTTTAGTTTAACACATTGTACAAATAACGAAACGAACACCCCAAAAAGTAAATTCTTTAATAAAGCCTTTTAATTGAAAAGGTAAAACACATTAATAGTCCATAAACTGGTCATGTAACTGTCCCTCTCCTCTCTTTCTGTATAACGTAGAGGCATGAAAACCTACCAGAAAAATATCTGTGAGAAGAGATTAGCCGTGGCGGAAGGGTTGCTCTTCGCATCTTTCTTTATCGGCTCCATTTCGATCGCCTTCCTCCCTGCTGTTCAGCCGGACACTGGGACCCCACTCATAACCTGCGGTCACTGCGAGAACATTTATCTTATAAACAGTTGTGTAACTTTCTAACATGCACATGTCGGCAAGTACAGGCGGAGGTAAGCCCTTCATTTCCTACTGTGAGCATAAGGCGTAATCCCCCGCCCCTGACGGATCACCCATTGGCTCGGCAAACCGTTGGGTCACACGTGATTGGCTTACATCCTTCACGCGCACCTTAAGAGCAAACGGACGAGATGATTACGAATCCTACTATGATGAAGACCTATCTTATGAATATTAATTAGGGGATAGTTACGTTGCTCGGTAACCCTTTTTGAGTGTTGCGTCAAGTGTCCTAATTAATATTCAGGAGCCCATCTCTCACTAGCCCGCTTATTTACCAGTTTGAGCCAAACGTCACGTCGGTTTATAAATATTCATGAGCCAAACCTTCACTATTGTAGGATTTGCACGTGCGCTATTAACGAGGTATAGATGAAACAACAGATTTTCTTTGAGGTGGAACTGCTGAAGAAGTGAAGGATGCAACTTTATTTGTAATTTTTTAAAGTAAATAAGATTATGATGGAATATTCTGACACATGAGAGAATTTTTTTTTTTTGCTACCCATATGCTTCCATATATCATAGCTTTGATTGTGTAATTGTGCATTGAATGTACTTCTGGGTGAGGAGGCTTCTTGTCTACCATCTGTTCTTTATTAGCTCTGAGTACACAACCCACTCATGCAGTGTGCTGGAAACAATCATCTTTAATTAGAGTATCTAAAAAGAGAAAAACAAGTATGTAACTCAAAACAAATCTTTCCTTTTAAATATATAGAAATGTATAAAATTAAATAGAATTTTTTTTCTTCTTATTGTTAGGTTGTTTCAAACCCATATGGATTTCCCTCTTCTGTTAAATACAAATAGATACATCATGAATAATGCTGGTTGATGTTCTCCAAACAATTATAATAAATGGAGACTGTGTTCCAATAAAAGTACTACAAAATGAACAGACAAAAATGTAGTCTGTAAAATAAAAACATTAATTTGTAAACTAGATCAAGGGATTCATTAAAGACTTAAAATAATGATGTATTCACTGAAAAAAAAAATTTTTGAGTGAATTTTAAATGTCCTAAAATTACATTTTAAACCAATCACACATTAATCTCATTCCTCTGTGAGAAACACATAATGCAACAGGCACTATATGATCATTCTCTCTCCTTCTTCCTTCCTCTTTCTGTCTCTCTTTCTTGAATTTCCGAAACAGATAAAGCACTGAAAGGACAGAAGATGAGAGACCCACAATGAGACAGCAGGTGGCCGGTCGCTACACCGTTAAAGGTAACGTTGACAGACACAGACCCACTCACACACACACGTGAGAAGGGAGGCCCTTTTCTATAGCCTCCAAGAATCATGCAAACGTAATCAGCAAGGAGGAGTTACAACTGCACATCAGGAATAATTGACTTCCATGTCATGCTCTGTGTTGCAAAGACAGCCTGCCTGTTGAGTCATTATTACTTCGCTAAACATCTTAAATGTGAACTTTACTCCAAAGGCCAAGTTCCAGTAATGGATTACATATTTCCGCTGGAAACCTGATTTAGAAAAAAAAGCAATAAAACACGGATCAGTGGCATTTCAGTTAATATAATAGAATTTGTTAATTATCTGGGAATTTATGGTTGGTCGGAAACCAAATGTTCATTCCAGTGTTTGAAAAGAAACACAGCAAGCTTATAGATTCACTGTAAACGATTTCTGTTGTTTACACATTACTATTGCTGTATTATCAGAGAAAGCTTACTGTAGAAATAGTTTACAGTAAGTTGCTGTCAATTTTATAACTTTTGCAGGATTACTGCTGTATTTCCAGCTTTGTCTTACTGTAGAAACTATTTACAGGACAGTTGCTGTCAATTTATGCTATTCTTTGAAAAAAAACAATAGAGTGGGAAAATAATTACAGTAATCCTTATATTACTGTTAAATTGAAGCCAACAATTTTGTGGGTGGGAGGTAGTTGTAGAGATGTAGATGTCAATAATATAGGCTAGGTAAATAGATAAAATCAATTCAGATGATTTTTTTATTATTATTATTTTGCTTTCTATTAAACACACTAATTACATAAAGAGCGGAATCGCACGTGATAACCAATAATCTAAACCGTCAGCCCGCACTCATTTTCCAATTCATTTTCTGAGCCTTTGAGGATGAGCAAGACCAACAAGAACCAGTCAGGTTAGAAATACAATTTTATTCAATATCTTAAAGATGTGTATTTCTAAAAGTTTCACCCCAATTGGGAAGATATTTGTTTTAACGTTACCACTAACGTTAACGTTAAATAATCGGTGGTGAGTTTGATAGTAGTTTGTAACACAAACATTCTAACGTTAACGTTAGACAGTTAACGTTAGCCAAATAGTAATTATCACAAGGTTTGCTGTTAATGTTAGTTAATAATTTCAAGTTTAGAACAAAATCGAAATGTTCTTGTTTCTGAACATTTGTGTGTAACTTACACCGTGTGCGTGTGTCCTGTCGCGATCGAGGCCTTACGCGCATAAGCCTAAAGCTATGTTCGAAATCGACCTATTACACTAATGTTATGCACAACTTGAAGGGACAACCACAGTGTTTTCAGTCATATTATACATTTATTACGTGAGTACAACCGATGTAAGTTAAACTTAAAGTGAATACACAGTGCAACGAATTAATTTCTCACATCAGACTCTTATCTGAACACTTTTCACCAATAACAAATAACAACAAACAGTAACTTTGTTGCCAGTAAGTTAATGTTGATTTTACGTTAAATTTTTTACAGTGTTCCTTTCTGTTCTCATAGGCAAATGTTTTATTATAGGCAAGATAAGATAAATAATAGAACCATACTTAACTTATATTTAAAAACAGATTCCATTTTCCTCACATCTACTGTGTACAGCACTGAAATAAGACAACTCATAGGTAAGTCATAGTTCACCCAAAAATTAAAATGTACTGAAAATATACTCACACTAAGGCCATCTGTAATGTAGATAAATATTTAGAACAGATTTGGAGAAATTTAGCTTTAAATCACTTGTTCACCAATGGATCCTATGCAGTGAATGGGTGCCGTCAGAATGGGAAGCTGAAAAAACCTAATAATCCACAAGTAATCCACACCAAGCCTTTAATCAACATCTTGTAAAGCGAAAAGTTGTGTTTGTGAGAAACAAATCCCCCATTAAGACATTTTTTACTTCCAACTTTAGCTGAAATGTGAGCCCTCTGTAATAGTGATCCCTTTCTCAAGAGTAAAAGTTGTCTTGTGTGAATCAGGAGAGAACTATACACAGATCATACACTATTTACAAGTGAAAACAGTCCAAAACAGTATAAACAAATATGTCAGTGGATTTTGATGCGAGAGGACAAAAGAGGATGGACATTTTCACTAGAGGAAGTGTTATTATGTTTTATGGACTCGTATTGTGGTGCATAACCCATATGCACCACTAGCTTTGTGTGACTCATTAAAGTCTTTCATATTTATCTAAGAAGTCATAGTCTTACGTCATGGTGATGTGAGAGTTTGTGACCTTTATGCTTCCTGAGGATGAATAACTGCATACCTCAGTCAGCATGCTTCAATCTGCCCCATCTGAATTATTCTGCAATCATAAAACTGCCACTTTCTCCATTTCATATGGCAAGATTAATTTCACAAATGTAATTTGTAACAACATAATTGCACATTGGAGGTGATACACGTGTTTAATTTGCCTCAGCACAGGGATCTCCTGGAGGTAATCTATGTAGTTGCTATGGTGGCAGATATTTCGTTTGACGTTCTCGCTGACCTTGTATCACTCAGCAACAGCTCACCTGCAAACAATTGCAGGCTGTTTTGAGTCATCCATCCCCACAAGTATAAGAGCGAATGTCTCTGTAATAGGTTTAGTGGAACAGAAGTTATTAGCAATTTTGCGTTTTATTTATTTGTTTTGTTGTCGTAGAACACTGATCTATATTATATAATATATAGATCAGTGTCATATATTTACACTGAAAAGCCTTTTGACTTTTTTCAAAAGTAAGCCACTACCACAAATACCAGCCACATTTTAATGCGAAAAACATGTTGTTGAAAAGTAGTTTTATGTCTTTTGTGCTTCAGTTTGGCACTATTGTCTGCGCGGATGAACCCGATGGTTGTAGGGCTAACTCACTCTCATGGCAATAAAAAAAAAAAAAAGCTATTTTTCATTTTGGTGAATCTGTGGCTAATTTCAAATTAATTTGTACAATCTCATTTGTATGTTTTTGTATGATTTGCTTATGCACTGATGATTAGGTTTAATTTTTCTAAAAAAAAAAAAAAAAAACCTGTACCTTCCTGTACAAATCTATGGAGCCCAGGAGATGACATGATCGGTTCACTTAGTTTTGTCGTGGCCACAACATAATAACTTGTGGGAACCTCATATTATGTCGTGGCCACGAGATCATTTTGTCGAGGTAACAACATCCTTATGTCATGGCCATAACTTCTTATGTTGAGGGAACGGCATATTTTTTGCTTAATGCGTAAATAATCCTGTGTGACCATAGCAACTCCGGATTATCAGAGATTTATTCACTAATATTTTATTTTGAATTAAGAAATTATAACATTATTTATTATAGAAAATATTTAATTATTAAATTATTATATTAACCATATGCCTTGGCTACCGGACTTTATTATGTGCGATAATCAGCATTCAAATTAAATTTATCATGAATAAATGTTACATAAAGTGCATAATATAAAATAGGCCTACAATAATTTTTTTCATCCATCCTACAGTCTTGTAAATCCATTAACTGATCAACTTTTCTCCATAATATTTGCATATTATTATTATTATTATTATTAGACTTTTATTATTGGTTATATTTTAGATTGGTTTATATTCATTTTTTTGCTTCATTTTGATCTCTTTACTTAACATTCTGAATACTTTTGTAAATAATAGCCTACTGTAAATGCTCAACATGAAAATCGAGCTTTGATAATGCTGACTGGAATTTTTGCTGGAATTCAGTTTAAATTGAACATACATTTTATTTTATTTTGGCTAATTAATACCAAAATCCCCAAAACACCCTAACATCCTGTTACCAACTTTTGTGCCATTCACAGTGTAACATGTAAATAATGTAGTTTGGTTATTTATGTAGCCTATTCATTTTTAATAGGTTTCAATATGATCCTGATATGAAATTGTTGTTATATTGACCCGATAAGCTAGTAAATTAAATTATCAATGTAACTGATACCTACCGAAATGTGTTTTTGGCTGAGGCAAACAGCTGTTGACTGAAGAAGCCCCATGTTTTGGTCAGGTCAGGTCAGGTCAGGTTATGTTTTGTAGCTCCCTCTCGGGGGATGGAGGGAAACCATTAACAGGATCTGAGACTGAGAACGGGCAGGAAGGCCCATCTGACCAGTGCCTCCTGGTTACACAAACATTCACTCAAACTCATACAAAAATTTAGCTTTTAAATATTCTTGACAAATATGTCTTTTTTTATCTGGCAGCAGTAAACCCCCGTGGCATTTTACTAAAGCGAAAATCTGTTATTTTAAGCTCAAGGTGAAGTGAGCTCACAGGAAGCCTGTCTGAAATTTTAGACAGTGTGGATCTTTTACATGCAATCTCACAATCTCCAGCTCTTGAGGCACTCTCACTTCCACTCTTACACTATGTGCAAACTATTTTATAAAGCAATTTCATTAGGACAAATGCACAAACATGGATAGTAGTGTAAGTCAAAAAAAGAAGCCACAGTCTACCCAAATTCTTACTTCTTGATGGCAACAATTCATAGTTATGTGTTTGTGTGTGTGTGTGTGTGTATGTGTGTGTATATATATATATACATATAGTTGAAGTCAAAAGTTTACATACACCTTGCAGAATCATACAAAATGCATGTTATTTTTTATTTAGTACTGGCCTGAATAAGATATGTCACATAAAAGATGTTTACATATAGTCCACAAGAATATAATAGAATGTGATAGTTGTTCATGAGTCCCTTGTTTGTCCTGAACAGTTAAAATGCCTGCTGTTCTTCAGAAAAATCCTTCAAGTCCCACAAATTATTTGGTTTCCAACAATGACTGTATGATTTTGAGATCTATCTTTTCACACTGAGGACAACTGAGGGACTCATATGCATTTATGCATTTTTTTTAGTACTGCCGTTCAGAGGCTACATAAGATACTTGTTTCCTAAAAGACAATAAAATTACATGTGCATCTTCAAATTCAAAAAGTTTTTACACCCTGGCTCTTATTAACGAAAACTATAATAGTATCCCAGTGATACCAAAAATATCACTGATTCAATTCAAATCTTTTATGCAAAATGACATTTCTCACATCAGACTCTTATCTGAACACTTTTCACCAATATCTGCTAGAGGTGTTAGCTTTTCAGGCCCTTCCAATAACAGCCAACTTTTATGCACTCACCTCCTGACCTCCAGCATCTTTGCCAACTCACTCAAAATGATTCTTGCGGAGTGATGTTTGGGTGGGTGCATGTATGTGAGTGTGTATGGTTTTGTAGGTAGTTCATGTGAAAACAAAAGGCCATTGGTCAACTGTAAAGTGTCATCAGTGGATGGGATAGACACCATAGCCACCTTTTGGTCCAGTCTCTGGAAGGCGTGTGTTACAGATTCAACCAGAGTCTCCAACTGCAAGGGCTTTCTTTCTATGCGTGCACTGGATGGTATTTTATTGATTCTTCATACATTTGTTGACTTTTTAATTCTTTTCTGAGTAAATGATCTGAATGTGTGTGTGTGTTTATAAAAAAATGCTGATTGTTTGTCAGTCCAACTTCCTTCCCCCAGAGAATTCAGATGTCTAATTGTTCTGAAAATAGTAGCATGGTGTTGGATTGCCCTAATGCTGTTTTGGCAGAAGCTTCCACAACACAAACAAACTGAAGCCAAACCGATCACATTACCATTTAAACAGAGTTTAAAATTGAACTTAATGCATGCTTACACCAGTTCAATGCAATGAAGAATCAAGTCTCTAAAAAGACATGCAAAATTATTCTGCTTGTCTCAAAACTTGTTTCCCTGACTTATTACACAACCTGCAACCTGTAACTCAAGGCAAGTATGATAACAGGTTTTAATAACTATGCATTGGCTTAATTATGTCTGAATGGCTTACCCACAAAAAGAAGGACGCTTTAGAGAAAACAGAGAACAAGAAACTTGTTCCCTCAGGGTTCAGAGCAAAAGCAGGTAGTTGAACAGATGATATTAATACATAATTGTCATGTTTGAAGCTGTCCGTATTTGTGATGTGACTTCCTTGAAGGCTAACTAGAAAGTTCAGTGCAATATGCTACATTCACTTAAATGTGAAGTTTGTGATTTATGCATCAATAGCAGCATCAAGCAGAATTCCAAAAAGTATCAATTTTTACTGCATCGCATAAAGTGTGTTTTGTATATATTCTGTCATTCAGCTGTGTGAATGTTTCTATGGGATTTATGCACAATGCAATCCATCTGCTGCCAGATGAAAATTATAAGTCTGATCATTTAAATGTAATATCATAACATATATATATATATATATATATATATATATGATGAAAAATTATATTATACATGGTTAATTATTATACATTGATAATAAGAGGCTTGGGGTAACAATTTATAATAATTTATAATTATAATTTCATCAATTACATCAATGTCAATTTCATGTTTATTTATGTATACATTATTATCAAAATAAATATAACATACACATAAGAATTAAAATATTAACTAAAAAATGAAAAATATATATATTCATTTTAGTAATCATATAATACATTTTTATAGTTAATTATAAATAATTTGTTGTCAATTTTGATTAAATATGGCTTTTGCTTTCCTGTTCCTGCAGCTTATATCCAGGGGCTTATGATCTCAGCTGTGTGTTTGGGATTTCTTGGAGCTATCCTGGCACTAGTGGGCTTGAAGTGTATTTAAATATGGGGATCAGGGACCACCAAAGCAGGATCACCTGTCTGTGTGGACTACACTTTATTCTCAGTGGTTAATGTTGCCTGAGCTATAATCTATATTACGGTGTATATAATATATATCATATAATAAGCAAATTTTCATGCCAGCAACCTAAAATATTAACAGATGAATTTAGCCTACATGTCAACAAATCTTATTTGGCTCATCCATCTAATTTAACGTTTAGTTTAATTAGCATTTTAATTTAAGTACTGCATGTAGTTTTGTGGGGTTTTTGTTTGTTTGATTGATTTTTGTGACTTAAAGCCACCTGCAGTTAAGTAGGAATTTACTGTGGTAAATATATCATTGTCGTACAGTAGATATGCTGCTGCTGTTAAACAATCAGCTGCTTTCGGCTCACCAAACGTTCCAATTCCTAGAACAGACGTTTGGCAAGAGCGTCGAAAAGAAACTGAAGCAATTTACCCTATTAAAAAAAAAGTCAGTTTACTATTAGAACGATTTCGAAACTATAAAGGGTAAAATTTGTTTCTTCTGTGGAATACAAAGAAGCTATATTTTGTACAAATATTATAAGTATTACTTATACAATACAAAACAAATGTTTTTAATAATATTTAGAATTTTTAGATTTTTAATTTTAGCTCAGGTTTTAGTAACTCAAGTGATTTTGTCTTTGAAATGTATTTCTACGTACGTAAATTTTGATTTGTTTTTATTTCACTGTTAGTTTTAGCCTTTTTAATACTACTTCAACTTATTTTTTTAAGTTGGTTGCCCAGGCAGCATTTAAGTTTTTCATCTTATATTTCAATTTTATTTTAGACTTATTTTAATAGCTTTACTTAATACCAACACTGGCTGTAATGGGTTGAAATCATTCTCTGACTCTCTGTCAGGGAGAGAGTACTCATATCATATCACATCCTTCATATCAACACAAACCAAGATCACAAAGATGGGCAGAACCCCAGAGACTCATCAGAAAGACCCTCCGGACCAGAGCTTCTCTGGCAGACAGTTGGGCAGGAATACATATGTTTGACTTCAGCTTCAACCTCAGTAAAGCTGAAAATAATCACAAGCGAAGGCCAACAAGCACAAGGCGGCTTTCATCATTCGATTGTCATGGAGTATAAAGGACAGGAAGCAAGTTGCAAGTAAACAGGTTTATTGTAAGATGCAAAGTCAGATTGGGTGGCAGCACAGATCGGTGAGTTGGTGAGTTGAGAGCATTGGTGAGAGGTGGTGATCAGAGGTGTAGTGATAAAAAAAGAGGTGGGTAAACTATAAATTCTGGGTGACCACATCGTGGTCACGGTAAGGTGGGCCACTGCCTACTGGTGTATGTATATCTTGATGACAACGCTATAGGCTATAGTTCCCTCATATAGGTCACATAATCACTATTCAATTCATAGATTAATCTAAGTTCTTGTTAAAGAGACTAAAGAAGGAACTATATGGTTGAAATCTATAAAGTTTACTAAATGACAAAACAGAGAGAATTTTTTTTAAGAGAGATAGAGAGGGAGGCTTATATCCAGGGGTTCCAAGCTCTCTCTATCTCTATCCTCTCTATATCTCCTCTCTCTGTGCTCTCTGCATAATTGTCTGTCTCACCTCTGTCAGTAAAATTAAGTTAAAATGGAGAAAAAACAGCTTAGCGCACCATATCCTGTCAAGTAGCTGGTCACATTATAAGGCCTATAGACTAACCCTTTCAGACAAACCATTAAAATAAATTATTTAGTATGCATTTAATGTTTAGGTACCCAGTCTGAATGCTATAGCTAAACAAAAAGTGTGGTCACGCTTCATTTCAAATCTGAGGATGATATCTCTAAAATTATGCATTTTACAAGCGCACTTTTTGACCAACGACATATACAGGAGGCTTAGACCAGTGGCAGTCGGCTTTAGCCTTGGTGCGCGCCCCCACTTGGAGTAGAGTCCCGCGGGCTCTAGTCCAAGTGCGGTGACACCTCTCGACAAAGGCATGACTGGAGGGGACCATGACTTCGGATTCCAGACTGGGAAAAATAGGTGGCTGGTATCCTAAACTACACTCAAACGGAAATAGGCCCATAGCTGATACAGGGAACCCATCAGGAGGTCGATTGGAAGTCTTGCCTGTGGCTCAAACCGAGCAAGCCAAAACAAAACTGTGAATGTCACTGGCCATAAGTGGCCACCAGAATCGTTGCTTGACCAAAAATTTAGTACGGTTAACTCCTGGATGACAAGCCACATTGGAACAATGCTCCCACTGAATGATGTTGGACCGTAATCCTTCCGGCACAAATAACCGATTCGGTGGGCACCCGGGCGGAGGCATTACCCCTTCTAAGGCCATCTTGACCTTCGATTCGACCTCCCATGTGAGTGTGGAGACCACTAATGTCTTGAGTAAAATGCACTCGGGAGTGGACGGGCTTTCGGAATGGTCAAAAATATGTGACAATGAATCGGGTTTGATGTTTTTACCGGGCAGTACGAGAGAGTAAAATCAAAATGGCCAAAAAAAAAGTGCCCACCGAGCCTACCTGGAGTTCAATCTTTTGGCAGTTCTAATGAATTCTAAATTCTTATTGTCGGTCCACACTATAAAAGGAACCCCCAAGCCTTCTAACCATTGGCGCCATTCCTCCAATGCCATCTTGACTGCCAACAATTCTCGGTTACCAATATCATAATTACGTTAGGCAGGGGATAAACGGTAGGAAAAAAACGTGCAAGGGTGCACCTTGTTGTCCGAGGGAGAACGTTGGGATAACACCGCACCTACCCCCACCTCTGACGCGTCGACCTCCACCACAAACTGACGTGAAGGATCAGGGGTAATTAAGATAGAGGCCGAAATGAAGCAACCCTTCAGTTTGGCAAACACAGCCTCGGCTGTGTCTGACCACCTGAATGTAGTTTTGGGGGAGGTCAAGGTGGTCAGAGGTGCAACTAGTTGGCTGAAGTTGCGAATAAAACGCTTGTAGAAGTTGGGGAACCCCAGAAACCTCTGTAGGGCCTTAAGGGAATCTGGACTTGGCCACTTAACCACAGACTTAACCTTCTCGGGATCCATATGCATAACCTCAGTCGACACGATATATCCAAGAAAAGGAACAGACTGTGCATGAAAAGCGCATTTCTCCGCCTTGACAAAAAGCCCATTCTCTAACAACCTCTGAAGCACTCGTCGGCTGCACGTGTTCCTGGAGAGAAGAAGAAAAAATCAATATGTCAATCAGGTAGACATATATGAATTGATCAACCATATCTCCCAGCACGTCATTGACAAATGCCTGGAAGACCGCTGGGGAGTTGGTATTCAAAGTGCCCTCTGGGGGTGTTAAAAGTGGTCTTCCATTCATCCCCATCACTAATCTGGACCAAATGATAAGCATTACGTAAGTCCAATTTCGTGAAGATCAATGCTCCCTGCAACCTCTCGAAGGCTGAAGGACATTAACGGTAAAGGATAAGTATTCTTTATCGTGATGCTGTTCAGTCCCCGGTAATCGATACAAGGTTGCAGAGACCCATCTTTCTTCCCCACAAAAAAAGAACCTCACCCCCGCTGGAGAAGAGAAAGGGCAGATGAATCCCGAAGCTAGAGAATCAGAAATATATTTCTCCATAGCCTCCCTCTCTGGAATAGAAAGTGAATATAACTTGCCCTTAGGCAGAGACTTACCTGACAGTAAATCTATGGCACAGTCGCACAGCCAGGGGTGTCCAAGAACTATGGGTGCAAGGGGAGAGTCGAGAATATAGAAGGAGGTGATCTCAGAGTGTTTGCCTGATGTGATGAGGGTGATGTCTTCAGTGGTGAGTGAGATGACAGGAAGTCTTTGACCATTGAGGGCGTGAACAGCGATCCAGTGAGTGAGGGGTTTGAGGGGAATCTGAAGTTTGTGTGCGAGTGCATGGTCCATGAAATTACCTTCAGCCCCAGAGTCCAGAAGTGCTTGACAGTCGTGAGATCATACTGACCATCTTAGTCTTACTGGGAGGAGCGTAGATGATGATAAGGTCTTCTTGGAGGAGATCCCACCCGATAGTAGCCTCATACTTACTACCGGGCTTGGCCTTTTACCGGACAAATGTAGGCGTGATGACAGGTTCCCCCGCAGTAGAGGCAAAGGCCCACGGATCTCCACCTTTCCTTCTCCTCCTGGGAAAGCCGAGCTCGCGCTACCTGCATGGGCTCATGATCGTAGAGGGGACTGGCCGCATCCCTGCCACTGACTCGATTACCAGTAGGGTCTCTTGGTGTAACATTGGGTAGGTTACGTTGTTCATCTACCCTTAGCACTAACTCGATGAGTCTGTTGAGCACTGAGTCTTCCTAGCTGCCTCTCTCCCAGCGACGGCCCGATCGAACACCCGCTTCATCTCCGTGGCGAGTGTCTGGAACGAGACGCAGCATGGATCTTGGTTCTCCCACACCACCGTTCCGCATAACGCCGCCCTCCCAGTGAACAGCGTCAGGACGAACCTTGCCTCGGTGGCAGCACAGATCGGTGAGTTGGTGAGTTTAGAGCGTTGGTGAGAGGTGGTGATGAATCCGAGCGATGATGATATAATCCACAGAACGACGAACAGGAACGAAGACAACAGGATGAATGCTTGAGCAGAAAAGACACAGACATGAAGCACGGAGGACCTCAAACAATGATCTGACAAACAAGAGATGAAAGACAGGGCGTTAAGTAGGCCGTTGGAATGGCCCCGTGAAACAATCAACATGACGTAACCTGAGACGAGCAGGAAACAGTGCATTCATGAACCGTGACATCGATGCATTGAGAAGACTGCACAGATGTAAATGTTATATATTATAAATATATATCCTATCTGGGTGAACCCAGAGATTATTTTCAGAGGATATTTTGATTAGATATGCCTATAAACAATTTATTGCGGCATAGAAATTTTTGTCAGGAAAACACATATTGCCTAAGAAACCTCAAGCAAACTTTCCAGGTCTGACAAGGTAATGGAGTTGCCAGATTTCCTCACTTGGGACTTTGAATGAAGTCAGGTGAACTGATGACGGAGAGGACAGGGAGAACAGCTGCGCTTCACTGACCACAAGTGTTTTTTTAAAGAATGTTTTAAAGTATTTTATGATGTAAGAAAGGGCCATTATTGTTTTGGACTGTGACATTTCTAAATTTGGGGGATTTGTATTAGTCCAGAGACCACAGACAAATGAACTTTCCATAAATACTGCAATTATTGTTGTTATATATATATATGAAGAGTTCAGATACAAAAGCCTAAAAAAGTGCCATCTGAAATTTTCGTCTAAAATTAGGATTTTTATCAGGCTCCTATATTTATGTTCATTTATTTCACTTTGATAGCCTGGAAAAGGACCTGCACAGTGCAATTAAAGTAAAATGACTCAACCTACGCATAGGAGCTTGATAAAAATCCAAATTTTAGATGAAAATTTCAGATGGCACTTAGAAGCTTTTGCATCTGAACTCTTCATATATACATTACTTTTTTTTTTAAAGAAATTATTCTTCTATTCAGAAAAAATACATTAAATTGATCAAAATTGTACACATTTATAATGTTACAAATGTTTTTATTTCAGATAAACGCTGTTCTTTTCTATTCATTAAAGAATCCTGAAAAAAAAAATGTCATGGTTTCCACAAAAATTCTAAGCATTGCAATAATATTAATAATGTAATTGTAATAATGTTTACTAAATCACAAGGATGTTTACTTGCTCGAGTTTTGTGAACATCTTGTTGCAACAATGCTGTTCTGGATGGATGCAATACCAGGGCTTTGCCATGCGGCTGTTAGCAATTTACTGTGTGGTTTCTAGGGCGTCACCGGATGGTTGTTTACTATGTTTCTGTTATATTCTGATGTCTATGGCTGGGTCACTTCTTCAATTCAAGCCTATGGGATTTTTCACCCATTTTCCTGGCGACACTCCTCAATCCTCGCTCAACAATTACTCAATTTGCTGTACAAATACAGATTTGTTCAAATTTCTAATTTAGCAAGTAGCACTAATAAGAAACTTGAACAGACATAGTCGTAACCTCCATCAGAAATGATTGATTGCAAAATAGGCCAGCAGAGGGCATCATGGTGTTGTTTTAGACAGCTCTGAATATCCCTGCCTCTGAACATAATGTGTCTAGAGCTGAAGCGCTGTTTCTAAAGAGACACTCAGTGGTTTAGAATCTTCCAGAGTCATAATTCAACATAACCATGGTTTCATTAGGAAAAACCATCAAGAAAGCATTGATCTTTATTTTCTCAGGTCTCTTAAGACCTTCTAAACCTGACCTAAGTACATAACGCATAATCTTATATCAGTCTTAAGTCCAACACACATGCACATACTCAAACACACACACTTTTATGATATGAATCCTGAGGCTATTTTCTTTAAAAAGTAAGGGCCCTTTTGAAAACGGCTC